>NC_053123.1:28227433-28827433 GCF_010015445.1 Perca fluviatilis | reverse complement strand
CCCGGCATGTTTGTGGATCATCTGTCCTGCAAGCATTCACTTTTTGGCTCATCAGTTTGGGATTATTCTTTGTCTTTTGTCATCCAGGATTTAGAGTTAACAGCTGGATAATATTATCTCTCCGTTGGTCTTTAAGACCCCCAAAAAAGAAAGAGAAATGAAGTGCAGCTTTATTTGAATTATCTTAATGATTGAGATTGGCAAATTAGGACCCAATTTTACCTTGATCTGGCACTTTTTACAATTTCAAAAACGGCATTCAAACCCAGGAACAACCCTAATATTCCACTTTCAGACAATTCTAGCCATGTAAGTGCCTAGATAACACATCTGTAGTAGTTACATACAGAGTCATCTTTTAATATCTAACACCAGCTGAGAAACGGCTCACATTTCACTGGCTTAGCCTTTTGAAGAACCGACACTGAAAGCAGTGCCGGGGGACTCCGGTCTACCTGAGTCTCAAACCCGCACTGACAGTCCAGGCCGTGGTTCAAAACTGGACTGTGCTGGGTTCATTTAGCAACGATTCAGTAGGTGCAGCAGAGGTGGTTTGCCCCCAAACACTGTTACACTGATACTACAGTACCAAGCAAGAGATTTTACAAAACATTTCTTACACTGCAGTATTGACTCTGGAACAAGGTACATACTGTAACTACTGTTGCAACAGACTCACTTTAGACTGTAGCGCTGCAAAGATGAATGGATTTAGCACAGTAACGAAAAACTGGATTCACACAACTTTAGACTGCTGCAATGATAAATCGATTAATCAATTAGTTGTCAACTATTAAATTAATCGGCAACTATTTTGATAATCTATTAATCGGTTTGAGTAATTCTTTAAGAAAGAAAATTCTATAAATGTGAATATTTCCTAGTTTGACAGTAAACTGAATATTTATCTTTGAGTTGTGGACAAAACAAGAAATTTGAGGACATAATCTTGGGTTTTGGGAAAACACTGATTGAAATGTTTGCCATTTTCTGACATTTTATAGACCAAACAACTAATCCATCAATTGAGAAAATAATCAATAGATTAGGATCAATGGATGGTATAATAAAGATGGTATAACAAAGTATCTTTTTACTTCCGAGATAGCTGACCTCTCAGGGTACGTGTCTTCAGATTTGAGTTTCCCATCTTATCATGGGGAATATCGGTTTTGGATCCAATTTTATTTTAATGAATATCCTTTCTACCATCCTTACTAGGTTGTACCTGATTATGAGTTGGTTTTCTCATTTGGTATATATATATATATATATATATATATATATATATATATATATATATATATATATATATATATATATATATATATTTTTTTTTTACTTTGAGGTAATCTCCTGGTGAATACTAATATGTTTGTGGAAGCTCTGTCATGCTGAAACTCTGGCTCTTACTTCCCGGCCGATTTATGACTCGACCATTGCCTAACCGGTCGCATTAAAGGGTATTATGAAACAACATGACCTGCCAAAACAGAGGCTTTAAAATCTCAGACTGAAAACAATAGCTTTACCTCTCCATTAATTCACTCATAATGAGATTGGAAAATCTAATTTAAGGGGGCTGCTCAGTTAATAGTGTGTATAATGCCATGATTATAGTTTCCAAGACAAATTATCAGAATAATTGGCAAAGTGGGAAACATTTCATACAATAAAGGCATTGTTACAACATTTTTAATGCATTGCTTAATCATTTTGATTCCTCAAATTATTTAAAAATAAAATGAAAGACCTACAAGTTATGTGTCCAACTCCAAAACTATTTGGAAATTTGTGAAGAATCCTTTTAAAATTCTTTAAAAAATAAAATAAAAAATAGGTTATTGTTCTAAAAGCAGGAAATGTGTTTTTTAAACATTAATACTGAAACTGTAAGTATGAGTGCAAGTTTAAACTAGTTACGTTGTAGTCTGGTGCTCATACTGGGAATGTTCACTGAACACCACATAACTGGGAAATATGAGTTCATTTGAGCCTGGAGGATATAGACTGTGTGTGTGTGTGTGTGTGTGTGTGTGTGTGTGTGTGTGTGTGTGTGTGTGTGTGTGTGTGTGTGTGTGTGTGTGTGTGTGTGTGTGTCCTGATATAGAGCCGTGGGAACGGGCCACATTGAATGAAGGAGCTTTAAAGCCTTTTTCTGTTTTTGTTGTTTTGTTGTGGCGGTGGACCAGTTGAGGCTGCGTGTTGGGCTGTGGGAAACTGGGAGCTGCCCAGTACAGATGAAGCGTGTTGCTCAAAGGCACTAAAGCAGCAGCAGCTGTTGGTGGGGGTGAAGAGGGAGGAGAAACTGTTGGCATTTTTGTGAGTAGTTTTAAGGATCTGGAGGACATGTTGGCTAGCCCTCACTACTACAAACGTGATCAGGTTTTAGCTTTTTAAACAAGTTGTGTTTCTATGCTTAGCGTTACATTAGGTTTGGGGTTAGGCATTTAGTTGTGATGGTTAAGGTAAGGGTTCCAATTCCAAATTGACTACTTTAATCTCAGAGAATATCCAAGTTATTTCCCCGTAAATTTACGACTATAATCTTAGAAATTCTGAGATTTTTCCTGGAATATTACCCCCTCCGTAACATTAAAAGGCCTTAAAAACCCTGTCGTAGCAGAAGCAACTTGTGTTTGCCAACATCAACCTGACAAGAAACTCTGTGGCAGATACAGTTTCTGATCCTTCTGGAGGGGTTTACTGGTCTGGCCCACTTAAAATCAAATTAGGGGTATAGGTCTGGGTTAGAGGCTAGGGAATGCATTATGCCAATGAGGGTCCTCACGGGTATAGAAAGACAACGTGTGTGTGAGTGTGTATGTGTGTGCGAGATACTTGCAACTGAGAAGCTTGAGGCATCGGGGTGGTAGATAACCCCCCAACACACCTATTTAGAACAGCTTGTCTCTTTACGGCCAACAGTTTAGTCTCCAGCAGCTGAAGGCCTGAAGACATATAGAGACATTTTAAATATAGTGCCACAGTGGGTCTCTGATGCTGGAAACCACTGAACGGCATGAGGATGACATGCAGCAAAGCGCTACAGGTTGGAGACGAACCCACGGCCGCCGCGTCGAGGAGTAAACCTCTGTATATGGGCGCGCGCTCTACCAGGTGAGCTACCCAGGCGCACTACTCCCACCATTCTTCCCCGCTCATGTATACGGGGAGAACTGGCATGACCCGGTTGTACCAGGGTAAGGTTACTGCATGTAAACGCACTGACTCACTCACAACGCAGCACTGCCTACTGACATTACACACACACACACACACACACACACACACACACACACACACACACACACACACACACACACACACACACACACACACACACACACACACACACACACACACACACACACACACACACACACACACACCTCTACCTCCCCGGGTCAAATCTGCAGCCTGCTTGATTTATCAAATGGGGCACAAGCTGACTGCCCTGGAGGGCAGAAAAAAAATAGAATAGAACTGGTACTCATCTGTTGGCATCGCAGTGTGACGTTCAGTGTTAATGTAGTAAATTAAAATTTTGAAAAATGTAACTGAATTAGAAATGAGACCTGCTACTAACTGAGATGGATTTAAATGACATTACCGTTTAACATTTTGTAACTGCTGAGTGTAAATCTCTCCAAATCTCCAAAACATCAGCTTTTTTTTTTCAGGGAAGTAAGTAGGTGTTCACACTGCAAGCAAGCAGCTTGGTTGAGGTTATGGCATTTCCTCTTTATCCAATGTGGCACGGAGGGCTGCTGGAACTTCAACTGACACACCAAATTTGTGCAAATTATTTCCTCCGCTAGGTTTACAGTGTATCATCTCAACATTATCATCTCTCTCTGAGGAAGCAGTAAATAAACATGCTCAGCCAATTTTATTCAGCCGATTTATCGTGATTAGTCAATCGACAAAAAGTTAATGAGCAATGATGTCCATCAGTGTTTTGTGAATGAATTGTGACTGCAAACCAATTTCCCTGAAAGGTACAATAAATGTACTTCATTGTCTGACTTTTACTTCTGACTTTGATTTAAAGTTGTCAACAGGCTCTGGGAAATCGCGATGGGTAGTTTTTCTTCTTGTTTTGTTCTCACTACTTTCTGCCACATGACTGATTAAATCAAGAAAATAATTAGCAGAAAAAGCGACAAGGCAACACAGTGTGGGTAAGGGCGGGGAACTTTAGGTTTTGTCCCAAGAAATGGCCTATCACGGGTTAGTGTGGCAACCCCATGCCCGGGAGGACGGAGCTGAGTTGCACAGTGAAAGCATGCAACATCACCTCGGTGTGCCTCTCCAAACTGAAATCTGATGGGTGGCTGCTGATTATGAAAACCTTTCAGACTCTTGCAGTAAGAACACATCCCGGTTTCAGTGAGCCTACCCAGAAGCCTTCAGAACTAAGTGTTAAGATGTTTCCACATAATCGCTGTTCGGAAGTGCCACTATGAAAGGACACACACACACACACAGACACACACGTTTAGCATTGCAGCAGTGGAGTCGGTCGCACTGCAGAACTGTCAGGAAGAATCACAGCACTCTCCTTTGACACACACACACACACACACACACACACACACACACACACACACACCCCCCCCCAAGGTCACTGAGCTACTGGGTTAAACTGCTGCTGACAGGAGGATGAGCCGAGGTCGACTACATCCGTGTCTGTCTGACCGCACACATTAAAAATATGTAACTTTTCCGCATTAAAATATCTACAAACGACTAGACCCATGTTATATACAGTATTTTGTTAAGTTGTGTACTTCCAAAGGTTTTCAACAATGTTGTTAAATCTGTAATTTTATTTAGTGGTAAGTTATTATTTTGTCAGAAATAACAGGAAAATGCATAGATTTCTATCAAATAAGGTAACGCAGACTCATTGCCTTTACTGTACGCCAGGCGTGTCCAAAGTCTGGCCCGAGGGCCAATCACGGCCCGTGGCCAGATTTCATATGGCCCGCAGCCTCGGTTTGTGAAAGATCAGCAAGAGTCATGTTGTAAGCTTAAATGGTAACACATTTTGCATTACGCACAATAAGTCATGTTTAAAATGAACATGAGGTTAAGATCAAGTTTAAGCTATTCCATACAGTATGTTCGGTTATCTGACTACAGGTGGAAAAGTAAGGCAGAATTTACTTATTTTTTTAGATTGGTTCACGCGTTGATTTGGTTACATTTCCATTTTAAAAAAGAAAGATAATTGTGACAAGAAAATAAAAGTTGTTATAGCTATAGTGCATTTGTATGTAACTTGTATTGTTAAAAAAAAAAATGTCAGAAGGGGACTAGTGGTGCAACAGACCATAGCTGACCCGTGATCCGTATGGATCAACACTCACGGTTCGGAATGTATGTGACCCGTGGATCGATTGTAAAGTTTAACCGTAATAAGAGTGTGAAATAAATGTTTACTGTCGCTGTTACTTACAGTAAGCTGATAAATCTCTATGGAGGGTTGCCATGAAAAGATACAGGCAACGCAATTTTCTGTCCACGTGAACGGCGCATGTTAAAATCCGGTGCTAATATGGCACCGATGCCCGGTATCTACCGGACGGAAATAGCAACGCTGATTTCGGTGCCTCATTTCGGTGCTCTCTGATGCGCCGAAACCTACGTTGGAGGCAACAGAAGCGTCGCTGCATGTCACGACACTTGGCAGCAGGTAACATTGATGTTAGCCTAACGTTACCGTTAGCTACAGTAGTATCTGGATTAAAACGCAGTTAAAATGCTGACAGCTAAACGGTGTAAACGTGTAGAGGATTCCAACAGCGGGACGTACAACAGTCTGCCGCTAAAGCTATGAGCTAAAAGACACAAACTGGCACTGTGGTCACTGCTGTTGTCGGAAAAACAAAAACAGACGTGAATAAATGTTGCGTTTACTTAAAACTGGTAAACCTCGTGGTGCAGTCAAAGTTATTGTAAAATACACCTTTCTCATCTGTTTTTGTCATTTAACAGCAATTTACTGGTCAAAGAAGTTATTTTTGTTAAAAGTTATAATACATTTTTTAATAAATCATTTAAATTCCCCCCTTGTTTGCGCTGATCCGGAAATTGATCCGATCGGTGACTCAAAACCGTGATCCGAACTGGGTTTTGTGAACCGTTGCGCCCCTAGAAGGGACCATTGGCCCCCGGGTATCTTCACATTATCAAATCGGGCACTCTTTAGCCTTCCCTTTGGCCAAAGGAAACCTTTTCGGAAATTCACATGAAACTTGACTGACGTCCTAATTAGACACATTTATATATAGTATGATTGAATCATCTTTACTGGGGAGTCTGTTTCGGTCAGGTCAACGCAAGTATCCACACCTTGTTTCAAACACAGACTACACTGCTGACATTTAACAACCACACCAAAAACAGACGTATTTTAGCTCCCGTTACACAACAGTGGTTCAACAGTAGAATTTTCCTTCAACATACACACGGTGACACCCAAACTAAGTGCCTCACCGTATGAAAAAAGTTAGACTTTCCACTTCTGTCTGTCCTCGGTTGAAACGGTTCCTGCCAGAAACAACATCTGCAGCGGGAACCAACGACACCCTTTTCAACACGAGAGAGAACAAATAAGGACAGAAAGTGTGTTCTGTGGGTGTGTTTGTGTATTTTTTCCACTTTCTTATGTCCACACTGCAACGTTCAGTAGGTGATCTCCTCTGACCTCCTGCCAGTAGAGCAAGACGAGGAGGAAGAGACGAGTCATAAGTCTCCACTACTAAAAAAAAAAAACCCTGCCCAGACACATATACCCATCCATAGAAATGACACACTTGTACAGAGTTATGGAGCTAATCATATAATGACAGAGCAGAACATGAGCGACTGAGTCTGACTCAGCTAAAACACATCAAACCTGCTCCAGTCCCAACAAGTCCTCGGCTAAGAAAGACCGTCGCCGCCCGGATTCACCTGCCATAAAGAATTAGTCCCACCCAACACTTGCACTTAAACGCTAACGCCCCTCATTAATCTGTTGACAAGTTTATTTCATAACATATGGGACGCTAAACTCCTCGGTTGTTGTGGCACGAACTGGGATTTATCCAATGCACTCATCATATTAAATGCACACCTGACCAGAAGTGTCAATATATCTGCAACTTGAATTTCTTTCCTTAGTAAAAATGCAGTGGGAGCAATTTAGTGTTCAGTGTCTTACTTATGAATACTTAGGAGCTGGGGATCAAACTACATTATACGGTTACAGTCGCCCAACCTGGTTCCAGACTTCTGAGTTGCCAATTATTTCGGACAATTTTTTTCAGTTAGAAAAACATCCAACCAAATTCAACCTTTACAGGTATATACTAATTCAGGCTGATCATTAGGGCTGCCCCCTCTGATTCGATTAGTCAACTAATCGGCCGTTTTGGTCTTAGTCGACTAAGATTTCTTTAATCCATCAGTCATGCTGAATGACTTATTTCCAAGAAACTTATGAGCACACCTCTGGTAAACACAAGATTTAAAGTCATGCTTTTGTAGGATTCTTTGTGAAAAAACTCAGTTTTACAGATCTGTTGACTAAATCAACTAATCGATTAAAATCGACTTAAGATTTCTTTATCTGCGCACAGCCCTACTGATCATGACGCTGAACTCCACGTGCTCCCAAGGTATAATTATTGCATCCAACTTCTAATATGCATCGGCTGAACTATCAACGAGATAGCGAAGCCGGGGAAAACATATTACTATGCTAGCATGATTTCGCTCTACTTAGTCTGGATTGACGGCGGTTCATTTACCAATGATTTACCAGATAGTTACGGCGCAGCGTGAAGTTAGCTAGTCATTCTGAAAATAGAAATACATGAATAAATTTAGATTTAAAAAGCAATAATTGCAGGCTGTTGACGAGTCTCGAAGCTCAAGTCCGAGTCAATTCTGAAGTCTGCTGTTAGTGTGATTTAAGTGCGACTCGAGTCCCCGTTATTTCTGGGAATGACTGCAAAGATATACCAAGAATTATGTTCACGGCATTTACCCTCTAACTGGGACGTTTTGGGACTGATTGGCAGGAATTTGCTATGGACAAAATACACACGGGGATACACTGGTAAGCAAATGTCGTTTAACTAAGTATACAGCTAATTTAAATAGCTCACGTTACTGTATTGCATGAACAGCTAACTTCATTTAATATTGTAAGTGTTGTTTTCTTTAGCGGGGTGCAAATGTTCCAGACAAACAAGTTCCTTCCCGAGACCATTTTACAGAGCCACGGTCTTTGGGACCGGAGATTAGCGCCCTCCGAGACAATTGTGATTGGTTTAAAGAAACGCAAAAATAAAAAACGCTGACTGTGTATGTGTGAAAGGGCCAGACCTTACTCCACAGCGCTGTGGAGACAGGTCTGGCAATGCGAGACTACACTCGACTGGAAATATCTGGATGTGGAGTCACATCATCAGCCCTTCTCTTGTCCACGAGAAGAAGAAACAATACACGGAATGCAAAGTACATCTGTTTTTTGAACAGAGTGGAGGAGTTTTGGGCGGACTGTTCCTTGTTGAAAGACACCTACACAGTAATTGCCGAAGTAGGCGAGATTAATTCTAGTTCACTTTCCATCCACACATTTTTCCAAACCAGCCTGGGAGGTCAAAGCTGTATAGTCAAATTCAAAAAAATTAAATGTTAAATAACGTCCAGTCATTTCTGTATATCAGTGGGCTACAGTACAGCTACAATGAGCGGTGTAGGACTGAGCCGTGACCTCGGTCACAGCTGATCCAGTCACGCACACTCTCTCCACGCAGACGTCAGAGAGAGCCGCGCCGCGTTAATCTACATCCACGCTGTGTGAATCAACACGGAGACAAAAGTCGGCAGACGCTCGCATACTTTCCATCTGTACTGGAGAGCTGTCTGGATATAGGAGGTCGCTGTGGTTTGGTCTGGACTCGGTTCACGTGCGAGTGTGTGCGTGTTTTTCACGTATGAAAGAAGCCAGCACAGAAAAACAGTAGCTGTTCCAGGCGTACTCCAAGCCATAACATTAACACACAAATCCACACACACACAGGTTCAATGCCTTTAGTTTTCTCTCTTGGTATGAGCAATGGAAAGCTTACAGTATCAACAGTTTCTCCAAGCCACTGGACACCCACACGTGCACACACTCACAACGTACTGTGTCAACAGTTACTTTAAACCAGGCCGACCAACCAACCGACAAACCCCAAACACACTCTCACTTCGTTTCACCCTGAGACACACACACACACACACACACACACACACACACACACACACACACACACACACGTATAATTAGCACTTTTTTCTGTTACTTGTTTGACTGCTTTGTACTACGAAGTTAAGCTAACACGCTAACTTCACCCCAAACACTCACTTTGTTTACCCTGAAAAAAAAAAAAAATAAAAAAAAAAAAAAAAAAAAAAACACACACACACACACACACACACACACACACACACACACACACACACACACACACACACACACACACACACACACACAAAAAAAAAAAAAAAAAAAAAATTAGCACTTTTTCCTGTGACTGTTTTACGCTTTCTGTACTACTTTTGCTAACACTAAATAACAAACAGCTAACTTTGCACTTTCCATGTGGAATCTTATTAAGTTATTACCTTTCTTTTTTCGCAACTCTGCCTTTGACAGGATTTTTTTTTTCCAACACGTTATGTATTTTTAAGAAACCAACCAGACAGGATGTGTGGATTCTGTGTGGATTCTGTATTTATTTTGTACTTGTGAGCCACGTCAAATACAAATTTCCATTGCCTTCGGATGGACAATGAAGATGAAATGAATTTGAATCTGAACGCTTCTTCCACCACTTCTAAGTCGGAATTTTTAGAAAAACAAAAGATACACAGTCAAAGAGACGGCCCTGATTCCCAGCTGCACAGCCTGCCCCTGGATCTCCACGAGGGTCGAGGGACATAGACAGAGAGAGAGAGAGAGAGCGAAGTGGCTTGGCGAGAGTAATGCAGCGGAGGAAAAACACGAAAGGGAAAAATAAAAGATTTTTTTTTTTTTTTTTTTTTTAAATGGTGGAAAAAAACAAGAAGAAGAAATGAGATTACATTTTCCGAGAACGAGGGCTGTGCAGTAACACAGCAACGGCGGCCAGAAGTACTCTACATCTGTCTGGAATTAAAGAAAGACAGAGAGACAGAGAGACAGACAGACAGACAGCGCCGCTGCTGTTGGTTGAAAACTCTATTTGAACACTTTTCTTTCTTTTGAACAGAATCCTGTCCAAAGCTTCCAAAGCCACAACAGATCCACACAAACGTTTCACTCTATACAAACAACAAGAACACGAAAGGAAAGTATAAAAACACAGCTGCAGCCATGATGTCGTTATATTTAGACGCGGCTATATATTCAGTGCTGTCAAGTATACATTCTCTAAATCTGGATTGTTTTTAACCATCGGACTGTATCTGAAGATAATTAAATGACTGTTCAGGCTGGGTACTGAATCTCAATACTAAAACCAAAATGCGTCCAGTACTTTGAGCATCAAAGCTGTAAATTAAAAACTTTACTACTACTTTATTCTTGTACAGCAGCAACATTTAACAAAGCGGTCTTCTTTTGTTAAATAAAGTTTTTTTGGGAAAAATTTGTGTAGATAATCTACTAAGTGCCTTTCATATAATATTAAGTAAACATTTAATTCAAGTTCATCGCAAATGTACATTTCTACCAATTTAACAGATTTTTTTGGTACTCATGTAAAGTATTATTGTCCTACCGGCATTTTAGTCAATGCGGCTGTATGTGTTACTCAGCCAAGTGCAGTTTGTAGTAGCGTACAGGCGCCAATAGATGGCAGTAGCTACATTGGATGTAACACGGGTCTCATTTAGTGCTAGCAGAGAATGACGGGCTCTGGTGCTAGTGACCATAGACGGTTAAAGAAATGGACAATGTGACGCCGTAGATTTCCACGGAGACCAGTGAAGGATATTAGAAGCACTTCTCCGTTGAGCGCTGAGCGTTATCTGCCAACCTCAAATGAACTTAAACAAAAAAATTGAAAAAAAAAAAAAACAACAACCCCAAAAAAAAAACACACTGCCCGCGAGCTTCTCCTGTACTGTACGGTAATTTCTCTACTGTGCGACAGTAAGTCCCGTGGTTATGACACAATCGTTAGCCTATTTTTACAAAAATGTCTGCTACGGAGCCATAACATGAGGTACAAGGTAATGGAGCCTTTTATACATTGTCGTGTTTCTTTAGAAATAAACAATGGACAGAGACTTTAAACGCTTCAGATGTAAAGTTATTCGCTGTCAAAGTGGCACCAAAATGAATGGCAGTCAATGGGATGCTAACGGCGGGCAATGGCTTGTTAGCAACAAAATGGCTCCATAGAAGGTACGCTTTTGTGGAGGCTGGCTTACCCCCTTGCTAGTGACGGACTTTTCAACAACAAAACGAAAAGAGTTTTAAAGTATGCGGAGGAAAACTCGGGTGAAAAACCTGCGCGACATTTCGACATTGACCCCAGGAGAATCCGACACTGGAAGAAACAGAAGGATGAGCCGACAAGATCAGCCGACAAGAGCAGAGCACGGCTAACCGGAGGTGGGAGGAAAAAAAAAAAAAAAGTTAGCCTGGAGCTAGAAACAAAGCTAGCTAGCTACCGTCTGTAACGTTAACCAGATAATCTGGTGTGCTGCAAACCAGCAACTACTGTATGCTCTTATTGTAATCTACCAGCAATACCGTAGTACCTGTATTTGAAATAAATACCCGGTACGTTTACAGTGTTCAAACTGATACAATGGTGGTGTTTGATTCATTCTGACCCAAATTGCTTTGTCGCACTTCTGGCTCTGTTGTAGATGGTGATATTTTTTCAAATGTTTCTTAAAAAATGAATGATCTCTGTCCACTGGAACGCTATGGCTTTTCATTTAAAACCGTTTATTTAAAACAATTATACTTATCAAACAGATGGAATTAGAAATAAAGGCCTGCCTCTAACAAAAGCCTGCTTCAAATAAAAGCCTGGTACCTTCTGCAGTTCAGGTAAATAAAAGGCCACGGTTTTTATTTGAGGAATTACGGTATTCTCAAATTATTGAAGTTGAAGTAAAAGCACTGAAAAAGCACTGAATGTTGGCCTGCTATTTTGTATAAACAGCTGACTGGATTTGTCAGTCAGCTGTGACGACTGGAATGCGCCAACCACAATTGTTTTCCCACAATTCCTTGTTCTTTGACCACATCACTGGGACTATGCGAGGAATGTCCTTCGGACCAACTAAGCTTTCTAAAAGGCATCCCTGACCTCTGAACCCTGAGGGGTTTGCAAAGGTTTCCCTCCCGCGCCACAGAATACCTAACCCAGAACCAGAGAAATCCAGATCTTTTTTTTTTTTTTAAATGTACTAACATTTTAAGATGCTCCGAACACACCATCAAGCCCTTTTACTGATTTGCTGTTTGTGTATGGGTCCTTTGTGTTTACTTTACAGAGCGGTTAACTAAGGGGAGACAGAGGAAACTGGAGTGCGGTTACCTCATCTGGATACCCCATTAATGCTACGTGTTTGTCTGTGTGTGTGTGTGTGTGTGTGTGTGTGGGGGGGGAGGGGGTGTCTCACATTCATGCTGAGTCATTGCATTCAGATGCCAGTTTCAACAACAAACAGCAGAAAACTTTGTATCTCACACACACACACACACACACACACACACACACACACACACACACACACACACACACACACACACACACACACACACACACAACTGTGTCCTTAAATGTATTTAAAAAAAATTATCACTTATATTAACTTTTATGCCTCAATATTGTGCTACTAAACACCTTCCACTGGAGTCCTGATTGAAGTTAATTCTGTAAAAAAATTAATTATTGAAGTCCTTTGATTTTTATATGATAGTAATTCAGTTTTCCTGTATTCAAATAAAATACCTAGGATTTAGTTCAGCTTCTACGGCTCTGCTTTGCTTTAAAATTTAATCCAATATCTAATCTCAACCCGACTGAAACTAGGCCATTTTATTACTATACATGTGAACATGGCTGTTAAGCTACCGAGGCGGCTGAGCAGGTTCAGGCTTGCTTTGGTTATTATCTGTGCCACCCAGAGGCCCATGGCTCTCAAACTCTGAGCCAGAACTAAACATTTAACAGCACAAAGCTCTTGAGCACCCAAAAAAAAAAAAAACATCTACCATCTAGCCTACCATCGCCGATCGCTACTCCGCCGACTCTGGCTCCAAAATAACAAGGTGGCGGCACTTGTATCCCCAATATTCTGGCTTCTCTTTTTTTATAGTGGGAGGAAGTGAAGATGCATTGTCCATCTTTTTCTACAGTCTATGCTCCACACACACACAAGTTTCCTGCTCCGGTCCTGATGCTGTTTAATGTGCGAGTGTCTCTGCAGGTTCAGCACTGACACAGCAAAACAGACTGCACTGTAGAGTAGACTACTACACAGGAGTGCTGCATTACACTTTACACTACAGCGCAAGGCACTGTACTATAGGGTTAGTGCTATTGAGTTCACATTTAGGCACTTGTTTTGAATCCAATTTATGGTAATGGTACATGAAATATGATTAATAATGAATGCTTTTCTTGCATTAAAATGATGGCTTTGTAGGTGCCTGATGTTTAATCTCAAATGTCTGAGCTTTTCTTGAATGCACCGTGGACGAAAAGTGTCAAAAACAGTCTTTATTCACAACTGCTTTAACATCAGGGCTGCAAATAACGATTATTTTCACTGTCGATTATTTTCTGGATGAATGGATTAGTTGTTTTGGTCTATACAATGGTTACAATTTGGATCAGTGTTTTCCCAAAGCCCAAGATGACATCCTCAAATGTTTAGTTTTGTCCACAACTCAAAGATGTTCAGTTTACTCTCACTGAGGAGAGAAGAAACTAGAAAATACTCACATTTAACATTTAACATTTAAGGTGGAATCAGAGAATTTTTTTACTCTAACTACTTTAGTTTTGAATCAGATCATCGGTTCCAAATTTAACATGTGCAAGTTTGGGTTTCCGTAGCGGCCAGCGTATACTTCCAGGCGCTTGTTGTGTTGCAGCCACGGAGCACAGGAAGTGGCACTCTAATGTGGCTTTCATTTCCATTGAAAAATAAAAAAAAAAGCCCGGTAAAACTGTAAATCCCCACTGAATCAAAATAAAGGTTTCCTCTTAATTGTGAAAATAGCATGTGACCCATTTCATCTCCACCACTCAAAGAATCGGGATCGAGAAACGATAAGAACCAGAATCGAAAGGAAGAGTCGGAATTGGAATGAGAATTGTTCAAATCAAAACGATGCCCAACCCTACTAATCGATTAATTGGGGTTAATGAGGGTTACACTTTACTTGAGGGTATCTACATAAGAGTGACATGACACGTTTATGACGCTTAAAACGCTTCTTTTAGTAAGGGTCATTCGGTTTTTGTCATGACAAGTTAGGGTTAGGGTTCATGTGTCATGACAGTGTCATGACTGTGTCATGTCTTCATGACAGTGTCATGTCACTCTTACAGCGGGGAAAATAAGTATTGAACGCGTCAACATTTTTCCCAGTAACTATATTTCCGATGGGGCTATTGGAATGAAATTTTCACCAGATGTCAGTAACAACCCAAGTAATCAACACAAACATGTAATGTGTAATTAAGTGGAATGATAGTGGGAATAAATATTGAACACATGAAGAAAAAGGGGTGTAAAAAGGCATGGGAAGCCAATAAACCAGCTGAAATCTGTCTGTATTTAGGAAGCAATCCTGCCCCCTATTAGTGCAAATTAATATCAGCTGGATTAGTCCTAACTGATGGCCTATACAAAAGGTTTCTCATTAACAAGGTGTCACCCAAGAAGTATTTCATGATGGGTAAAAGCAAAGAGCCGTCCCAAGACCTTCGTAAGCTTATTGTAGATAAACATACGGATGGCATTGGTTACAGACGAATATCTAAACTTCTGAAAGTTCCAGTGAGCACTGTTGGGGCTATTATGCGGAAGTGGAAAGAACATCATTTCAGACGGAGGAGTCCATAGAACACTTAGAAGAGTTGACGAAGAACTAAGGACCACTCGCGGAGATCTTCAGAAAGACCTGGAAGAAGCAGGTACAGTTGTTTCAAAGAAAAACAATTAGTAACGCACTCAACCGCCACGGTCTCTATGCACGCACACCACGCAAGACACCACTGCTCAAGAAAAGGCATGTGGAAGCTCGCTTAAAGTTTGCTGCACAACATCTGGACAAGCCAATGACGTACTGGGAGAATATAAAATTGAACTCTTTGGCTGTCATAGCATTCACCATTTTTGGAGGAGAAATGGCACTGCACATCACCCTAAAAACACCATACCAACAGTGAAGTTTGGAGGTGGGAGCATCATGGTGTGGGGCGTGTGGTGGTTTTTCAGCATCTGGCACTGGCAGACTTTACAGAATTGAACGAAGGATGAATGGAGAAATGTACCGTGACATTCTTGATAAGAATCTGCTGCCATCCACCGGGATGCTGAAGATGAAACGAGGGTGGACATTTCAGCAAGATCCCAAACACACAGCCAAGGAAACTCTCAATTGGTTTCAGAGAAAGAAAATCAAGCTGTTAGAATGAAGAATGGCCCGGTCTATCACCCGACTTGAATCCAATTGAAAACCCTCGGGAAAGAAGAGGTTCATAGAAGACGCCCCCGGAACTTTCAAGATTTGAAGACTGTTTTTGTGGAAGAATGGGCAAAAATCACAGCTGAGCAATGTGTGCGACTAGTTTCTTCATACAGGAGGTGTTTTGAAGCTGTCATTACCAACAAAGGCTTTTCTGCTAAGTATTAAATACATTTCAGCAAGTGTGTTCAATACTTTTTCCCGGTGTCATTTCACTTTATTACACACAACTTAATTTATGGACTTATTTGTTTTGATATCTTTGTATATGTGTGGATTACTTGGGCTGTTACTGACATCTGGTGAAAATTTCATGCCGATAGCCCCATCAGAAATATCTTTACTGAGAAAAATGTTGACACGTTCAATACTTATTTTCCCAGCTGTATGTAGATACCTTCAAGTGAAGTGTTCCCTTGGTAGTTCTTTTTAACACGCTATAGCCCAGGTCAGACCAAAAATTCGCGACGAGACTAGTTGAAACTTGCAACTTCTTGCGACGCGTTGGTCTGCAGCGTTCTGAAAGCTGCCATCTCACACCAATGCGACAAGACGGTGCATCGTCTCCATGACAACGCCTCTTTGTACTTCCGTTCTAACTTCCGACTTTTAGGCTTTTTTGTAGCTGGATATATCATTAGTTGTGTCTAATTATGAATGTGGATAACGTTCGTGATAGTGAGATGCTTGCTACAGTTGCATTTCTAGTGATGAATCGGCGAAAACACGCTTTATTTCTCCGATTCACTGCTTGGTTCTAACGCCGCTGGGTGCTCTCCCTCGCCCTTCAGTCTCTCGTTACCGTGCTTTTGGGCGGTCGTTGAGGCTCCGTCTAAAACTCTGACATTTAGACCAGCTGTTTGTAACATAAAAAAAACAAAAAAAACAAGAGAGATTATGGATCATTTTAATTCTGTAGTTCATAGCTGACTTTACCAGCTGACTTCTCTATTGGCTGTTGGAAACAGGTGACGTCCCTTACATTCTAAAAATCAGCCAAACACGGGGAGAACGTGCAAACTCCAGACAGAAAGGCCTGGAACGACCTGGATTCGAACCCAGAACCTCCTTGCTGTGAGGTAGAAGTGCTAACCACTGAGCCACCGTGCTACCGTGCTGCCTTTAGTTTGTTCATTATCAAAATCTGTGTTGCCCGTTCACTTTGTCTGTCCTTTTTCATGAATATTTACCACCATAATCAATTCCAAGTATTCCTATTGGCTTGAAATTTTACATTTGCATTCGCATGAACTGGGGTAGACGCTCCATGTTCATGCTCCATCTTGAAATACGTTAGCCTGTAAGGGACATACAGGACATACTGCTCCGCCTTTCGCGTTTTCACTGTCACATGATAAACTCATAGGTTCTGCTAATGCTGCTAATGGCTATTATAGCTTCCCGGCCCCCAGCAAGTTTGAAAAAGGAAACATGGAGGACCACACGTATTCAAAATCAAAATTTCAGGAACAGGAGTCTTCTTCTTCTTCTTCTTCACCCATAAAAAAGATATTGAAAAGAGCAAGAGACCGACTTTTTGAAACCTGAAGGCTACCGTAGCTGCGTGGCGCGAGAGAGTTGATTGCGATATATGATCACAACGCGAGATGGGAGAAATTCCCACACATTAGACCTTTAAGTGTAAACGTTCACAACAAAATAAAAGGCTAAATAAGAAGCCTGGGTTGTCCCTCTATAACAGCTCTGCTCTGCTGCTCCTTCACACCCTCTCTGTCTATCCGTCTTACCCCTGGGACCAGGAGGAATTTCCTGAGAGAAGGAGGGATGACTTTTCCATACACTTGGCGCGAGAGAGAGAGAGAGAGAAGACACACAAAAAAGACGGACAGAGAGGAAGAAGAAAACAAGAAGATGGTGACCTGGTTTAACCTCTCGCAGCCACCAGTGAGACTACTCTTACAAACTGCGCCGGAGCAGCGGATACAGATGTAACCAGTAGAGTACATTGAGTCCGATGTTTACAAGATGACTGCAGCGCTGCCAGAGGAAGCACACATGCAGGCCTCCCCCGGAGCCTGGAAATGCAGATGTTTGCAAATTCCCACAAACACTCATGTATTAAAGTGGCCCTGAGCAAGAAACTGTATGAACTGTGGATGAGAGGGTTACGCAAACTTATTATATCCATATTACTTTAACCACATACATCTGTAATATCTGGGTACATCTAGATCTGTGGGGGGGGCGGTGTTATAGGAAAGCTCTTGGATTGAAATCATCCTCTGGGAAGCAGGAATGTGCTCATTGATTTCCCGGCAATCTGACTCTTTGGTTTTTAATATTTCCAGTTAAAATATGGATCTGAAGGTACCAACGAAAAGAGTCATCCACTGGAGACTACTGATGTGTCCCGATGCCATACAACATACATATTCTGAGTAGGTTTCCATGTATGTGTATGCTGTATCAGTATTCATACTTATAAAACATTTGATTTTTGTGCATTTTCCCCAGATGCAAAGTAAATGCAGGAGCTTCTCACAGCTGCAAAACATTACAAAGAAATATAAATGGTGATAAAAACACCATTTTTATCACAGAGAAGCAAAAAATGAAGTTTAATTGTCAGTGACATTCCAAAGTCAGTTTGATTGATGTTAATTGGCTCTAGTCTGATAGCATTTCCTGTTTGTGCAAGACAGTACACTGATGTCTTTTATACTGTACTAGACAGTCCCTCCAGAAAAACGTGATTATGCGATTGCATAATTCAACGCATAATCAGCCAAAGCCCGCATAGTTATGCGAGGGCCGCAGTTTTTCAAATACGCCGCACTTTCGAGGCATAAATTGCCGATTTCCGTGCAAAATATGCGGGGCTTGCACGATTGCATAATCCTCACGTTTTCATATATCTTAGCAGAAAGTTGAAAAATGTTGCGTTTACTTCACACAAGAGCAGCCATTTTCCCCTGTTGCCGTGGGAACGTTATGAAGTGACGTAATTACGCGACGTGAACATCATCGAAAAAATCACTTTTTTTCCTCTTTTTCATCAAACCGCAGTTTTTGCAAGTTCCCGCAATTTCATCGCATAAAATTGCATAAATATCCCGCATATTCAATCGCATTTTTTAAGAAAACGTGCCATAATATAATCAAGGATTTTTGCCCACAACAATCACAAAAAAAACTCCAAGACACAAGAAAACAGAATACTACAAAAACATAGCACACAGTAAATATAATGAGAATGGAACTTGGGATTGGTTGAACTGCATAGCCAATGCCAATCCACAGCTAAATGGAATTTGATGGGTTTTGACACCACAAGATACCTTGTTTTACACAAACGTGGTGGTCAGTGGAATCATAAGGAAGGCTGTCCAGCAGTCACGATTTCTGGCTTTGGAGCAAAGTGAACAGACATTGCCATTTTCAGGGTGTTGTGGAGCTAAAAGTAATTAGATATCACAAAGATCTTACTGTCGAAATGACCATATTACAAAAACACAATATAATTAGTAGGGGTGGGAGAAAAAAAAATCCTAACAGCATAGTATCGCAATATTTTCCGTGGCAATATAGTATCGACACACGGAGGCCAAGTATCGATTTTTTACTTCTATTATAAAAAAAATTGCACATGAGAATTTTTGGTCCTAGAATAATGAAACCAATTGCTTTGTGTTGACAACGTTTTCCTTTTGGGGACATCATGTGAAGTTGGCAAAAAGGTAATAAATTGCAATATATCGCAGAATATCACAAATATGGGTTTAAAATTGCAATAATATCGTATTGTGACACAAGTATCGTGATAATATTGTATCGTGGCGATTCCCAGCCCTAAAAATGTGTTCGGGAATCATTTCTACGTTGTTTCAGGGTTTCCCTGCCGATTCACCTCCATAGTGGGGATAACCAGGTGTTCAAAAGGCATCAAAGTGAAGGAAAGAACACCAACTACCAAAAGTCAATCAACAGAAAATCCAAAAGATAATGCCACGCTGCTTAATTTAGAGATGGATCATTGGGGAAAATACTGAGCAGAAACAGTAACCCAACAGTGAAAGATACTAATCAGGAAACCAGGACCCTGCAGGTCTCAGATGTGAAGCCCTGGCTGACAGTCAGAGCAGCCTTCAGTTGAAGTAGGGCAGTCGGGATTTTTTTATACTCCAGTTAACCCTCAACACTCCCGGGAGATGCTGCATTCTGCCCCACTTTGCTGCACGCGAGATGGAACGTCACAATTCTGTCCGAATGGTTACGAAGCAGCTCTGATGGGCCTGATTACAGACTACAGAATCTCATCTCCCATGACTAGTGACTGTAGGTCAATTTAGTTCAGAGAACGTATTAAACATCAGTTCAAATTTCAGTTTTGTTAAAAAAAAAAAAAATTAAAAAAAAAATTAAAAAAAATCACACATGAAATCGCCATGCAGTTCAGAGTGATTCAAGATTAACTTTATTGTCCCACATCGTGGGAAATTTGTCTTGGACACTTAACCCATGCTGCAGTCATAGTAAAAACAAACAATACAGTCAGCATGTACAAACAACAGATACCTTGCCCCCCCCACCCCCTCTCCTCCTCAACAGCTACAGACACAGAAATGGCACATCCTAAGGAAAGCTCATTGTGGGACTGGCTCTAGTGGCTGTAATTCTGCACCAAGGCTGAATTTCGGGAAAGAGACTTCAGATACAGTATTAGGGGACCACTAAGGTCTATATAAAAGAGACTTCAGATACAGTATTAGGGGACCACTAAGGTCTATATAAAAGAGACTTCAGATACAGTATTAGGGGACCACTAAGGTCTATATAAAAGAGACTTCAGATACAGTATTAGAGGACCACTAAGGTCTATATAAAAGAGACTTCAGATACAGTATTAGGGGACCACTAAGGCCTATATAAAAGAGACTTCAGATACAGTATTAGGGGACCACTAAGGTCTATATAAAAGAGACTTCAGATCCAGTATTAGGGGACCACTAAGGTCTATATAAAAGAGACTTCAGATCCAGTATTAGGGGACCACTAAGGTCTATATAAAAGAGACTTCCGATACAGTATTAGGGGACCACTAAGGTCTATATAAAAGAGACTTCAGATACAGTATTAGGGCACCACTAAGGTCTATATAAAAGAGACTTCAGATACAGTATTAGGGGACCACTAAGGTCTATATAAAAGAGACTTCAGATACAGTATTAGGGGACCACTAAGGTCGGCAAAAGTTCTCACCAACAACCTTTGAAACATACATTTCCATTAAGATGGGTCAGGGTTAGACCACTCTATTTAGACATCTAACATTTGAGAACTCTGGCTCTATAGTCAAATGAAAAATAAGGAAAATGTGTTTATATTTGTCAAGGTAAGATTTTAAAAGAAGTTCCATTTTAGCAATGGATAACAAAACTAATAGGTTTTGTATTGTATTACAGTTTTTAAAACAATACCCAGAGAGGGCTATGCCACATTCAGGCTGATGATATCGCTAAATCAAAAACAGCATTCTTATTTATTTCAATGACACCCAGAGAGAAAATTCAATCCTGGCGCAACTTTTTTGCCAAAGTGCAGTCCAACGTCATCTGGCAAAGAAATATATTGGCCAATCAATCTTCAAACAGGACTTCCCGGTTTGCATTTTATCGTCTCGCCGGCACACTGCTGCAGTAGTGCTGTCTGTCAATGGGTAAAATCTTTTTACTATTCATCTTATACTTAAAAGGATCTACAGCGGGACTGCCGTACTCCATGACGCAGAATTATAAATCCACTTCCAGGGTTAGGCTTAGGCTAGCTCATCAATCACAGTTTATGGGAACACATTTTCATACATGACCCTGTGCATGAAAAAAACATCGAACATCATCAGTGACATCGTAAACTGCATCATTTTAATCTTTTTTTTTGTTTTGACAAGTGATGTCTGAAGTAACGGTCTGTCACCCTGTCTTATCATCCTGTCGTCCTGCAATAAATTGTATGCAGTCTCACTGTCTAACGTTTGGCAAGTAAACCATGTGGGTCATGTCTTCCTGCTGCTAGTAGACCTGTCTCATGTCAAAATTACATCATTGGCTTATTGGTAGAAACATTGTGATCAGCCACACTGAACAGGAGTGTGTGTATTCGATCACTTCAGGAAGTGTTACATGTAGGTGTAAGGGATACGTATTCGGTGTAAAGTTGAACATGCTAACGTTCAAGTGAAGATTAAAGATGGCTGTGGGGTCTAGATGTTGGTTTTGGGGAGTACAGTGTTTTCACGGCTGACATTTTTTGGTGTACCCTCTCTGGGTGGATTGTTCCGCTGTTTATTGGAGACAGATAGACAGATGGCAGGCCTGCATGTCTGATGATGCTGAATTTTAAATGTCTTTTAAATGGGACTTGGGGCAAACCCTGATCAGGCTGTTATTACAGAAAATTGAATTAAAAAGTGCACACAATAATGAACACATAGGGTGATATATATCTAATAAATTATTATTATTAATTTATTTATTTTATAAACTCCACATTTTAAGAGTCAGTCGTGTGGCTGGCAGCTGCGGGGGAACACGCCCATGGCTGTGTAACGCTATATGAATGCCACGCCTTGCTTGTGTCAGCTCAGCTCTGCACGCCCGGGCCTTCGAGCTGCAGAACTAAACGCAAATATTCCGGCTGGAGAAGGCGCTGTCAGCCGGCTGCTGCTCCCCGACGAACCTGCGCATCCAGGCCGGGAGTCTGTGCTCTGCAGGCCCTGCTGCGTTTAATACAGCACCGGGGGGAAATAAAACAACACACATGCACAACGAATGACGGCGCTTAAAGTCACAAAATACCCCTTTGTGTGCATATGCAGTCACCGCTAAATGCATTTAACCGGCTGATGTGAATCAAAGACCTGTTTTTTTTTTTTATGTGAAGCTAGTCGTTTTCTCTGTCACCCCCTCCCACCACCACCACCACCAACCCTTATCCTTTCTCTGCATACACATGCAGCCACTAACGGGATTAATTGGCTTTCATTACAGCGGATGCTAATTAAAGGATCCGCTCTCCGGTTGCCACGCAATAAAAGGTCCAAAATGTCACGGTTGTAACTGGCGAAGAATTCTAAATCCCACCCCAAAAAAAATAAATAACAAAATAACAGCGAGGAAAAAAAGAGAAAGCAGGGTGAATGTGGTTGGGTTAGAGATGCGTTTAGGTGAAGGGGAACGGGGCTACTTACTGTGCGGATCCAGGGAGATTTCTGGGAGGAAAATCGCAGCCAACCGACGGGGAGACGGAGGAGAAGTGTCCGGTGGGAAACCCCCGCGGTGTGACGGTCAAGGATTCGTCGGGATTTCTGCCGGTTTAGTCCCGGTTTTCACCGACTCCCCTTTCCCAGATATCCCAGATTTCCCCTGCTGCCACACTGAATCCCAATAGCGCGAACACCAGCGTCAAGTTAGAGGCAGGCAAAATGGAGGACTTCCGGGCCTGACTTTCACAATAAACCCTCCTCGCTGCTGTGTGAAAGATATAAAATATGATAAAGGAAGAAAAGTATATGATTATTAATTTATTTATTTTTTACAAATCGCTTACTCATCAGCATGAAGTATAGCCTACGCAATATAATCCCCGAACTTTTAAAATAAACACAATTTTCATGTATTTAATATTTTTGTATTTATTGTACATTCTCATAATATATTAGGCCTACTAAATTCTGATGTCATTAGCATTGTGTTGCAATGCATTTACTTTCCTTTCCCTTTCTCATCACCAATGTTGTTTTGCACACTGCCATAGCCACATTCTTATATTACAAATCCAAATTCAAATTGTCATTAATATCCTTTACTGTACTGATTCATGTTTTATTGATTGATTGAACAGCCTTATTGATTCCTCTACCATACTGCTGAGTCCTGCATTAATTGTCATCAGAATTCCCAGATGAACAGAGCTTGATGCAGCCAGGTGAAATACTCAGTGATTCCCAACTTTTGCTATTCTTGTGCCCCCTTTAAACTGAGTAATGTCTAGCTGGAGCCCCTCCAACTAGACATTACTCCAGTTAAATACATTAACAAATAATTTTTGCATAAATAAAATGCCTCAAGTGTTTTTGGCATTCTTTTTCTCTCAATAATTTGATATGTAGATCTTGCATTTCCCCAGGGTAGAGGTCAGGTTGGTGACCACTGCCCTAGTGTATATCGTAGCCTACATTTGTTTACGGGTTATAACCAGGTTTACCTTCCTTTGGTTTTATTTCAATGAGCTCAAAAGACTGAGGAGTTAACGTGTAATTCACAACACAACAGACAACCCAAACCTGAAAAAAGCACATCATGTTTTGTAGCAAAAATATGTTTTTTTTCTGCTTCCCTATTCTGTCCATCACCTCACAACTCCTCAGATTTATCTAGTGGGGGGAGCATACCAAATGGCATACATTATCACAACTGTTTGTTTATTTATTAGAAACAAACCCTCATGGAGGAACAACTATTTTGAAAATTGTACAAAGTTAACCAAGTAGTCAACCGGAAATGTCGCTCTCAAATTTGTTGCTATTTTATCATGAAGCTAAAATTATCTCACTTCCGGTGTTCTAGAGTCTGACTTGACGCAGCATTAGCTCCACACCGGATCCCAAAAAACTCAGCGGGAGCGCGTATCCGTGCCCTGCGCGTTCCGGTGCCTTGTTTCCTGTCCTGCCCAACCCAGAAATCAGCCTCAACCAATCAGTCCTGATGAGGTCATTCTATTCTATTGTCGTTATATATGTATATGTATAGCTTATATTATTATATTATATTTCTATTTCTGTATTAAAGTTAAGATTTTTTTATCTCTCTCTCTCTTTCTCTCTCTCTCACACACACACACACACACACACACACACACACACACACACACACACACACACACACACACACTGGAGTGATTTAGTTTTTCCAGTCTGAGCAGATGATGGGGAATGCAGTTTTAGTGTGACTGATTTAATAGACCAGTCTGTCAGCCAGATATGTTTGGATTATCACACACACACACGCCACACACACACACACACACACACACACACACACACACACACACACACACACACACACACACACACACACACTTTAATATAGGCACCTTGTTCAGTTTTTAAACAGATATTTACAGTAAACCAAAGTGTGACCTCTAGTGGTCTGACACTGCCTGTGAGGACAGCAGTGGAGAAAACAAAAAGCTTAATGTTGACGTACAGTATTCACCAAAATGCAACATTAGCAGGATCTGTTCAAATCTAAGCATTACAGTATAAAATAAAGAGATCACGAGATGAAGTAAATTCGGAATATAAAATATTTTCAAATTATCTTCCAAGAAACACAAGGTATGAAAGACAACTGAACTGTGAGGTTGTAAAATGAAGCCAGATGTGTTGTTTTAAAAATGTACAAATACAGTAATGTATACAATATAAGAATACTCAAACCTACAGTATATGTAATTTGTATCTGAACTAGTGATGTGATGTCATCTTGTAGGCGCATGTCTTGGCTCAGCACCTGTGTCACAATTATGAAATGGAATCCTTCATTTTAAATTCCAGTAATTTACCTATTACTGTAATAAAGATGTGATTAAAGAACCTTACATTTAAAGGGGTATAATGGATAAATTAATGGATTGTAAAATATTACAGCATTTTAAATGTATTGTCTGTACAGTTAGAGATCATTTTAATAAATAAATATAATATATAGTATGATTCCCTCTTTGTCAAGTGCTGGAGGAATTATTTTACTTTAAACATAAACAAGTCCTTAAAATCTTACTTAAGTAAAACATAGCATCGGCATGAAAATATAAGTACCAAAAGTAGAACTAGTCAGTGTGCAGAATGGCTATTACTGGATTATAATTGTAAGCATCACTAATGTTAGAGCTGGTAAAAGTGGAGCTTATTTAATTACTTTTTGCTGTGTAGCTAAATCTATAATAATCAATTTAATAGTTGACTTACATTTGAGATCATGAAACTGAATCTGCAAACAAGTAACTAAATATGTCTGATAAATGTAGTGGAGTAAAAAGTAAAATATATGCCTCCAAAGGTAAAGTATAAGTAAAGTACAAGTACCTATAATTGCTTAAGTTCAGTACTTGAGTAAATGTACTTAGTTACATCCCACATTGGGCCAGGATATAGGACTTCTTTTTTTTAATCAGAAAAGACAAAGAAATATTGTACACAGCAGAGAGGAAGGAAGAGGAGGTGATGTACGCTGCAGCTGTAAACCACAGTAACACCCAATGTGTGTGAGCGTGTGCATGTGTGTGTGTCTGTGTGTGTGTGTGTGTGTGTGTGTGTGCGCGGCGTGTTGCACTGAGTAGGTGGGGACAATGTCACTGTCGCCAAAACCTCACAGGGTTCACATTTTCATTGTGGATTTATATGTGAATAACTCAAATTTAAAACCTCAACCGCTTTACCTCATCTTGACGTTTCAGTACAAAGAGGCTCCACGTCAGTCAAAAACACAATTTTTCCATTTTTACAAAAAATCTGCGAGGAGGAGCCACATATTATACAAACAGAGAGACAGGCGGCGAGCAGTCGGTTGCAGCGGGACGTCCCCTCTTGGCTTGCGATAGATAGTTGACTGAAATAGGGAATTAAAATGTTCCACGCAGTCCTCTGTGGAACACAAAACCTTTAAATTACAACAATCGTTTTTGACTGCATGACATATGTCAGTGCTTTGATAACCTTTCCAGAGCACAGCCACAGATTGCTATCTCAGCCTATCAGGCCACGCACTTGCTTGTGCAAAGCAGTCTGCCAGGTGCTCTTTGGCTCCGGACCAGAGATAGGCTATGTTCAGACTGCAGGCAAAAGTGGCCCAGATCAGATTTTTTTCAAATCAGATTTGGACCACTTCCATAATGTGGTCCTGAATCTGACCCAGGTCTGATTTTTTTACAATGCGGCCGCAGTGTGAACAACCAAGGCGGATTTGTTGCGACTTTTACTATAATTAATATCCAATTTGGATATCTTTCTCTTCATTCTTCTCCTTCTCAGCACCTGCTCATTAATGTTACAGCTGCCATTACACAAACATTTTGAAATAAAAGCGAAAATGCTGACTTCCTCCATAACCTCCCTAACTGTAGTGCAACAGCATGCTGCGTCTGATGTCATTGTTATTGTTCTTTTGCGCATGTGGTTCAGTTCGAAACTGCAAACAGTTCACACTGGAATCTCATACAGGCCACATTTTAAAAGGTAATGTGAACAGTCAAAAAAAACATTGGATCTGAGCAAAAAAATCCAAAGCATTAAGACTTTTAGAGTGGCAGTAAACTCTCGTGAACTCAGTTTATACAACTTTTAACCAGCAGGAAAAAAGATTTAACCAGCATTCCATGCCCCAAATTCCACATATCAATAAAGTTACTAGTAAAAAAAAAAGGAGGTGTAGGTCCAGGTGACAGGGTGGAGAGAAGGTTAAATGGCTCAGGCTCTAGCTGTTTGGTGACACCTGTTTTTTATGTTCACAGTATTATTTTGGATCATATGGATTATACTGTAATTATGTTAGTCTCTGCTGTACACATGACATCAATTGCAGGTCTGGAAGAAGGATCCCTCCTCATTTGCTTTTCCTCACGCTTCTTTTTTTTCTTTTTATCCTGTTAAAGGTCCCATTTTTTTGGGGGGAGGGGGTTCCTTATCCAAAGCGAGGGTTTAAAAGGTCAGAGGGTGTAGTAAGCTGTGTGATTGTAGAGCCTCCTGAAATTTGTGGTTCGTGATATACACTACCGGTCAAAAGTTTCAGAACACCTCAATTTTTGTAGTTTTTTATTGAAATTTTAGCAGTTCAAGTCCAATGAATAGCTTGAAATGGTACAAAGGTAAGTGGTGAACTGCCTGAGGCTAAAAAAAAGTAGGGTTACCCAAAACTAAAAAAATAAAGTACATTTCAGTATTTTACAAAAAGGCCTTTTTCAGGGAACAAGAAATGGGTTAACAACGTAAAGCTGTTCTGCAGCAGTGGAGGTTGATCAAGCTTTGAAAGTTGGTGCTACCAATTCCCACAGGTGTTCCAACTTCTGGATTATTTACAACCCCCTCTGTTTGTATACAAGTATTGTTGGAACACACTGTGGTACCGTACCCTGGTGAGCATTATATGAACAGTATTGTACTGCAGAAAGTAGTGTGTTGCTATAAAAATGGCAGGAAAAAGGCAATTAACAATGGAAGAGAGACAGACCATCATAACACTTAAGAATGTTGGTCTCTCCTACAGAGAAATTGCAAAGAAGTCAAGGTGTCAGTGAGTACAGTATTCTTCACCATCAGTAGGCACTTAGAAACTGGGGCAAACTCTGACAGGAAGAGGTCTGGCAGACCCAAAGCCACAAGAGAATCAGAAGACAAGTTTCTGAGAGTCAACAGCTTGCGTGATAGGCGGCTCACAGGACAACAGCTTCAAGCACAATAGTGGTCGTAATAAGCAAGTCTCAGTTTCAACTGGAAAGAGAAGACTTGGAGCTGCAGGTTTGATAGGTCCAGTTGCAGCAAGAAAGCCATTGCTAAGACGTCGGAATAAGAAAAAGAGGCTTGCCTGGGCCAAGAAACATCGTCAATGGACTACTGAAGACTGGAAGAAGGTGCTATGGACTGATGAATCAAAATTGAAATCTTCGGTTCATCACGCAGGATTTTTGTACGCCGTCGAGTAGGCGAAAGGATGGTTCCTCAGTGTGTGACATCAACTGTCAAACATGGAGGAGGGAGCGGGATGGTCTGAGGCTGTTTTGCTGGATCCAGGGTCGGTGATTTGTACAGAGTGAAAGGCACCCTGAACAAAACGGCTACCACAGCATTTTGCAGCGCCATGCAGTACCCTCTGGTATGCGCCTAGTTGGTCAGGGGTTCATCCTACAGCAAGATAATGACCCAAAACATAAGTCCAAGCTATGCCAGAACTACCTTAGCAAAAAAGAACTAGATGGTAAGCTTAAAAACATGGAGTGGCCAGCACAGTCACCAGACTTAAACCCCATTGAGCTGGTTTGGGATGAACTGGACAGAAAAGTGAAAGCAAAGCGACCTACAAGTGCCACACATTTATGGGAACTTCTGCAACAGAGTTGGGAAGAACTTTCTGAAGAATATTTGATTTCCATTGTAGAAAGAATGCAACGAGTGTGTTCAGCTGTTATATCTGCCAAAGGGGGCTACTTTGATGAGTCAAACATTTAGAATACATTTTGGTTTATAAATTGATTCCATGATTTCTTTTTTAACTTAAATTGTTCATTTGTTCTATTCTTTCATTTCAGGGTACAATAAGACATTTGTCTGCATGAATTTCAATAAAAACCTGGAAAAATTGGGGTGTTCTAAAACTTTTGACCGGTAGTGTAAGGCTGTATAAATAAAATGGATTTGACTTGAGTACAAAGATGTTGTTCTCTTTAAAGCCCCACATGCAGAATGCATTGGTGTCAGTCAGTGCTTTTTTTAATTGCTTTACTGTAATTTATAGTCTGCTCTTTTTGTCTCAATTCAACTCTTTTAATACTCTCTTTGTTTAACTCTATTACATCACCATACTTTATTTTCCTTTCTTTATGGAAAGGATAAAAACAACACCCTCACTAAAGAAAAAAAAAAATTGAGAAAGCCTCAACTTTCCTCCTCCCACCAATTCCCCTTTAACTCCATACCAAACGTGTATTTTTTTTTTTAAACTGTTAAAAAGAGTTAAAGCTGTCTGCAAGATGACTCTTTTTAAAAGGGACACATAAACACATGTTATAACTGAATGCAGTTTACCGTAAGTCAGTGGTGTGAATCTCTTAAGTGTTGTTGATATTGTGGTTTGTAATCTCCCTCAACCACTGTGTGTGTGTGTGTGTGTGTGTTTGTATGTGTGTGTGTGTGTGTGTGTGTGTGTGTGTGTCTGTGTTTGTTCAAGGTGAGACTGGATTTGTATGTCTTGCATGTGCATATTTATACGAATGTTGGCATGCATACATACCGGTACATTTGTACGTGTATATAGAAATGTGTATTTGTTTTTGTGCATGCGTTTGCAGGCTTATCTGTATCTGATGTGTCCTTTGTTTGTGTGTGTGTGTGTGTGTTTGCACATGTGGGTTCATCATGTCTGTTATGGTTTCACAGCCTGACACAGGAAGTGATCCTATCTGATTCACATAAAGTCACACATTTCTCTTCAGGTGTTGAACGTCTCTGTAATATTAAACAGAGATGGCATTTGTGGGTCCACTAGTCTTTTTGCAGAGAGAGAGAGGTTAGTGACAACCCCACTGCACTTAGCAGGAGAAGAAAACATTCCTTGGTATAGAATAATCAAAATCATCCAATCAGGAGGACAAGATGAGAGCAGGGGTCCTGTGGATGGTGATGGTGTGTTTGAGTGATGGAAAGGTCCCACGATGCTCAGGTAAGAAGATGTAACGTCGGTTCTTCAGAATTAAACTTGAGCCTGGCTCTATGAAGTGGAAACTGCTCAGATGGAGATTTTTTTTAACCAACATCAGGACTTTCAGAATGACTGTGAGGGCTTTCATGTGCTCTGTTAATGATCTGGAATCAGATCCTGATGTCAGGGGAAGTTTGGTAGAATGAATCCTAAAGCTATTAGATAATTTCTCTGTTCACTCTTATGATATGGAGGGGTTTTGTTTGCATCAAAGTGCTCTGAAAACCACAGTTCATGATCTTCAGTGATAATCAGAAAACATTAGAATGACAGAACTAAATTAAATAGATAACACTCGACAAAGGTTAGGGGACACACAGGCTCGAAATACACACACATGCAAACAGGACCTGTACTGCACATGCATTAAATGGAGAGATGTCAAAGCGAGGGGACTGCCCATGGACAGGCGCCCTGAGCAGTTGGGGGCATACCTGCCAACATTTGATGGGGGGGGGGGAAGGAGGGTACTGTTAAGTGTACTGTAAGACCCTCTGTGTTTTAATGTGCTGGGTAATGTCATTTTTCCCGCCGTGCGCTACATTAAAATCAATACGACACACCTTACAAAAAGCGTGGAGGTTGAAGATATGACTAGGTAAGATGCATGGAAATTGTTGCGCCCAACACTGTTGAAATGTACAGCTATATTTCGATTTCTTTGCGGGAACACCACCTTCACCTGCCTTTTTTATCGGCTCACTTTCGGGTCTGAACTTTCTGCGAAGATTGCGCAGAGATCAACTGCGCAACTGGGTTATGGGTTGCCAGGTTGAGGTGACAAACGGGTTGAAAATTGTATATGATGTGTGGATTGTGTGAATAGGTTGCGTTTCATACAAGATCTGGCAACTGGTCAACATAAGACAAACATATTGGTCCGATTATTTATAAAGGAGTTTGGGCCATGCACATTACGGGAGTTTCCTGGGAGAAATAACAAACCGGGTGTTGGCTGATATAGTTGGGGGTTCGGTGCCTTGCAGTGCCCAGGAGGTGAACAACCATCTCTCCAACTACCAGTCCACACTCCATACCTCAAAGGACAAATCCGGCGCAAAATGAACCTAGGGGTTAATAACACATGATTACCGAGTCGACCGTTCTTTTGGATATGTTCATGCTAATCGAATGTGACCAGTTTTAGGGCAAACCGCTAATTAGCTAATAACGCTAGCCGTCGGGGCCGTGCGAAAGTAAAAATAAATCTCTATTTCTACACCACTAACAAGGCTCAAAATAGCACCACACTTCCACGATAGCATAATGAGGGTCCCTACATGTAAACTGAAGCATTGAGAACTTTGTAAGTGTACAGACAGTTAATCAAAAAGATAGTTCAGAAAGACAGTACCGTTCGTAATATGCAAATTCCTCCACATTCCAAGAAAAGGACAAATACTAGGCTACAATTATTCTTGCTTCTCTTCCAGTGTTGCCAGTTTGGGCAGTTTTCCACTCGACTGAGCTACTTTTTATTTTTCTTGGCCAATAAACTGGGCTGGAGTGGGTGCCCAATGAACATTTTTTTAACGAATCTACCTCCCCTCTTAAGGTTAAGTAAACTTTATTATCCCTGTGGGGGAGGCAATTTGTTTTACAGCCAGCAGAGAATAAAAAAACAAGAGTTCATACACGGGATACACGCATTACAGATGTACTCATACTAATATTCATATTCATAGGGGTCAAATCACATCAAGCTATTAATGAGACCAATGGTAACAGGGACAAATGAGCTCTTAAATCTCTTAGTCTTACACCTCGGTACAATTTACCTGCAACTAGGGCTACACAATAAATTGCAATTTTATCAAAATCGCAATATGGACTAGTGCAATATCCAAATCGCATGTGGGGAGGGGGGTATTTGTTAAAGGCAAAATATGTGTAGAACGAATTAAGTATTGTGATGCTGCAGCTTACAAATCGTTATAATTTCCCCTTATATCGTGAATCATATTGCAATATTATCAGCCAAAATAATCACAATTAGATATTTCCCTCATATTGTGCAGCCCTATCTGCAACCAGATGGCAGCAGCCTGTATTCATATAACAAGGGGTGACTCGGGTCAGCGAGGATAGATTTGGCTTCCCTCATGGCTCTGGTTCTGTATAGGAGGGATAACTCTTCTAAATGTATCCCTGCAATTATGCCACACATTTTCACAATGCTGTTTAGTCTGTGCTTAATTTTTTTTTAAAGTAAGGGACGTAAACCAGCAGATAAAAGAGAAAGTTAAAACCGTCTCGATAAAACAAGAATAAAACATTTTCATGATGTATCAACATTAAAACTTCTCAACTTCCGATAAAAGTACATACGCTGGTGGGCCTTAGCACAGACTACATCTGTGTTGGCATCAAATGTCAGGTTATGGACTATAATTGTACCCAGATATTTGTACTGCTTTACAACTTCAATAGCTTGGCCATGAATAAAAACAGAAGACTGTACGACTTCAACAGCCTAGCCTTAAATATAAACAGGAGAACTTGGCGGAGGCTTCTTTCTGAAATCAAAGATCATTTCTATGTTCAGGAACGAGCGTTCACACCAGTCAATCAAATCATTTACAACTAGACCGTGATTATGGTCCTTGTGATTACAGTAGCGACTCAATCACTGAGTCACCTGCAAAGTGAATAATAATTGATTGAAAAATTATAATTCAATCATCCATTAAGTATGATTTAGATGCTGAGTTCAGTAGACTCGACACACAATAACTGATAAATGATGACTGATTCAAAACCCAATGGTCCTTCAGTTCATTAAAACCAGGCTGCTTGTTGTCTTTTTGTCTGTCAGTTGGACCGACCGCCACGGTGTCAAAACTCAGTAAAGTATCGGTGTCCTGTCCATCTGCCATTGTCAGCTCAGAGTTCAAGTATCAGCTCCTCTTCGATGGCCACTACATCAGCCAAATACATCTGCCTAAGGTCAGTCTCTGTGTGTGTGTGTGTGTGTGTGTGTGTGTGAGCATATATATTTCTGTATTTACAACATGCTACACAAGTCTGTGTATTTGTGGGTTTCAGTGGTGACCAGAATTAGTTTTTTTCCAAGGAACTAGAGCTGGGCAATATATCGATATTATATCGATATCGTGATGTGAGATTAGATATCGTCTTAGATTTTGGATATTGTAATAGATTGGTTTTAAAGGCTGTATTACAGTAAAGTGATGTCATTTTCTGAACTTCCCAGACTGTTGTAACTGTTATATTATTTGCCTTTACCCACTTAGTCATTATATCCACATTACTGATCAAAAATATCGTGATATTTGATTTTCTCCATATCGCCCAGCCCTACAAGGAACACATTAAGTATTTCACTTTAAGTCACTTTAAAGCCACAGAAAAAGGCCCTGTCCCGGGCTATTTTTTCTTTATATGAGCAGGCAAAGACAAATGATCTCTGTTTTGTCCTCATTTAGCTGAAGGAAGTTATGAACCAACCAATCGTTGATGTCTTAGAGACAGTTTTGTAGTCGGGTTAAGTCTAAGGCCTGATTACTGTATGTTCACAAATCACATCGAAACACTTTTTTGTAGTTATGTTTGTATCATTGGACTTCAATTTGCATTGTCTTCTTTGAAGGATTGTCTTTTCTGAGCATGACTGACAAGTTACAACAAGAGTTAAGCCCTGCCACTTTAGGAAGCCACAGAATCTCACCTCTGCTCCAGGATTGCACTGCACTGAAATGTCATGCAAGAAGGGGGTTTCTTTACAGAGAAACCTCACACACATCGGTCACAGCTGCATTGCACTTCACAGGCTATGGACAATGCATGCAGCGACTCACCACTAGATGGCAGCACAAACTGGATTTTAAGCCAGGCTGTAGTTGCTCTTCAAAGCTTTAATGCGTAACTTTTTTATATTAATGAACGTCCGTTACATTCAAGCCAAATGAGTTGCTACAAAGCTATTTAAGACCATCAGCTCCACACAACTCTCTTCAGAAGATTGTGGGGTCCGGCGACTTTCCCGCGCAGAAGCTCGAGTGAAGATAATGACCTCTTCTGAAGAGTGCATCATGTTTTTTTAATCCTCCGTGTCCTCCTTGGCTACTAGCAACTGTGTGGAGGAGGACAGGGGAGGGGGGGGTGGTACGCGATCACGGAAGTCTTGTGTCATGTGGACGTGCCGACAGTTTTGTTGGCATTACTTACAATTCCACATGGGGGAGACAGAAACTATTCACTATAGCTTTAAAGAGTATGCTGCAAATCTTGTTTTTGCTGACCTCTGGTATTTGTTGTTTGAATGTGATGTAGAAGTGAGCTCATAATGTGGGCAGTAAACCTTGACATAGTTCAGTGTGGTTACTTTGTAACCGAGCAACAGGGGAAACTTCTGACCACATGATTTCATCAGCTACTGTACATTACACTACACTACACACCACAAGGTGAGAGAAGCGCAGCAGTTTGTTTTGGTCAGAGCACGCCCGCCATAGGGCTGTCATCTGTTGTCGGGCCCAGAACTCGGCCCTTATTAAATTATGGAATAATAAAAATTAAAATAAATTAAAATAGGCCTATTTGTGGAAAAAATATGTAATATTTGAGTTACATAAAAGCTTTTTATTTGTTTTCTTCCTATTTGTCCTTGAAATAGTGGTCAAGAACCCCCCCACCCCCAACACAAAAATTATCTGATCAAAATTTTATGTTGTCATTTAATTTGAAGTTCAGTACACTCAGTACATGTCCGGTCAGCGGACATTTGCTCAGAAAAGGAAAGAAAAGAGAAGAAGAGAAGAAGAAAATAGGCCTTAGAGATTTTCTAAACAAATATTAAAAAAAAAGGTGGTGACGGTGAAGCTGGAACTAGTAGTCAACGTAGAGCAAGGTAAGCAACAGCGCAGCCAATGTTTACGATCAGTGTAATGCTTATCAGTTACATTTTCTAAGCACAAACGGACATTTGGAAAAACAGAAAAATAGGTTCCAAACAAATTAAAAAATTGTCTCTTTAAACCTGTTTCTCCAATTTTCTGTTTTTATTCAGAGGATCATAAATTTAGAAAATTACAAAATTGCGTCCGGGCTCCAATTATTCAATACTTACACTCAAGAAAATGTGACGTCTTTCAATTAAAAAAGAATGCAATTGGAGATTTTGGACCACTATTATTACCAATATCTGTGTCTAAAACGTTGGAAAAGCTAGAGCAGATAATAAATATATAACACTCAAAAAACTTAAAGACAACATTTGCTAAAGAAGTCCACAGGGGACCGAGTACAACCATTAGATCTGGGTATTTCTGAGTGTCATTTTGTTAGTTTTAATGCTCACATTGATTTTATTTGGCTTAGGTGGTGGCAAAAACGGCTAGGGTGCTGCACCTAATAGCCGAGACACACCAACCAGATGGCTGACCGTCGACAGAAAAGCCAGTCGGAATGATCAGTCGGGTCCCCGAGGTCCAAAGAACTGCCTCGGGACACACTGAGGCGCTACTCTGTATTGTTGCCCAAGAAATGGAAACCGGCAGCTGATTGGATGAACGCGTCACATGGGTTTGATTTCTCCGGAAATTCAAAGCCAGACTGTCATGGCGGCTTGTTCAGAATACGATCTCATATTGTACTAAAATAGTTCACTGAAACATGTTTCTGAAAACATTTTAAGCGAGAAATAGGCCGTGCAGTTGCTGAATCTGTCTTCATTTCAGCAAACAACAAAGGTCAGTTTAAAAGATTTTCGTCAGATTTTGAGAGACTCTAGTCACGCTCATTCCGCTCGCCATTTCCGGGTGAGTCCCGACTGCCCTGCCTCCGACTGAACACGTCAGGTCGGCCAAAATGAAGGCCGATGGTCCCCCAGACGGACGACGGCACGGGACACACCGAACAGACTCGAGTCACTGACCTCGCCAGACTGTCCAATGGCCGATTATCGGCCTGGTGTGTCTCGGGCTTAAGTCTTATAATGGTAGGCAGACAGACTGTTGTTTGTGTGATTTGTGTGAATTAAGTTTGTTTTGCCTTGTATTGTCCATATTACCATACTTTAAGATTGCAATTATTTAACAAAGTTGAAGTAAAAGAGATGAGGCAGGATATAGATCTGTTAGTTTGGTTGTTCAAACATAAAACTTTTTATTTACAGATCTGTCTGGAAGTTAATTTTTTGTGTCTGTTTTTTTTTTTTTTTGTGTGTATGAGGTGTTTGGCTCTAGTTGGACAATGTATGGATTGCACTGTTGTGCTGTGGCTGTTGTAGTATGTTTTATTTGTTCTTTGTTTTGTGCAAAGTGGAGAATGTTGTGTGTGGACACTGAACTGGAAGCTGTGGAATTAATTACTGTTGTATTGGTGTCATGTAACTCCATGTGGGATGGGCCACTTAGTGGCATGACACATAAATAAAAAATATCAATCAATCAATCAATCAATCAAAAAAACGGTAGGGAAAACCCTGATGTTGTACGAACTTCTTCTTTAGTATTTATCCTGAAACTACTGCAATGTCCCTGAATAGAAATGCCATTATTTCTCTTTTTCTTACATTGCAGTTGGACCCTGCAGGAAGTTTGTTCTCTGGTCAGTTTGAAGTCACAGCCAACAACAGCGGAGAGTACATCTGCATGGCTGAGGTGATTTATCCTCCACCACACAGAAAGATCTGTCACATCACTGAAGTCATAGTGGGAGGTAAAATGCTTTCTATTTTGGATATACAGTACAGGCCAAAAGTTTGGACACACCTTCTCATTCAATGTGTTTCCTTTATTTTCATGACTATTTACATTGTAGATTCTCACTCAAGGCATCAAAACTATGAATGAACACATATGGAATTATGTACTTAACAAAAAAGTGTGAAATAACTGAAAACATGTCTTATATTTTAGATTCCTCAAAGTAGCCACCCTTTTGCTTTTTTTGATAAACCCTTGGTGTTCTCTCAATGAGCTTCATGAGGTAGTCACCTGAAATGGTTTTCACTTCACAGGTGTGCTTTGTCAGGGTTAAGTAGTGGAATTTTTTCCCTTATTAATAAAAAAAGCAAAGGGTGGCTACTTTGAAGAATCTAAAATATAAGACATGTTTTCAGTTATTTCACACTTTTTTGTTAAGGACATAATTCCATATGTGTTCATTCATAGTTTTGATGCCTTCAGTGAGAATCTACAATGTAAATAGTCATAAAAAAATGAAAGGAAACGCATTGAATGAGAAAGTGTGTCCAAACTTTTGGCCTGTACTGTATACAGTGTGTAATATATTGAAAACAAAATAACATATAAGTTCTGTTCTAATCAATTCATAGAAAAGCTGTCTTTGGCAGCAGTCAATGACACTGTCCCGGGAGACAATCAGACCTTTTCAGCTGTCCAGCCAGGCTGTTCTCCATTCATCCCAGAGGCAGTAATGTGGGCGGGATGTGGTGTTTTATTTCTCTACGGCCTGTCAATCACCTGCATTATCATTGTTATCTGGGTAAATATGAACACGTGGATTGACTTTTTCCACTTCTACTGTGCTGTACACATCACATCAAATCAGAGTTTGTGAGTAAAAGTGAAATCCGTCTCTCTTTCTCTGTGTTGCATTCCTTCAGAGGAAGATGAAGAGAAATGAGGAGGACACAAACGTGTATGCCAACACCCGACCCGGAGAGGTCAGGAAACCCTTCAAAGTTTAACGGCGGCTTGTGCCAATTATAAAGACAAGTCAGTTATTAAAGCTATGGATGTTTTGTGAGAGCTCTCAGGTGTGCAAATCACAAGCCTGCAGTTTATGTATGGAGTCTTTTAAAATACAAAAACAACGTGAAAAAGGTCAAATAGGTTTCTACAGCAGATAGCAAAGTGATGCACCAAAACAGAGATCATTTATCCGAGGCACAAAACATGCAAAAAAGATAACATCTGAACATGTTGGAAACATTTATAAAAAATACAAGGATCAGTTTTTGAATGGTGTTGCTGTTATTACGGTCAAAATAAAATAAAAAAAGGCAGATTATGTTTTGTGACTGCAACACCTGTGTCTGTATGTCAAATACAGTTGTAGAGACAAATAATCAAACTGTTTTAAAATGTGTTTTTTTCTGTACATCACTATCTATCATTGACAGACAAAGAAATATTTAAATATTTGTAATTTTTGTGATGAATACATTGTTTTTCTGTGTAATGAGGAAGTGCTGGAGTGTGTTTTGTAATGGAGGTGTTTAGTTACTTTGGTCTGGAAGTGGGAAATGAACAACAGTGTCCATCCATCTGTTTTCTATACTATACCTGCTGATCCTGCTTAGGGACTCGGTCAGCTGGAGACAATCGCACCCTGGACACGCCTCCAGTCCATCCAACATCAGCATTTAGTGTTAAACACTTTACTTGGGTCATTTAACCCTCTGAGGTCTAGGGGCATTTTCACATATCTTCTTAAATGTACCTTTTTAGGGTTTTTGCATATAACTGATCCACATGTGTTTCATATCTTATAATGGCGTTTTTCCATTACATGTTACCTGCTCGACTCGCATCTACTCTGCGTTTTTTGGTTTTCCATCATGAAAAAAAGTCCCTGGTACCTGCCAACAGGTACTGTTTTTAGTATTACCTCCGTCGAGGTTCCAAGCGAGCTGAGGAGAGAGATGTGACAACCTGCAGACTACTGATTGGTTGGAGACAATCGTCACTAATCACTGCGTCATCATTGCTAGCGACAGATGGGGGGTGTCCTGAAAAAATACGGCATTTTTAAATAGTTTAGCCAGCTGTGTTTTTTTTTTTTGCTGAAATTTTGTAATATCGCTTTTTGAGAAGGAGTTTTGTTGGACATTGTTTTCGTCCTCAGAGGGTTAAACAGGCTTCACCGCATATTTTGAGGTTGCAGACTGAAAAAGCTAAGACAGTTACAGTTGAAACAAGATCTGAGTATTCCACATAAAGACCACTTAGGGCTCCTGCACACTGCCTGCGTGGCGTGAGCGTGGCGTTTCTGTTGCGTGGCGGCTGCGTGGCGGCTGCGTGGTGGCTGCATGGCGTTTTCTGTGTCTTTGCATACCAGAAACGTGTCTGACGCGGCGCTGCTGCTGCTAGCCTTGTCTGGACACGTGTATATTTCCCATATGGGGAGGAAATGTACTGCTCTCAAGCAGTAGTATACTTCATGTTAAACATAAATGTATACCGATTTGATCACAGCAAAGACAACGTCGGCAGTATTGATGGCAAAATAGGCTACCGAATATTAAGTTCTGTATTGACAGGTGCAATATTTGAAAATCGATAATTATTTATTGTTATTTTTTTCATACATTTATATATCTGCATTTAAGTCAAAACCTAGAGACTTTCAAACATCAAAAGTTCATTTATTAAATGTATTCATGAACATCTTTTCGTATTTTATTTTGCCTGGAAACACTGAAGTAAAAACGGACACGCCACGCAGGCAGTGTGCAGGAGCCCTTAGTTTGACATGTGTTTCAGTGAGTTGGACTGTGATTTTATTTTAAGAGTTCTGTAGGCTATATGAAGCTGACGTGTTTTCTATCTTTTATTGGTATTTTAATTATTATGATATCAAACTGAAAATGTAATTTACATGAGCGTGTACTGAAATATTACATTGTGTGTACATTGTATTATAAATATTTTAGATTTTGATATTTGAATCATTCTACATTAAACATCAAATTAAAGTGTGTTTATTTGAAAATCTTACTTGTGATTGAAATAAAAAATGAAAAATGTTATTCGGAGTAGTTAGGGGTTAATGTACTGAACATGTATTGAATGATCTGGTTACAGGGAGACGTGAGTCATTTCCGACAGGTATATTAAAATGACATCTTGAATAGCTCAGAAATGTCCCATGCATGAGGCAATTTACTTGGAAATTTTCATGAAAGAAATGCAGATTATAATGATACGCAAGTTACCACCACTATCTGCTCTCCTGCCTCTGCAGGAAGTGAACAGATGTCAAGTTTGATGCTCAGCGACCTTTTTGGAGCTTTAATGTTATTTTGGAAACTTTCATATTATTAAATTCTTATTTATTTTGTAGGATAACAAGACAATGCTTGGGAAATTACTGTGTGTGTGTGTGTGTGTGTGTGTGTGTGTGTGTGTTCTTGTATCGTCATTGGTCGCACTTGTTTCTTGCAAATGTATTTTATTTTTGTATGGCTGGGTGTACAGAATGCTTCTTTTATCCGGTTTCTGTATTTTACGTATGCTTATACTGTATTCTTATGTTTGTTGTTTATGCTACCTGTGCTCTCATGTTTACAATACATTTTTACATTTTGTCTTTCAATGTAAAGCACTATAAAATGATATGTAATGAAATGCGCTATTTAAATAAAATTGCCATTTATTTGACTTTAAATGTCTTTGGTTGGGCTGTGGGAGAGTAGTTCACTGCAGCTGCAACAGCAAGAACAGAGTTCAGACAGTTATTTGGGAACTTTTTAACAATAGCACATGCTTTGGCCATTCTTTTTTTTCTTTTTTAAATCAGATATAGTGTAAACTACATTGAAATCAGCATTATGTGATGATTTTTTTCAAGGGCAGACAGACTGACTTCCAGCTTCAGATTTTTTCTTTTGCACTTGATGCTAAACTGAAACAATGAAAGCAGAAGAATTAAACCACAGAAAAAAGCAGATGACCAATCATAAAAGGAGGGTTTCTACAGGTATCACTAAGTCAAATGTAAGACTTTTTAAGACCTTTTTAAGACCATTATGAATGAAATTTAAGACCTTTATCACGACATCAAAAACAAAATCAGATGTCAGAGTCAGGAAACATCGTCTGAAACAAGCTCGATTTCCTCATTGGCATTAGAGGACTGGTGTCTGGATTGGCTGCAAATTAAGTTGCATGTTGGTCTCATTTGTAGTCAGGGCCCAAGCGCCGACCGCGGTGAAGGCCCGATTGAAACTGAAGGAATTATTTTCTTTTTTGAGGGGCTTAACATACTCAAAGACACACCAAAATTGGTAGTTGCATCAATCCTGGTGAAAATGTGTGTATTTTAAGTTTTCGAGAATAGACGCACAAAAATGGCTTGCTAGCGCCCCCTACAAAATTTAGCCCCTGCAGTACGTTTAACGTAGACTAATGAAACTTGGTACACATATGTAGCGTGTCAGGATGTACAAAAAAGATCATTGGAGCCATACCCTAAACCCAACAGGAAGTCCGCCATTTTGAATTGAAAGTTTGAAATTTCCACTGAACTCCTCCTAGAGATTTCATCTGATGGACTTCAAATATGGTAAACTACATAGAAACACACTCGACAGCAGGTCTCATATTTCAGACACTGCAAAGTTTTACATTGTTTGTCGGGCTATTTCGTTATTAAATTCACTTCTGAGACTTTTTTAAGCGAGAAATCAACTATATAAAGCTCAAATATGGGACGTTTTACGAAAATTGATGGCTAATTGCAAATTTGGTAAAACTGTGTGTCGGTGTTCAGCCGCTGGTGCTGCCTCGCCGCCCGCCGGTGCTGCCTCGCCGCCCGCCGGTGCTGCCTCGCCGCCCGGCCTGCCTTCCTTCACAGACCCCGGCCTGCTATGAGGTACTTGGAGCTCCGTCACGGCTGGCAGCCCACAGCAGGGACTACCAACACCGCTGCCCTGACAGAGCTCCAGGGCCTTCAACTCCCCTCTTCCTGCTAGCTAAATGGCCCGTTGTGTGAGAGTGAGAGCGCGGTCAGCGAGCTTGTTACACCAGCAATCTCTTACCACATGTTACACACATGTCACGCCACTTATACAAAATCTAACTAAAGGTCTTATAAAGCTAACAACTGTGTCCAATTTCAAGTTAATGAATATTTGTGAAGACAAAGTGTTTCGTTAGCTGCAACTGTCCCTTCAATCCTAGCTGTATGTAGCTACCAACCATGGATAGTTAGCTTCCTTTTCGCCTTAATTCGAGTATATTTACAGTTTGAATTTCGTCACACCACTTACACAACATCTAACTAAATGTCTTATAAACCTAACAACGGTGTCCGATTTCAAGTTAATTTATATTTGTGAATTCCAGAGGAATTCTAAGAGGAGGCTAGCTAGCATTCATTGATAGAGCTCCATTCAGCTGCAGGCTCTATCAATGAGACTCACGGACAAGCAGCGTTTATTTCTCCAATCGTTTGTTTAAATAACTCAACACATTATAATTACACACATTAAAAGAGTAACTGGAACCTGTGGTAAGAGAATGCTGGCGTAACAAGCTCGCTGACCGCGCTTTCACTCACATACACCGGGCATTTATCTAGCAGGAAGAGGGGAGTTGGAGGCCCTGGAGCTCTGTCAGAGCAGCGGCGTTTCGTAGTCCATTAGCCCAAAACGGTGACTTTGCGCGGGTATGAGGTGCTGTGGGTTGCCAGCCGTGACTGAGCTCCATCTACCTCACAGCAGGCCGGGGTCTGTGAAGGAAGGCAGGCCAGGCGGCGAGGCAGCTACACAGGCAGCACCAGCCTCTGAACTCCGACACATAGTCGGACAAAATTTGCAATTAGACATCAATTTTCGTAAAACGGCCCATATTTGACCTCTACATAGTTGATTTCTCGCATAAAAAAGTCTCAGAAGTGAATTTAATGGTAAAATAGCATATGAACAATGTATACAATTTCTGAGATCTGCACGACCTAGATTCAGAAGACTAACTGATCTCAGGTCAGTTGTGTAGCCTATGCAAATGTTGGGGCGTGACAAAGAGAAAGACTAGAGCCAAATGAGGAGGAGCCGCAATAGTTGATGTCAACTATGGGGCTCGTTGAGATTCGCCCGTTTTCAGAGGCAGTTTCAAACAGTGAGATTTGCAGAGAAAAGAGGTGTCAATGGGATTTAGAGGTTCTATGTATGTCCTAGTTACCCACTAAACTGTCATTATTCAACTATGACAAGGTAAAATCAGTTTTGCATTCTATCACCCCTTTAACACTAGAACAGCCATGACGGTCATATTTGACCGTTTTGATATTTATATGTGTAATAATTTCGCTGAATAAAAAAATACAATCCTGCTGGTAGCTGACTTTTCCTAAAAGAGTCTATATTTTCAGTTAAATTTGTTTTTATACACATCACACAAAAGGCAAAGAAAATACAATCACTTTTACCTATTTTGGCCATACACGGTCATATTGACCGCTCGGATTTTTGCGGTATTGTTTTTAATCTTTCGCGTGGTTGAAGATGCATATTGGTTACTTGGTAACTATCAGCGTCTCTGTCAAAGAAACGTCACAAGCGGACTCGAGTAACAAGTGTGGGCATCACCGATGGGCCGAAGGTAAAGCCAGACTCGGTACCGTAGGCTACTACAATAAATACGGCGTGGATGTTCTCTGTTCAAATCAGAAGGCAAGCGCCCGGCGCTCGCTCTGTGAAAGGCGCGGTATATGACGCGTAGATGGCCGGTGGCTGTCTACGTGTTCATATAACTTTATACATCCTTGAACTGGCTGGAATCATTGCACACATCCTCTCCAAGGAGTGCACCAGCAGTAAAATTGCAGAAAAGGGCAGCGGCGCACGGTCTGAGCAGCGCTGCGCACCACAGCAGACGCCAAAACGGAAGCAGTGCCAGGTTAGCGTAGGTTATAAATGTTCAAATAAGAGACTTTAGGTGTTATTTGCCTGTTATGAGTTACGTTGAATGAATTTCCATACCATATTTTTCGGATATGAATGTAGCCTATGAAATAGTTACTGTTTACTATGCCATGATATGAATTATTGAAACACGTAGCCTATTAGGCCTACTACTCAAATGTATAATTAAACTCATTAAAATGTACATTTGGGTGTTTTTTTGTTTTTCTAAAGATATCCTAACACAATACATGCATCACAATTAGGTATTTATCATGAGAGATTATAGAGTTTGGAATCTGGCGGTCAGAATGACCGCTCATGGCAATTCTAGTAGTTATGGAATTCCGGCACTTCTAGTGTTAAGGTAGTCTTTTGTGAGGTATCATTGGACTCAGCAGAGAGTTCCTTCTTCATTGTTGATAATTTGGCACGCCCCCTATGTTAAAGCCACGCCCCTTTCATAACTGGTGACCCATTTAAGGTAGAGTCTTGTGTGAGGTATCATTGAACTCAGCAGAGAGTTTCTTTTTGATTGGTGATGGTTTGACCTGCCTCCTATGCTTTAGCCACGCCCCCCTTTTTATAACTTATGACCCGTTTGATGTAGACCCCTGTGTGGGGTATCATTAAACTCAGCAGAGAGTTCCTTATTCATTGGTGATGGTTTGGCCCACCCCCCTATGTTTAAGCCATGCCCCCTTTCATAACTGGTGACCCGTTTAAGGTAGAGTCTTATGTGAGGTATCAATGAACTCAGCAGAGACTTCCTTTTGTGTTTGCCATGACACCTATGCTTTGGCCACGCCCCCTTTCACAGCTAATTAACTGTATGACGTAGAGTCTTGTGTGAGGTATCATTGAACTCAGCAGGGAATTCCCTTTTCATTGGTGATGATTTGGTGCCGCGCAAATGCACGGTCGCAAGGAGCGGCGTCCGCCAGTAACCCCCAACGCGCACAGCAGTAATTGTAATTGTAGTTGGACTAGCAACAGAATGAACTACAACACCACAGAAAAGCACTGCAGGAACATTTCATTGAGCATTAGAGGTAGCGTTACATTAACGTAGGGAAATTAAGACCTATTGAAAATTATTTAAGACCTAGAACAAAATACTTTAGCAAATTCAAGGCCTAAAATTGGGATTTTGAAAATGTAGACTTTTTTTTAGACTTTTTAAGACCCCATGGAAACCCTCTAGTTGGAAATCTGAACCTTTTAGCCCATGGGGATTTGTGTAAAATACGTTTACTTCATTTTTTTATTTGTTTTGGCCACGTTTACCATGAAAATTCAACATTATAACATTGTAGATATGACTGAAAATAGGGAAAAACATAATATGTTAACTTTTTAAACTACACTTAATTAGCTTCATGTGATCTGTGCAGACAGGCTGACTTCCAGCTTCTGATTTTTTTCTTTTACACTTCATGCTCAACCATATAGGCCTACTGAAACAATGACAGTAGCAGAAATAAACCACTGATTTCCGTATGACTGAAGAGTGTAGTGCTGACTGTAACTTCAGCAAGAATGGGGCTTAACCCCACAGAGTGTTTCCAGGCAAAACACAGATGTGACGTCAGGAGGACACAGAATGTCATAACATCAGCACTTTCATTGTCAATCTATGTGAAAAAACACAGTGAGTAGAACTAGCTATTTTCCACTGTTTGCACCTCATCATTGCATATCAAGTGTGTCAGGCAAAGAAATGCATACGCAGAAAAAAAATTAGTCTAATATTCCAAAGAAGAAACTGAACTGATGAAATAACAGAAACTGTCACACGTGATGTACCGTCATATTCAAACTAGAACTGCAAAGATTAAACAATGAATTTATTAGTTGTCAACTGTTACATTAATTGACAGCTTTTTTGGTAATCAATTAATCAGTTTGTTCTCTGATGTATAAATGTATACATCAGATAAATGTGAATATTTTCTAGTTTCTTTACTCCTCTGTGACAGTAAACTGAATATCTTTGAGTTGTGGACAAAACGAGACATGACTTGAGGACGTCATCTTGAGCTTTTGGGAAACAGTGAGTGTGTTTACATGCAGTTTAAAAAACTGATTATATATATTATATATTGTAATTCTGTTGCATTAGAATTAACAATTGTATTTCTGTTGATATATCAAAAACTTCTCAGGCCTATTATGGTTACATTTTAAGCTTATTTTAAGCAAATGAGGCAATACCCTGACTTCTCAAACACCATGTAAACACCTTACCTCGGTTAAAATTGGAGTTCTCATAACCCGGTTAACAGACCTAGAGAAGTCCTTCAGTAACTGGGTTATTCCTCCATGTATACACCTTAACCGGGCTATGATCGGTCTAAGCGTCTGCGCATGCTTCAACTGCCCTCCTCACTCCTGGAGTGGTTTTTGAACCGGACATAATCTGTCAGCGCGCTGTGAGTTTAACACATCCATAGCTGTGAGTCATAGTCCTTGCTATGTATATATATATATACTGACTAGATGTCGCCTTGGCTACTGCTGTTCATTGGAAGGAATGCGTCAATAGAGCCGCCATCTTGACGCAGGGAAGCTACTCCTCTTTAACGCATCAGCGTCAATGTAGGCAAAGGTCTAACGGAAATAAAATCACCATAAATCGTCAAAATCTCTGGCGATTTTCTAGTTTTTTTAGTTCGTTCCAAAGGTCAGACATGTATTTATGATCAAGTCCAGAGAGAATTTAAGCTTTTGATATTCATTTAATCTACTTCATGTTCAAAATGTAATGCCTAGTGCTAGTAGGCCTGAGTTTATTAGTCACATTCTTCCACTTAAGTAAACTTAAAATGAACTATCGCTACTTACCTTAGCCTAGCCTACTGCATGCAAAATGGCTACAATGGTGTGACTATCCATATTTGAAAAAACATGTTAATTAATTAAAACATTTGAATTGTATTGGTTTACTTTGTAAATCAGCAAGCCTGCAATACAATGTGATGTAAGAGCTACCCAGCGTAAAATGGATATATTACAAGACAAAAACAAGGACTTGTTTTTTTTCTGATATTTTAACTGATATCAAAACATTTTATATTTATTACAGCTTCATAAATGATTACAGTATATAACACAGGTTAACCGTTCTTAAAACTAAGTGTTTAGTATCCCTGCAACAACACTACAACTTACACAGTTTCTTCCGTAGACTTTTGCTCTGCAGTTACAGAGTATGAACCTTTGCCACATGGTGTTGTCTCAACTTAAAGGTACAGACAACCAGTGAAATTAAGCTAAAGTGGTGGTTGCCTATCCCATCTTGAGTCTCAACAGTGTGATCACGAAGACCAAATATGTCCTCAGACCCTACTTCTGCTTTCACAACTCTGTTTAACAGAGACACTGGGCACTGACGGGCTGCTGAGTTGATGTTAGAGGCCCGTCGGAGGCAGTGCTCAGCCGAGCGAATCACCTTAACGGTACCTTGACTTGGTATCACTAGGCCTCCGTTGTGATTACAAATAATGAGTTATTATTACTAACTAGCACTAGCATGCGTAATTACCTAACTAACTAACTAGCATGGATTAACTATCACCAATGCTATAGATAAAAAGCACTATTTAGTAAGTATCTTTGTGGATCTTCAAAAAGCATTTGATACGCTGGACCACAAGATATTGTTGCATAAATTATATAAATACGGTATCAGAGGTGTGGCACACCAATGGGTTACCAGTTATTTAAAAAACAGAAGTCAGTTTGTTGAAATTGACAATATAAAATCTAAAAATTGTAATATAACTTGCGGGGTACCACAAGGATCTGTCTTAGGACCTATACTTTTTCTACTGTATGTAAATGATATTGTGTCTGTGTCACAGTTACTTAGGTGCATTCTGTTCGCGGACGATACCACTTTATTTTATTCAGGAAAGAATATAAAAGATGTCCTACAAATTGTAGAGAACGAATTTCAGAAAATTATGAAGTGGTTCAATGCTAATAGATTGTCCCTGAATATCAGCAAAACTAAATTTATGATATTTTGTAGTAAAGGGAAGTATGTTGAAACGTCATTGTTTACTAATGGATTAGAAATTGAAAGGGCACATGCGATTAAGTTTCTAGGTATTATGATTGACGAACATTTGACATGGAAATCACATATTGATAATATCAAAGTAAAGGTATCCCAAATAACAGCTGTGCTGTATAGAGTTAAAGATTCTCTAAATAAGAATGCATTGTTTTTGTTGTACAATTCATTGATTTTTCCATATGTGACTTATTGCATTGAAGTGTGGGGAAGTGCCTGCAAAATATCCATTAATCCAATTATACTTTTACAGAAAAGAGCGATTAGAGTTATCAGTGGAAGTGGATACAGAGATCCAACTAATCCTTTATTCATACAACTAAAAACACTGAAATTTAATGAATTAGTAGAATATAACCTTCTAAAAACCATGTACAAAGCCCATCTGGAAAGTTTACCAAATAATTTGCAAAATAGATTCTCCAAGAGGAAAAGTAGATATGAACTAAAAGGTACTGAGGTTTTACAAAACCTAGGTTCCAATCGTCGGCGTAAAGGAAAAATGTGTCACAATCAAAGGAGTCAGTTTGTGGAACGGTCTTGATTGTAGAATTAAAACTTCAAAGTCCATCGATGTGTTTAAGAAGTGTGTTAAATTATCAATGTTGCAGAAATATAATACTGCGGAGTAGCAGATCAAATTTATTGATGTATTTTGTGTTGATGTCTTAAAACGTGACTGCAGACGGGGCAATGAAAAATGACCTGGAACTGTAAACGATTTTGTGTTGATAAGAGGCAGACATTATAAGTTTTACTTCTTTCTGCTCGTTTTCATTCATGTTAAATGCTGTTGTTGCATTTGTTTTTAAATGAATGAAATAAAAATGATAGAAAGAAAAGAACTACATGCGGTCGTTGACCAAGGACTGAAACATGAAATATAATTTTGTTACATTCAATATCATAAAAAACATTCTTACCTGTGAAATGTTATAGGCTACCTTGCTGTTTGTTTTTTCATTTCTTTCGTTCGAACATCCATAAGCAGCACAAAAGTGCGGCATCTTTAGTGCTGATCTGAATGTGGGAAAACTAATTTGGCGCTTCAGATCCCTGTTACAAGATGGTGGTGTTGACGCATGCTTAGAAGCCCAAGGCGACATCTAGTCAGCATATATATCTATGGTTGCTATGACACCATACAACAAAACAGTGTTACCCGAAACAGCGGGTCATCGGCAGTAAAGAGTCTGCGCTTCATCTGTTTTACTCCCCCGCTGAGGCAGCAGGGAGATGGCTGGACAGATTGTCCATCTCCGGGGCTGTTAACGCTGTGTCTCCGCAAAAAAGTGAAGGGACCAAGCAGCCCCCGCTGCGGCCCCTGGCTAACGTTACTGTTAGCTAGCTAGTTAGCTGACAAAGTTAGCTTGCTAATTCCACCCGACACCGGTTACAGATAACGTTATAATGAGCCGAAGAAGTTGTCAGTCATCTGGCGCAAACACTGTGCTGTCCTACGCTTTGAAGGGTGTGTAATTGAAACATGAATTCGTTAAATTTTGCTAATTTAACAATTGGTCTGTGTAATTTTGACGTAGGTCAACTGGAAGAAAAAGCGTTGTGCATGGCAAGGCAAGGCAAGGCAATTTTATTTGTAAAGCACAGTTCAGCAGCAATGCAATTCAAAGTGCTTTACACAATACATAATAACACAGTTAAAAATTCATACAAATTGGTAACAAATAAAACAGTTTATATGAAAAAAAAAAATTAATTAAGAAAAGGCAGTGTTAAAAAGAAAGGCAGTTGGCAGAGCGCCACTTACTGTACCGGAGATAGAATTACTTCCATCATTCTTTCCATTCTTCCCCGCTCATGTACACGGGGAGAACTGGCATAACCCGGTTGTTCACTAACCCCAATTACTGCTTTGCATGTAAACGCACTAACTGAATCTTCACATTTTATAGACTGAACAACTAATCGATTATTTGAGAAAATAATCGACAGATTAATCGACTATGACAATAATCGTTAGTTGCAGCCCTGCAGCAGCATTCTGCACCAGCTGAAGGGGAAAGACCGTTGCAGTAATCGAGAGAAAATTAAGGCATCTGTGAATATCTTCAGATCTTTAAATGAGAGCTTTAAACGGTTTGAGTTTGGTGATATTTCTTAGTTGGAAAGATACAACTTTTCAAAACAGTATTAATTAGTTGTCGAACTTAAAATCTGAATCAAAAACTACACCAAGACTTTTAGCGTGCTCTTAGTTAGGCACAGGGCGCCCTAATCGTACAGAATGCAGCAGCAAGACTTTTCTTTGTTCAGGCTGACAGAAAATCCCGTTCTGCTCCATTGCAAATGTGGCGAATGCTGCCCTTCGTTTGCACGTTGTTCTTCAGCTATCCCGAGTTCTTTAAGGAAAAACTCCTGACTCTTTAAGGTCCCCAAAAAGACTGGTATTTTGTCTTAAATTAACTATCTATCCTATATTTGCTACCAATTAAAAATGAAATAGTCAGAAGACCAGAAAAAGTGGTATGGTGGCACAATCAGTGCAGACTTCAGGAGGATTGTGTATTTTTATATAAAAATACATGAATTAAACTAATGGAGTAAACTAAAATCGTATCTTATTAGCCTAAATATAGATATTTTCCAGACTTTGATGGCACTGTAATCTAAATCTTGCAGCGAAAAGTCATGGATTTAGCAGGAATTCAAACTAAATGTCAAGCCTGCAACAGTTTCCACATGAACAAGTCAATACAAAACCTTCCACAAGAGTTATGTGCAAAAAGGTTGAATAGATTTCTTTTGATTCTGAGGCTTAAGACATTGTTGATACCCTGTTTTAAGCATGTTCTTGGATCAAATGGGTATCAGGTTTTTATTAGTATCTTGTTTGATGTTCTACATACTCCAGTCCTGGCAATGCAAGACTTCAAAACTGACAAAAAAACTCATTTTAATGCTTGCTTGCATACTGAATTTTGTTCTTCTCAGCTTTCCTTCAGAACCACAGCCGGTTTAACTTGCCGTCTCTCTTTACCGGCAAAACCCCAGCATCATTTCCTGTGCTGGCACACTTTTTCCATGACAGCAGAGGGAAATTTATCACTATAAAAGGTAACTTTCACAGTTTTTGCTGTATTTTAATGAGATTTCAGTGTGAGGGTGTGTGCTCACCAGCGATTTGAGAGTTTTTGCTGCCTTTATTGTTCTGTGTACAGTAACTGTTCGAGATACTGCAGGATGCTCCTGACTCACAGTGTGACGCCATGGATTGTGTTGACAGTCCTCAGCCTCTGCCCGCCTGTGTGGAGTGGTGAGTAGAAACAGACTTTTACTGATGTGATGATCCAGATGTTCAGTACATGGATATGTAACACTTCGTAACTAAAAGATATTGACAAACTGTTGTTTTGGCAATTTTGCTGGACATCTCTAGGCGACTTGAACCCAGACCTTTGCCTATGTTGGCTCCATTTCTTATCCTTATCCAAACAATACATTTGGGAGGAACTGACCTGAACCACAGCATGATTAACACTGAATACACACCATTTTCACACCACTTCAGTCTGAGCTGAAAGCCAGACCTTCTAACCTCTAACCAAGATTTAACTAATAATATGTGGAGTATCTGGATTTTAGTTTTTATATATTTTTTAGAAAAAAAACAAACAACGTTGTCATACTGAGGGTGTGGAGCAGACCAGTTATATGAAGACAGAATTGTCCTTCATTACATTGATTTTCGGTGTAAAGGGCATGGAGACGTGTCTATTAATTTGTCTTTGAATAAAATACCACCATGAGTGCAAAGCATAGAAAATGATAGTAAATAGATAGTAAACTGCACTCATTGTTAAAAGTACAGGACAACATTTTGGAAAATGCTTTCCACTCTAATTTTTTCATTATCAGTTTCATACTGAACATAAAAAAAAAAAAGTTAGAACAGCCTCTTTCCTTTGACCCTAGATTCATCTTCAATGATGGGACCATTAACAATCAAAGTGGTTCATCCACAAGAAAGCATGAATGTATTCAGCAAAATGTGTGACAGTATGTCCTACAGTGGGGTCCTGGCCCCCTAAGGGGGTCCTCAGAGTAACTGCAGGGGGGCCTCCAAATTATTGTTAATTTTTAGAAAGTTTTGAATCCAACATATTATTGGCAAATATAAATCCCCACTGATCATAGGCTTACTGGTCTATATCATATCTGTACAGTAAATATGCAGCTGGACCCAGCAACCATTTAGCTTAGCACAAAGACTGGAAACAAGGGGATACAGCTAGCCAAACTACCTTCCAGCAACTTAACAGCTCAATAATGAAGACGTTAGTCTTGTTTCTTTGTTGGCAAAGTGTGGAAACAATTCATTGTTTTTAAAGAGGGTTATGTTACGGACTATTTTCTTTAGTCTTTAGGCTGAGCTAACTGGCTGCTGGCTGTATTATATTTAGCATACAGATGTTGGGAGTGGTATCAATCGTCTCATCTAACTCTCAGCAAATAAGTGAAAAAAGCATATTTTCCAAAATGTCAAACTGTTCCTTTAAGCTTTTCCATCTGAAAGGTGAAATTCTGATAAAAAAAAAAGTGTTCATGAAACTTTTCTCTCTCTTGTCAAACTCAATTTAATATTTTATAAAAAATGTTTTTACCATTGATGGTCCTGACCTTTTTTTAAGATGAATGTTGTTTGTTCTAAACGGATGTGTGTCATACAGTTTTTTTCTTTTAAGCATTGTACTCGTAATTTTGACAAATTCATTGTAATATAATGACAATAAAGGCTTCTTATCGTATCTGTGGCTGTAAAAATATCACACTGTGGCACTGGAACTGCAATGTAATGCACTTCAGTAATTATCTGTACATAAAAATTCAAATATTTTGAGGTTGGCTTGTTTGCTGTCTTACTAGGAGTTGGATGTGAGGGTTGACATCCGTTTTTCTCTGTGTTCAGTGGAAAAACGTGATGGAAACTGTATTGCTTAGCTTATTAGCTAGCTTTAGCCACTATCCTTCATTAAGGAGTGTGTGTGTGCGCACTTCTGCACAGCTGCTGTGTGCAGTCAAACCACAATGTTTTAATGTCAAACACAGGAAGTGACTTGTGGGTGTGGAGAGTTTTCGGGATTTTGTAGGCCACCTCTGACAAATCTGAGTAATGAAAAGTAACGTAACAAGTCATGAAATTCATTATTTATTATTATTATTTTTCAAGTAGCATTAACAGTCTGACCATTTTCTGTTGTCCACCTCTGAACATAGCGTGAAGTTAGTAGCTCGCTCCTTTGCAGACAGCTGCAGTAAGTTGCTATTTGTTCTATCCTTAAAAAAAGTATAGAACATCCCCGAGAAAATGATGAAGCCTCGAACACTTAATTTTCTGCATTCGGATGAATTTCTAAGCAACAATTTGTGTCTTTTCTGCACCAATTTATGGTGTAAATGTCTTGATTTATGTAAAGGAAATTATTATTCTCCTGTATTGTTCAACGTGTTTCGAAATGTTTTTTTTAGGAATCATATACAAAAAATCTTCAAGAGGATTAGATCTAAATCTACATACATGACATGAAATCACAAGAGATCTCATCTTTATTTTGGTTGCTCCTGTGTTCCTTAATTAGACACAGTTCTTGTTTTCCGTACATGTTTGACTTGAACAGTCATTTGTGAAGTGGGTTCTCTTTGTTTATCGGTGTTTTAATCCCCCCAACGTCTCCTACCAGGCAGCGCTGCCTGGTAGGAGACGCCCTAGGATTAGGCAATGGTTAGGGTTAGGGTTAGGTGCCTTGAAGTCAACGGTCGCAGCGCTGCCTGGAAGAAGATGTTGGGAGCTTAAAACACCATCAAGCGTTATCTTTCATACCTCTCCTAACCCCCAACACCCCCCCCCAGCCCATGATTGTGAGATCCAAACTCGAAAAAAGCAACGCACACTTGTCCATATCTTAACCGTCTCCACCCAACCTTCCCTTTTTCTCTGCCAGCTGTGAAGGTGATCCAACCCTTCAAAGTGGTGAGCACCAATGGTACGGCACAGGTCCAGTGCATCGTCCAACCCCGACCCTCCTTCCACAAGATCCAACCCTCCGACGAGCAAACCCTGCCGTACCCGTACCCTGACCCTGAGGAGCTCCGCGTGACTCTGCTGAAAGGCCTCCACGGCACCCAGGAACTCTGCTCGTCCAGCCTCAGCTTCACAGAGCAGACAGAGCCAGGAGCGGAGAAAGAGAGAGCGGTACGTCTGTTAAAAAGAATGAAATCTAACATTCAAGGCCCTGAGAACACATTTTCATTATCTGCATCACTGAAAAGAGGCAGGCATTTTACATTAAAAAATAAAAAAAAAAAATTTCCCAAGTTAGAACAGCCTTTTTCCTTTAAACTTAGATTCATCTTCAATGATGGGACCATTAAAAATCAAAGTGGTTCATCCACTAGGAAGCATGAATGTGTTCAGCAAAATGTGTGGCAGTATGTCCTACAGTAGAGATCTTCAACAGGGGGTCTGGTCCCCTAAGGGGTCCTCAGAGGCTTCCAAATTATTGTTCATTTTTGAAAGTTTTGAATCCCACATATTATTAGCAAATATAAATCCCCACTGATCATAGGCTTACTGGCCTAAAGTGGTCACTAAGGTAGCCATCCACAGATACAGTTAATCCCGAGGGTTCAATGTATGTGTAACATTAAAGGATGGTTTATAAAATAATGCCGACAATTATTATTTTAATAGCTTAGTATTTTATGCTAAAAATGTATTTATAAAGACTTCAGGCCGCCCTACAATTTATTGTAGGCCCAGTTTAATATGCAACTTAATTTTATACAATATATATATAGTAGGTTGGGGGGGGGAGACCCTGCTCCATCTCTCTTTCAGTTAAAGGGTCCTTGGTGTAAAAACGTTGAAGACCTTTGCAGATTATGAGGAATTTTGTGTTGACAAATTGACAGTTTGGCCTGAGGGTGGCGCTAGAGAGTTCACACTGTCCAACAGGTGGATAGAGTATGAATGTGCTCAGTAAATTAGCTTTTTAGGATTTTAAATATTATTTCCTGTGAGCAAAACGTAATTTCAAGGAAGAAGAAATGCCCCATTAAATAGACAAGAGTATGGCAAAAAAATATAAAAAAAATACGTGGCACTCACATATTTTATGCCACATCCTATCCACAGGAGCAGGACATACACACAATTTCCTCCTTTAGCCAATGGGTCATTAGGCTAATATTTCCATGAGAAATAGCGAAATGTGATGACAGGCTCGCTATGCGGATTCATGTCTCCCAGAGGATGAACCATTTTGATTATAATCACCCTGGGACATTTCCGTGTGTGCCACATTCTGGACTTTTTTGCCACAGAAAAATCCTATATTATGTTTGTTTCATTGAACACTTTCAAATCCCTGCAGACTCTAGAGGCTGCTAGTGGGGCTTTCGATGACCACTTTTGAGGAATGTCACAACATGTTACCCTCATTTCACAGGCGGTGAAAGCCTAACAACTATTACCTTCCTTTTATTAATGTCTTGAGAACCTTTGGTAATTTTAGCCTCGTTGTGAATGATAGAAATGAAATGCATGAAAAAAATAAACTAGAAATAAATAAGTTTGGGGGGAAATAAATAGAAAATGCAAAGGGAAAATAATTAATAAATTAATTAATTGAAAAATAAACAAGTACATTTATGACTAGATTTAAAAGAAATAAAACATAAATGCAAAAATAAAAAAATGAATTTAAAAGTAATAAGAAAAATAAAAATCAAAGGGAAAGGGGAAATTTTATAGGAAAGTAAATATATAGTGGAATTAATACAAAGGTAAATAAATAGAGAAGCAAATTAAAAGAGAAATATCAATTGATTTAGTTTTGATTTCGGCAGCTTTCATCCTCCGGTGTGAACTGGAGTCAAACTCGAGTTTGATGTGTGTTTTAGGTGCAGTGCTCTGCTCGGCTGAGAGAGGGCTCCGTGGAGGTGACAGTATCTGGACTGAAAGCCACAGACACAGATATGTATCGTTGTGGGATAGAGATTTTCTACCCACCACCATACCTGCGGCTCACTGGCAACGGCACGCTTATTCATGTCTTAGGTAAGACGCCCACACACGACCTTCTGTTTACCCACTGGCCCCACAGTTCACACATCTGTCTGTCTTCCATTCAGTCTTCCTTTCTCTTCATCCATTCCCTTTGTTCACAGGCAGCTCCGACTGTCCCGTGCCGGAAGCTCACAGAGAGGCTGCACAGCAGGGCGATGAAGGAGAGGACGATGAGGAGAGGATAACATCAGGAACATCTTTGTGTGTGGTTGTACTGGTGATACTGGTCATATGTGTCCTCCTCATCATTATCTACTTCCAGGTTAGAGCATTATATAAATATATACTGTTGTATATATATATACATACATACATACATACATACACACACATACACACACAACAGTAGGCAATAATCTATGCATCGATGCAATGATTCATTTCAACACCCCTAATATATATATATATTACTCACATATAGTAAATATATATATGTTGTTGCTTGTTGATTTTCTGGTTGCTGCTTTTTTTGTTGCCTTTTGTCTGCTGTGTTCAGACTGCGCTACATTCAGTGTCTTTTTTAATAAAAGCAGACACAATAACAAGGGGAGGTTCATTGACTGCTTGAATTTGTCAATAAAAACCATGTGTAGCAATATATAATCATATTGAGGGGGTGATGCATCTTGATGCATTGTGATATAAATTGATTGATTCAAATAGTTGACAGGATAATTGTTATTAAATTGATTAGTGACACCAGTGAAGACTCATACCCTTAATATATATATTCTATATATCTACACACACACACACACACACACAGTATATTAAGGGTGGGAATCCCCAGAGGCCCCACGATACGATATTATCACAATACTGATGTTATTGTGATTTTAAACATATTGCGATATTCTACGATATATTGCAATTTATTACCTTTTATCCATATAATAGAAATATTTATTTGGTCTATTAGGTACTATGGCAGAAGTTGGATGCCAAAGTTAAACTTTCAAATAGCCCTGAAACACTTGCCACCTGTCTGGCTCTCACCTCTTCCTCTCCACTGAATGATATGATAATAATGATCATCTGTTGTTTGCTGCATTCAAATCGGTGTGTTTTCTACTTGCAGGCTAAACAGTGTGAGCGAGGGAGGAGGGAGATCGAAGTCCAACCAGCGCCTGATGTGTTTCACAAGGTGGACGCTGCCGCATTTTCATGTTAAAACTGAAAAAACACAGGGCGGCCCCTAGCTCACCCAGTAAGAGCGTGCGCCCCATGTAGGCAGAGTCCTTCGCAGCGGCCTGGGTTTGAATCCGACCTGCGGACCCTTTGCTGCGTGTCATCCCCTCTCGCTCTCCCCCCACTTTCCTGTCCATCCACTCTCACTATCTAATAAATAAAGGGAAAAGTCACACAAAAAAGAATCTCTGAAAAACACACTGGAGAGTCACAAAGCTGCATACTATCTGCCTCGAAGCAGTAGAGTACGGAGCGTTTGAAGAATATTGGCTCAGTATTGACCGTTTATTAAATATCACCTCTGTTATGATTGAGGTTCTTTTTTTTTAACCACAGCTATTAAAAAAAAATCACCAAAATGACATTTTTGGTGCGTGTGCATACTTTACTTCTTAAGTATAAAAATAATGTTTACATTGTTGTGAACACACATTAGTATATTAAAAGATGTAGCTTTGATGGAGTTTCCATTTACTTGAGTTGCTGAGACACCTGTAGGAGCTCTCACATAACTGCAGCTATAAGGCGTGTGGCTAATACTGTGTACAAACTACTTGTTTGATTAAAAACTGAATCACTCGGGCTAAGAAAACGCAAGGCTTTGAATCAGTACGGGTACATTATGGCTATGGAAGTTATTTGCATGTGAATTTATTGTTACCTTATGTCAGTATATATTTTGTTGCCATTGCAATGTTCAGAAAATATTCATGTTGAATATTTCCTTCAAATAAAGTTGCTTAACTTTCAATTTTAAAGTCATGTCATTATTATCTTGAGTAACATGAATATGCATCAGCTTTTTGTTATGTTTGTCACATCTAGGGAAGCAGGCTCGGCCCCAAAAGTGCAGAGACGAGGAGGCGCAGGAAGATTTAGAAGATTTATTAAATAAGACGGCTTACAACAAAGGAAGTCCTGAGGCAGGCCGGCAAAAGGAGTTAATAATAATAATGAATAATAATTAATGCTTTTATTGATCCCCAGTTGGGAAATTACAATTTTTCCACTCTGTTGTTAGAACAAACTACAAAAAAGGCCTGAAATACACACACACACACACACACACACACACACACACACACACACACACACACACACACACACACACACAAACACACACACACATACACACACATAGCGCGTTTCACTATCTTTGTGGGGACCCGTCAATGACATAATGCATTCCCTAGCCCCTTACCCTAACCTTAACCATCACAACTAAATGTCTAACCTTAACCCTTACCCTCAACCTAACCATAACCTAATTCTATCCTTAATCCTAAAACCAAGTCTTAACCCTTAAATTGCCCTTTAAAGTTGTGGGGTTCAGCATTTTGGCCCCATAAAGGTGTCCGGACTAGCCTGGGTAAACCCTGACGACCTTCCGGCAAATTTTAGATTTGCTCTGCAGGTCAGTCTGGCGAAGAGCCCATTCAAACCCATTTCCAATGTCCTCAAAATTGAGGCACGAATCACAACCGTTGAGGCGGGCTTTACGCGACGAAGATAGCGCAGCGACGGCGAGCAGCTTTTTGTTTACATTCAACATGACGGTTACCGAAGCCGTGCTTCACCATGACCAGGGACCGGCAGGTCAGTCTGACATATGCCGATTTTATACCGGTCAATGCTATAATTAACTGACAACAGAAGTTATACGAGTTACAGTTCTCAAGGACGCACGCACACACGGACAGAGACACAGTCTCTTTTTTCTTTCTCTCATCTTCTCCGCCGTGTGTGGCACGTACCCGCTCGCGGTGTGAAGCGCGTGTCCGCGCTATTCTTGCACATGTAAGGAGCCTCGTGAATTAACCTGCAACATATCAGCTGTTTGGAAATTCTTCAGCGTGTGTGCAGAAGATAACAAGTTAGCAATATGCAACACCTGCAAGGAGACAGTAGGGCGTGGAGGGACCACACCAAGAACCAGAATCACATTTTTTTTTGTTGGATGTGAAAAGCGTCACCCGGATCGTTGGTCTGATTGGTTGAAGGACTATCCAATGGCACCCAGAGGTATTTGAGTGGCGTCCGTTGGTGACGCCCCTCTGGAAATGAACCTTTCCCAGACCCACTCTCAGTTACAGCTAAGAAGGGTCTGGTGTTAACCAGGCTATGTCCGGACCCCAAAAGTATACTGTATTCACGGTTTGTGGAGCCCACGAATATAGTTAAACAAGAACACACACACACACACACACACACACGCTCAGGTCCTATACATGCACAAATGAGAGATGTCAGAGTGAGGGGGCTGCAAATGCTGGAGGCACACTGAGCAGTTGGGGGGGTTCGTTGCCTTGCTCCGGAGCACCTTGGCAGTGCCCAGGAGGTGAACTTTCACCTCTCCAGCTACCAGTCCACACTCCGTACTCCGTTGCGGTTCACAACCCAACCCCCTACGGACTGAGCTACTGCCACCCCTGTGTTCCAAAACACTCCGAAAACTGAAGACTAGGGAATCAAAAACACAAGCAGTGCTTCTGATGTTGCTTAAATTGCCTCCTCGACTCCTCCACTTGCCTCCGTCCCTCATGGGGGAGGAAATCATGGGAGGAGAGAGGAAACGAGGAAATGTGTTTTTAATGGGATGAGATGTCCTTTGTCAGCTGTATGGGCGGAGTTAGCAAAACGGTCAGTGTAACGCTTATCAGTTAAATTTTCTAAACACAAAAGAGTGACCAAAATGTTTTAGAATAAATACACACGAAAAAGAAATGCTCCAACGGTTCAGTGTCTAACTCACAAAACACACAGTTATTGTTATCAATTTCACATCTTTTTAGAGCCGTAGGGAGTAACAAACAAGGATCTGACAACAGACAAAGTAAGCACAGAGACTAAATACACGAGGTAACGAGGGTAGTAACGAGAGACAGGTAGCATGAGGGCTGATGAACAGGTGGGACACATCAGGGCGGGGCAGACTATCACAAAGGCGGGAAAATATACAAGGCAGGAAGTAAAACAAGACATCACACATGAGAAACAGAAGCTGTGTTCGAAACCGTTCCCTTTCACGGAAATAGTGCACTACATAATGTGTTTGCCATTTTGTAGTGGTGTTCGAATTCTCCGTGGTTAATTTCATTCACTATGTATATATATAATAATAATAATAATAATAATAATAATACATAAGTTTTATATAGCGCTTTACATGGAACTCAAAGACGCTTTACAAACAAAAGAAAGAAAGAAGCAAACAAACAAACAAGATGAGTGATTATTGTAAATTATGGCTAGGCCAATTGAAACAAATGAGTTTTGAGCAGTTTTTTATAGCTGTTCAGTGAGTCAGAGTTTCTGATGGGGAGTGAGTTCCAGAGGGTGGGGGCAGCTATTGCAAAGGATCGGAGACGGTTTAGAACCGGTTTAGAACCGGTTAAGAACCGAGAACCGAGCGCCCCAACTCAGAGTAGTTTCCTGTATCTGTGTCATGTGGGCTCCGCAGCCACACCTCTTTAGGAGACTAGCAGCAGGTCCTGAGTGTAATCTATCTAATAAAGTGAGACGTACCTAACCCTAACCCTAACACACACTCTTCTGAACAAAGCTATACTGAGAAACACAAAGAGAGTTGTGTGAAGCTGATAGTCTTAATGACCTTTTTAGCAACTCAATTGGCAATGGCTTGAATGTAAAGGACTGTCATTAATATAAAAAAACGTTACACACTAAAGCTTTAACTTTGCCACCATCATTAGGCTAATATTTCCATGAGAAATGGCTAAATGTGATGCCCAGCTGGCTATGTGGATTCATGTCTCCCAGAGGATGAACCATTTTGATTACAATCACCCTGGGACATTTCCGTGTGTGCCACATTCTGGATTTTTTTTGCCACAGAAAAATCCTAAATTATGTTTGTCTCATTTGAACACTTGTAATAAAACCCTGCACACTCTAGAGGCTGCTAGTGGGGCTTTCTATGACCACTTTTGAGGAATGTCACAACATGTTAGCCACATTTCACAGAAACATAAACCACAGAGATATTCACAGACAAACATAAACAGGAACTAATCACAAGCCAAAGTGGTTGCATTTGATTATCAGCCAGTTTGTTTCCAGAAAACAACACCAAAGAATGTAGAAGCACCCTCACCACATCTGTATCTAATTCTGCGTACAGAGCTGAAATAGTACAGAGCTGAAACAGTACAGTGGCCAAACTTTATAAGTAGTATACATTTTGTATGACACTGGGAGCCAATGAAGGGATTTAAGTTGTGGAGTAATGTGTTTGGCTTTGCATGTACACGTAAGGGCTGCTCGATTTTTTTAATGAGCTGGAGCCTTCCTTTTGTTTGTCTACATAATCAAGCAAAGTTTAAAATGATAGTAATCTGTAACTTGTCTGAGATAAAAGTAGTCCCACTTACTCAGAATCAGCCTGAGATCTAATTTAATATCTGATATTTTTGTCAAGCAATAAATGTCTATGTCACCGACGTGACATTCAGGTTCCTGTCTTGCTGTATTCCAACCACAGTCACACAGTACAGATTTCCTGTTTCTGTTTAAGGACCTGCCATAAGTGTGTCATGCCATATGGTCGAGTTGTGCTCGATTAGAAGTTTGTAGGACATGCTGTTTGACCACGCTGGAAAATCTAAAGTGTTTATATCTGTTCGGTGCAGGCACACTTGAAAGCAGCGTGAAAAGCTGTCATAGAGAGAGGGGAGATGTGACATTGTTTAAATATGGGGATAATAGCAGACATTTTCAGGAGGGGGGAGGGCATACTTTTTTGTAAGCCATTTGAGATAATAGAATGCCTAAAAATCTGAACATCATTTAGGAAAAACATGATAGTTGCCAAGGAAACGAAACATCCTGTAGACCTGACATCCTATTATATATCTAATTGTTCTCCAACTATCTACTTCATTCTGAAATCAAATACAACAAATGTTTAGGATGACTTATTTTAATTCCTGCCACTTAAAAAGAGGCAAATATTGTCTGATGGTTCTATTTTTTAAGTCAGGCTACATAACAGAGGTAGGGTAGGAATTTAGCATAAACAGCACTAATGGTCCTAAAACCAATTTTTGTTACAGTATGCTGGAGCAGAGTTCACAGAATGAATGGAGATATTTCCCCTGTAATAGAACTTTTGCTCCCCTGATTTGCCGGTCCAGTCAGAGATACTGAGGGGGAAATGACACAAAGTGAAGTTATTTCAAAACCCTAAAAGATTTGCAGCTTTAGAGAAAAACAAATTCGGGGCTGGAGCCCTAGCTAATACCTTTTATCTACAAAATATCATGGCAATCCATCCAGTAGGTGTTGAGATATTTCAGTCTGGACCAAAGTAGTGGACTTTCTAATACTGACTAATGTAATACAAACTGTGAAGCAGGATTAAAAGAAAGATGATTTGGCTGTAAGGCGAAAACCAAAACGGAAATAATAATAATTCTGTTATTGACAGAAGGACATTGAATATGATCTTTATCAGCATTTCTCAGATGGACCAATCAAAGAACAGATTTTAGGTTTCTAGTACGGATTGTGTCTGTGGTTTCTACCTGTCTCAAAGACTCACGCACAACGATTTCAAAGAAACACAAACTTTGAAAAACAGGATGTGGACTAACAGTGCTGACTAGTTAAGCAAGATCAGATCAAAGGATTCATTTTCTTTCAAAGAAACGTCATGCTGATAAAGATGGACAGACGCATGCAGCTAGATAGCAACGACTAGTTGAGTAAGGAGCAAATTACATTACGATTTATTTCCTAAAATCTTATTGAAATTCAGCTTCTTCAAAGGAAATCTTAAGTGCAAGGCAGACAACAACGAATACAAAACGCATATTTTCTTTCCTATCCCACTTGTTAATAATAATCCTTTTCAATCAATTAAATTTAATTAAATTTTATTTATACTGTAATATCAAATCATAACAAGAGTTATCTTAGGACACTTTACAGATAGAGTAGGTCTACACCACACTCTATAATTTACGAAGCCCCAACAATTCCAGTAATTCCCCCAAGAGCAAGCATTTAGTGCGACAGCGGCGAGGAAAAACTCCCTTTTAAGGAAGAAACCTCGGTCAGACCCAGGCTCTTGGTAGGCGGTGTCTGACATCTACTCATGTACTGAGTTTCTAGTCCTTTACTTTAGTATTTCCATTTAATGCTGTAATTACATACTTGCACTCCACAATTCAGAGGCAAGTATAGTACTTTTCACTCCTTTTTGGGGTCTACTAGAATAAGTTTACATGCTTTGATGTTCAAAAAACACATTATGTTTCTCACACTGCCCATTGCTACAGTGCCTCTGTCTGAAACTGTCTGTCTAGCTCAGACAAAAGCCCAGTGCGTGATTGGTCAACCAAATTCAAACAAGCCATTGGGCGGGCTGTGCTTGCTCAGGCAGCACATATGGGCAGCACATGTATAGAGAGCCGAAGTCCCGCCCCTTCCGGTGGACCTCATGGGACCTAAACTCAGAAAAAATATGAACGGTAGTGAACGGGGAGAAACAAATTATTTTTTGATCCCGTTTGAATTGAGCCATGGATTACAAATATGATGTTCGTCAATTTAAAAGATACTTTTTCAACCGAAGAACGTCTCAGTTAGCCGTAGCTTTGTCATAGTACCACTTAGTTTAGTGTGAAACCTCTCAGTGGACTACATCTCCCGTCTCACACAAGCTACCTCACCTAGCTTGATGCTCAGGTTGATCGCTAGCTAGCTAGCTTAGCTCTGTTCCACAACACATGTAACGTTATCTTAACTGCTGGGTTTTATCCAGTGAAGTGTTCTCAGCAGATGAGCAAAAGAACAAGTAAGATCCTCTGTTCATTAGAGTAACGTTACATCCCCGGTACGATACACAGAGACATCGTAGCTTCAGAGAGACGTCATCCATGAAGTTTGTAGTCGTTCTAATTACGTATTTTCACAGTCTTATACTTCAACATAACAATCTTTTCCTTCACATAACTGCGTCAAAAGGGACGCCAATAGTCCCAACCAAGCGTGTTTAGTTAAAGTGCTAAAGGAGACTTTTAGCATCAATAACAATGACAAAGGCACCTGACCAAGCTTCCGTATTTTACGAGATGGGAGTGAGAATGTGTTGCAGCATCCCAGGATGTGAGAAAAACGTGCTCTGATTTATTGGCATTTCTTTAAACCAATCACAATCGTCATGGGCGGTGTTAAGCGGCGGACAGGGCAACGTGCCTCTGCAAAATAGCCTCATGAAGGAACTTGTTTTGGTGGAATATGTGTACGTTTAGTGTGACCAAACGTCCTCTTTTTACCTACTGTTTGGGGCGTCCAGGGGGTTTATAAATTCATGAAAATGTCCGGTTTTCACTGTTTTTCATGGGACCATTAAGCGTGTACTTAAATTGACTGGCGCTTTGCACACAATACTACGGTAATTTGTTGTGTGACGTGATTCCCGAGAGGCTGCCTTGTGGGCGGCTCTACGACGCGCACATACACAGGGACCAGAGCAGACAGCGGAGCAGCATTGCACACAAAATGCCGAAGCGTTTCCTGCTAAAGATTTCCCACCGTGGTCAGAAAACACAGGGGAGACACTTTGTTTCTCTCACTATGACTCTAGAGTCATACTAGCTCTCCGTCACTCTCACTTCTCCCTCACTCTATCACCCACTCCCCACACACACACACACACACACACACACACCGGCTCGACGCACACACCAGCGCACAAGTATAAACATCAGGCCACTTACACAGGCTATGGCGAAAGCTCTGCATGGAGCCTGCGCACAACCATAAAACAAGACTAGTGCAGCTAGTGCAGCTTCACAGTTGAACGGCAAAAAATAATGTCCCAAGTACCGTCCTGGTCAGGACCGGACAAGTGGGAGGCGGAGTGCAGTGTGTGCAAAGCTGGAACATATGTTTCAGTGTCTTTATTATTTATCTTATTACATTGAAAAGGTATTAAGAGATATTTTGTTGAAGCTGGATTTTCTAACACAGAAGAGGTCATATTTAGAACATTATTGCATATTATTTATTTATTTTAGAAGAGAGCTTATTTTGTTACAGGTTGTTACAGATTTTATTTTATTTTATAAGTTATTTTTGCACCATTGAGGCATAATAAAGCATGTTCATTCACCTCTGAGAAGCCTGTCTGGATTTGTCTCGAGGCCGGGCCGAGTGTCCTCTTTTTTGGAAATCAAAATATGGTCACCCTATGTACGTTCAAAGGTTGTTTTAGTCATGCAACAGAAAACTCAGATTGGACAGATAGTCTAGCTAGCTGTCTGAATTTACCCTGCAGAGATCTGAGGAGTAGTTAACCATAGTCCTCAGAAATTAATTAAGTGATAAGTCAATCAACATGGAAATTAATTGGCAACTATCAATTCCTGAATAATAAAGACCACATTAGGAGGATGGTCTGGGCCACATGTGGCCACATATAGCCACATTCTGATAGCTTAATCTTTATTTCGACTGATTTAATAACAACATAACACACACTAGACCCGTTCGAAAAGGGATATGAAGAAGCCTAGGCTTGTCAAGTCCAAGAAGGCCGACATACAACTGGTAACATACTCTGGTACAAACAGTCAAACACCACAGTTGTGCCCCTAACTTGTAAATTCAATTATATACTGAATCGAACAAATATATTTTCCTTCTGTACAGGAAGTGGTGTCATTTACACTTGTTGGTCTGTAAAAAAATTTTAAAAATTAGCTACAGGAAAGAGAGCCGCCCACAGAAACTATGCAAACATCAACTGTTTCAGTGACAGTTGATAACTGAGTGTGGCGTCATCATACAGACACCATAGAGACACAGAATCTGGTTAGCTCAGCATCAAGTCCAACCTCAAAATTTCCTTTTTCCTGTTTAATAAAGAATGAGGTTTCTGTGATGTTGGCGTCTGTTTTATTCTGATATGTTGACAGGTTTTCACCACAGAGCAAAAAGGAGCAGACACGCTGAGATGACAGCTTGCAGCTTCAACATCATCAACTTCACAATTTATCTGGGCTTCATCTTACAATCGAGCCATGGTAGGACTCAGCATTTCACTATCGAGTGTCTATAGGAACTAACGTAGTTGTTTTTCTTTATTTCAAACTTTTAATTCTTATATTTGTTATATTATAATAATAACAATACAACTCACAATAATAATAATTTACCTAAAGTTCCAATGAAATGCTTTACAAAGCTTTTTTTTTCATACAGGCTGAGTTCATACAGTTTCTACATATGTGGTTAAATAATTTGTAGTCATTTGTAGTTCTGACACACAGAAGCCACGGTCACTGTTTTAACACACTGATAAAGAATATATTTGAACACTGTTCATCAATCTATTAAAATAAAAAGAAGTGCTGACTGAAAACATTTACTTTTTAAATGAAATCCAAATCAAAGTGAAAATTAACCATGAAAAGAAAAGCTTCCTAAATCCTAAGGGATAAACTTGATGTGTTTTCATTGATCAGGCTTTGAGGTGATTCAGCCACAGAGTCGGACCGTAAACCCTGATGAGTCAGCCTCAGTCACCTGTGAACACAACGCAGATGTCCAGACTGTCGAAGATGTTGGACTTTATGCCATACCACTGTATGTATCCTGCTGTCCTTTAATTAGTTACAGTTCATTTCATTATCTTTAATTGGGTAAACATATTACAAACATAGTAATAATGTCCTCAATTGCAGCATGAAATGTTTAAAAGAGGCCAATTAGACAGATGTTTATGTCTGTATTTGTGGTGGTGTGACCAACTTGCAACTCAAGTTTATGCCAAAAATTTCAGGGCATCACCTTATCTGCATAAACATGCTCGCTGCAAGTTTGAAGCCACTAAATTACCAAACAAGTGCAAAATCAAAAAACACTCTGTGACTGTGTTAGTGTAGAACCACATCACAATGTTAGCAGCCACTAAATGTTATAATAATAGTCCAACATTTTGGGAAATGCTGAGAGTTTAGATGAGAGGATTGATACCACTCTCATAGAGTGACTAGAAACAGGAGGAAACAGCTGACCTGGCTCTGTCCAGAGGTAGCAAAATCAGCACATGTAAATAACTATATAACACTTTACATCTAGTTTGTTTAATTTGTACAAAAAAAAGCGAAGTTTAAAAACGTCAGTTTGCTGTTTCATGAGCTGTATAATAAAAATAAATCAAATTTATATAGCACTTTTCTAGGTACTACTTTTCTAGGTAGAGCAGAATAAAATAACAAAAATGTTTGGAAACTGGGCTAGCTGGCTAGGTTTCTGGGACTTTTTAAAGATGGGCAGGGTGTTGGCCTCTCGGATATGTGGTTAGGAAGGGCGTTCCACAGGGAGAGGGCAGCAGCTGCATAGGCCCCAGGTTCGGCGCTTGGTCCGGATGGTTGGCAGCAGGTTGGTGTCTGCAGACCTGAGGTGTCGGGTGGGGGTATAGCGGTCGGAGAGGTGGGGGATCTGGTGTTTAACCCGAAGCCAGTAGAGGTCTGCTTATCAATCTGTCATGCCTGAACATACAATATGCAATTTGTTCTACATTAGCCCATCGTGTATCTAATCATCCAAGAGCACATTCGGCGATAAAAGCTGGAAAGACAAACTGGCAACTCCGCAGTGAGTCAGTGTTTGACGGAAGGGCAGAGCAAGTTTAAATATCTTTTCTAGTCTATATTTCCATCTTGTAATGCCACTGTTTTACGTAAACAAGGAGGGTTACGTTGTAGCCCTCCTTGTTTTTAATTTTTTTATTAAATATCTGTATAGACTGCAGGATTATCAATGTATTATTTACTACCATGCGAGCCACAAATTAACGATTGGCGGGCTGCAGGAGGCTTGCGAGCCGGGCAATGAGTAACACTGCCATAGAGGATGCTGTGGCATCAAGTCATATGTGTTCAAGTATGGAGGTTATGAGGGCATGGATAGGTGTTTCGGCAGCAGCAGAGGGCAGGAATGTCCGAAGCCGGGCAATGTTCTAGGGGTGGAAGAAGGCAGATTTTTGTAACCTGGTTAATGTGGGGTAGGAACGAGAGGGTGGGGTTTAGAGTAGTCAATATCCACGACATTCCACTTCCGGGATTGCTTTTCGTCCGATGTCCGTTTCCTTCTGCTTTCTTTGTGTTGGAATTTCAAACTCCTGTGGATTCATGAGGACTATCGATTAACTGCTTCTCAGATCTCTGCAGGGTCAATCCAGACAGCTAGCTAGACTATCTGTCCAATCTGAGTTTTCTGTTGCACGACTAAAACAACTTTTAAACGTACACATGTTCCACCAAAACAAGTTCTTTCCCGAGGCTATTTTGCAGTGGCAGCGTGGCTCCCTGTGAAGCTTACCGCCGCCCATAACAATTGTGATTGGTTTAAAGGTCCGATGACATGGTGCTCTTTGGATGCTTTTATACAGACCTTAGTGGTCCCCTAATACTGTATCTGAAATCTCTATTATATAGACCTCAGTGGTCCCCTAATACTGTATCTGAAGTCTCTTTCCCGAAATTCAGCCTTGGTGCAGAATTACAGCCACTAGAGAAAGTCCCACAATGAGCTTTCCTCAGAACGTGCCATTTCTGTGTCTCTAGCGATTGAGGAGGAGAGAGGGAGGGGCAAGGTGGAGAGTGGGGGTGTGGCCTTGACCAACTGCCACTTTTCTCGTTTGAAAGCCATGATGTCTCTCTCTCATGGGTTGGCCAAATTCTCTGGGCGGACAAAGCAGAGAAAGGGGAGGTAACCTCGCTTGTTATGACCTCATAACAAGCAAGATTCCAGAACGGCCCATCTGAGCTTTCATTTTCTCAAAGGCAGAGCAGGATACCCAGGGCTCGGTTTACACCTATCGCCATTTCTAGCCACTGGGGGACCATAGGCAGGCTGGGGGAACGCATATTAACGTTAAAAAACCTCATAAAGTGAAATTTTCATACCATGGGACCTTTAAAGAAACGCCAATAAACCAGAGCACGTTTTTTTTCTCCCATCCCGGAATGCTGTGTGGACTAGCCAGACCCTCCTCCGCAGCCCTGTGGAGGAAGGTCTGGCAAAACGAGACTAGGTTGAGAGTGATTTTTAGGTGTATGACGATGGAGCTGAGTTGAGTGAGAAGGTGAGGATGGAGCGTGAGGGAGTTTGGGCCAATAAAAGGATTTCAGATTTATTGCAGTTGAGTTTTAGGATGGTCCGTGTGGTGGATTTTTCTTGACCTGGTGTGCTATCAGTCTTCTCATCTAACTCTTGGCAAAAAATGTAATATGTGTATCTCCCAAAATGCTGAATTAGTCCTTTAATGTGTCAAGTCATTGGATTAAAGACTAAAGACTTGGTCTAGTTGGTAGACATAATGTGTGTATATCTTTACTTACTCTATAAATAAAGTTAATTTTCTTACTTACTCTTAGAACAGACATCTCAGCCAGACAACTGCTCTGCCGGAAGGGGAAGAAAGACTGTAAGAACATTACCATGCTTGAAGAGAATCCCAAAAAGTGGCTTTTTGTCATACTCAACATTGGGCCACAGGAAATGAACAAGAAGTACGTGTGTGAGTTCACAGTGAAAATAAATGATCTAGATAAGACCAAGAGAGGAACACCAACCATACTGCTGCCAGGTATGTTCAAAACTTACACAAGCTAAGAAATCAAGTCAAATACAACACACATGGTTATATGTATCTCCTTCCATATTGTATATACTGTCTTGATTGAATGAAAAACAGTAAAAAGACAAGCATTTTTTGTTGTTAGTTACTGAATGAAACATTTTTGTGAGTCAAAAATATTCCAAATTTAAAAAGCAAGATTTAAGGGGCTTCAATATTTACCCACTTTCAGAATACGTTTCTGTGTCAATCAACACTTAATCTACCAAATAAAGTACAGGAAATTTGCCTTACTATGCTTTTATTAGGTCGAAAGGAAGTGCCCTGCGTACCTCACCCTACACCTCCTGCGTCTCATCAGCTCAGGTGGATTATGATTGGTCTGCTGGCTCTGATCTTTCTGTACAGCTGTGTCATCACCTCCTTCTACATCAGTCTGAGGGTGACTATCTGTCTCTGTCACTTGTCACATGTCTTCCATTTGTCTGGCTTTCTCAGTTGTCCCGCCCCTGAAGAGTTTTCCATGAAACTCTTAAAGTGCTCATATTATGCTCATTTTCAATTTCATAATTGTCTTTAGAGGTTGTACCAGAATAGGTTTATGTGGTTTAATTTTCAAAAAACACCATATTTTAGTCATACTGCAGTCTCTTCACTCTTCAGTGTGTTGAGCTCTCTGTTTTAGCTACAGAGTGAGGCATCGCACTTCTGATCCATCTTTGTTGGGACTTGCACATGCGCAGTAGCTAGGTCAGCATAGCTAGCTAGTCGGTTGCAGAGTATGAGGGTGTGCCACGCTAGCAGCTAGGCGAGCATTATAAAGTCTGTTACAAAGTAACGCATGTTTTTCACGGAAGTAAAGGCTGGACTACAATAGTTTAATGAAGCGTTGGGAAACAGAGAATATCAGACCCAGGCAACCCAGCCACAACATCGGCGATCCATAATGTTAGCTAGCTACGTCTCTGTTAGCGTTACCGGTGTTTGTACCAAAAATCTCCTCCCTGCCGAATTTCTCCCCCCTTCGCGTTTAGCTGTCTTTACAGTTAGCTAGCTAAATTAACCTGACAAAAGGTGAGTTAAGCACCAAAACGAATAGTTAAGATTAGAGAAAAGTGAAGTGGTAAATCGGGCAGCTGGGAGATGTTCTGCTGCTGCACAACAGGCATTGAACATCCTTGCCGTCACGGAGATTCCCCCTGCAATCCCCACCCACACCCGTCTCTCAGCCTCGTTGAGTAACTAGCTAGCTAGCTAGCGTTACAACAAACCCCGTCCGCCCGGTAAAATCCAATAGGTGACATTGGCATGTGAAATATACTGTGATAATGTGGTTTTAGCTACTGGCTAATGATTAGCTGCTAATGTTAGCTTGCGTACAATGGCCATTGTGACAGAAATAAGGTGAGGCCAGTCCATTAAATAACACAGAGGATATCCCAAAAAAGGATTACGGAATTAATATTGGCCCGATATTCAAGAAACTTGGTGTAAGGGTGTAGCATGGGCCAAGGAAGAACCCTTTACATTTTGAAGCACATCTGAATCTTGGGGCCAAATAATTTTTTCACTTTTGTTAACATTGCGAGATAGGGCGTTTGTGTTGCATTAATGTGGAGTAGGAAATTGGAAAAATGTGAGATAGGGCATGCCTTGGTGGAGGTCTGTGCTCTCCCAGTGCCCTTCTAGTCTTGAACTAAATTAAGCTACAACTATTTTTTATTTCGAAATCTACCATGGCCCTGTCTACAGAGGAACAGCATATGGTTGTCTGTATCATTGCCCATTGGGAATAATACTTCTGTCTCCAGCACTGTTAATGAATGAAGGCTTTATATCGAACATGTAAAAATAATACAATAAAAGCTAAAAGAACAAAAAAAAACAATATTTACATAAGATGTCCGAAAATGAACAGAAAGAGTTATAAGCTTATTTAACAATGTTGGATGTACTCATTGAGCTACATGTGATTGAGAAAAGAAAACCCTAACAAATGTGTGACTTTTCTCTTTAACTGTGTTTTAGTGCTGCACCCGAGAGCCCGAGAACTGCACCTATGTAGAAATGAGGAAAGCTCCTCAGCCAAGGAATCAACCTATGGACATTTATGGGTAGTTGGCTCGTCTTTCTTCACCTCTGATCTCATGCTGAGTGTAAAGAGAGGGAACACATGCAGCTGGTATCATAGTCTCAATCTTTTTTTATATATGTGTTTTTTTCTAAATTAGTTGAAAACTGTACTACTGAAGATAAACAGCAGGGTGAGACAAAGACAGTCTAGAGCGACCATGCCGTCTGCTACTGTGCATTATGTGCTCTCTGATATTAGCCATTATATTGGATATAAGTGGATATGTAAGATGTATTATTAATTTAACCCCAATCACTGCTTTCAACATCCAAGTTAGTGGAAGCTATGTAATGCTTACACTAAGTGATTTCATGTATATGATCCCCAAAAGATTCCGTGCCCCGGTTTTTATGTATGGTTCAACTTTGGTGAACGGTGACAATTTTACATTTTCAATAACTTTCTATTGAACTAAATGGTGTATGATGGTGAACAAAGGTGTCGGCACTGGCCAGGGCAAAGTAAACAGAACAGTAGAGGGAAAATAAAGAGAAGTCCTTGGAGATATTGTGGCCCTCGTCAAGCTTCTACCCACCACCTATTTCGTATGGACGAGCAAACGTCACTTTGTGGCGTGACCGCTGCAGAAGCAAATACATTTGATCTTGCAAAATTGAGGAAAATACAAACGATAATTAAAAGGTTATCACCAGGGAAAGAGAGAACAGGAGGCAGGGAAGAAGGCTGACAATGAAGTGAATGAAAAACTGCTCTTCTATAAAGCCCCATCCTGCCACGACCCAAACCTCCCCAAATAGATTTGGTTTTCCCGCTGATGATGCATGAAGTCCACATCCCTTACATTTACATTATAAATGATAATGTTACTAAATTGTGTTCATTTCCATTGTGTACTGAATGTACTTTATTTTAAACTATGTAATTTGCGTAGCTTTTTTCGTCACTATGATCACGCACTTGCACAATAAAGTTCATACTATTGTTGATATTTTTCTTTAATAGGATACATTTTTAATGCCTGCTGCTTGTCCCAGGGGAAGGTTTGGTGGGCCTCTGTCCAGTCTCCTGTAGCACTTTAGGGCTTTACTAGTATGAAGGCAGACTTTCTTTTAAAACGTTTCTTAAAACACAAGTTCACACACCCATTTAGATCTGCAGTTAGGTGTGCTTGTTGATTACTATCGGTTACTATTGTTCGTTTGATATGGCGTGGCTTCACATATTGACTGTTATTTTCATTGGCTGATTTTGTCATTTTTGCTGTCTGTGTAGTTTTAGTTTTATTGATATAGTCTGATTTGTTTTTTGTGTTTGTTTTAACTGCTGTCGGTTTCTGTGTGGACCTCAGGAAGACTAGCGACCACTTTGTGGAAGCGAATAGGGTTCCAAATAAAGAATGAAGAATAAAAAGCATGGTTGGAGAAGCCTTTTAAACAGGCGTTTATTGGCTCACTTGGTAGAGCGTGCGCCCCATGTACAAAGCCTCAGTTCAATTTTGACCTCAATAACGTTATCATATCTCTTCTAACAGATGTTTCTAGGCATTTACTTTTCAGTTAAAACAATCAGATTCACCCATGTATTTCACAGGCCAATCACAGCTAGGATTGTGTACCGTTTGGATTTTTACGATTCCGATGCCGAACCGGTATTTTTAAAGCGATTCCGATTCCTAAACCGATTCTTGAAAAACTGAAAAATGACATCAAAGAAAGGCTCTTTTATAGTTTTTTTTTATTTTGTTGAAAATAATTTAAATTTAACAATATATTAACGTTTTGATACGATGGATTCTAATGTCCAAAGACTTTTCATATTTTGCATATGTAGCTTACAAATAAATCTTTACATATCTGCAACGAAGTCTCTCCTGATTGAAATTCATTTAGCAGTGTTTAGCACAGAGAGGATAGTGTCCATGGGCTGCATCTTATGTCGCTTAAATTGCCTCCTTGACTCCCTCACTAGCCTCCATTCCTTGCATCTTAGTACCTCCCACCGAGAGACATGAGGAAATCACGGGAGGAGAGAGGAACCGAGGAAATGTGTTTTTAGAGGGATGAGCTGTCCTTTCTGAAGCGCTACGCTCCTTGATGCTCGGTCCTCGGTCCTCTTGGCAGAAATAAGAGCTTTGTGACGGCCTTCACCGAGGAGGGACGGAACAACTTCGGGTTCAGCCGAGGACCGAGGAGTCGAGGAGCTATCAAATAAGGGTGATGAGATACAGCCCTGGCTTCATCGTGACATTGAGCTGCCTGCTGAGCCTCCTGCCCGTTAGACAGAAGGAGGAATGTGCAGCAGCAGATCCAGACATGTCGAGTTAAACACAACCACACAGGCCAGAGGAGTGTGTTTACACAGTGTGTTGCACTTCTCGACATGGCAAAGATCCCTTTATGGCTCATAACTCCTGAACCAGAGAACGGAAACAAAAAACAACATACTCTTTCTGCAAACATGTTTGTTTTTACAAAGTTTTTACTGTTAATTGCATGCACATTTTAAATTTAACCAACTGCCATGAATTGTACAAATGTGCATTTTGCAACCAAGTTTAGATGACTCATGCAATTATAAAGTCCGAAGATTCAGTCCAAGTTTGACTGCCTGATATGATATGGCCATAAATTTGCCGTTGTACAAAGCCATCATGTTGTAAGAAAGGATCAGAAATTGTTCAAAACAACATTGTGTTTTCTTTTAGATTTCTGTCCAAAGGAAAAATCCTGCATTTACATCTTTTTGTATATCATCCTTTAAGGGTTTCCATTGCACATTTCAAGAATGTCTTTATTTGAGTTTTGATAAAAAGAAGAGAAGATATCAAATAATGTGGAAAGTTAAGCCATTTAATGTATGCACACACTTTACCAAGACAGGTATACCTTAACAAATCAATGTGAACCACAGACCTCATTTTGTATTCCATAATAGAAGACCGCTATCAAGAGAACTTGGCTCAACAACAACAGTCTGTGGGTAACCATGTTTCAGCATACTCACAAAGTGTCTGGTTTAGTCCTTTAATGATCTAACTGCCCCCTCTATCACGACCCCTTCTCTCATTTTTCATTGTATCCACTTGTGTATTTGTCTCGTGCCAGAAAAACTGATGAAATGTGTCAGTTAACAAACAAGGATCTGCTGCCCTCTTCAGGCTTGTTCAAACTTGAGGTAAATGTACGACAGAGTGGTTTGTGTCCAGATGACACACTCAGTAGGCATCCTGTCCCAGAACTGACAGAGAAAACAGGCCTTTAATTAAACCACATGTGTCAAACTCAAGGCCCGCAGGCCAAATCCAGCCCCTTGCAAATTCTGATCCGGCCCGCATATCAATTTAGGTTCACAATCAATTTTGGCCCACCTAGTTGTGCGCCAAACCAAAAACATGGGAATCTGCTTTTCAACATGCAATTACGTGACAGTCAAAGCAGAATTTGGAAAATATGCCGACTTTGAGACTCAGAAATTCCCACAGAACCAGAGAGTTTGCATATTCTGGCTGTGAAAGAGCTTGTTGTGAGTAATCACTGTTTTGCTTGATTTGCTAAATTCTAGGATGACTTTGGAACTTTTTTGCTGACTTTTTCAAGGCTTAATGTGGACCAAACTGTAAGTGAGAAGACTATATGAGACATGCAATAATTGAGTCAAAGATATTTTACTTTTTCAATTAAATAAAAGCATATCAATAAACTATACATGTCTGGCCCTTGATGTGATTCTCTTTTTCCAGTGTGGCCCTTAGCGAAATTGAGTTTGAATTAAACAAATGAGAAACAGTGACCTTTTGTTGCAGAAAGGGTTGTTGGGAAATGAAATCAAAAGCTAGAGGTATTCATCCCTACTTTAATGTAGAAGGAAAAGAACTCTCTCATCATAAAATTTGAGATCACAAATTTTTAGTAGTAACTCTTGGCATGTGGGTAAATGTGGTAGGGTTAGGGATAGAGTCTGGACTCGAGAAATTTTTTCTATTGTATCGGACTTGTCTCGAACTTGACCATTGGTCTAGCCAAATATTCTAGTTGGTCTTGACTGAGTCCGGCACTTTACATTTTCCTAAGTAACTTTCTCCTTCAAAACAAAACCACTGAAGCGTTCTTGTTCAGAAAACAGGTATTAGTTTAAATCAAAATCCATCTAGAATGGGCACAGATATTCGTCACCTGGTATATGCCTGGCTGCATCGTATGAGCGGGCATCTTTATTTTGATTTTGGCCACAGACAATGCCACTGAGCACTTTGTACTGTTTATTCTTCAAGACAAGTGATAAGTTCAAGAACATTTGTATTTGTTAGTGACACCTGGGTTTTTAGTCACACCTGTCTATAGCCTAATTGTGTTGTTACTTTGCACTTGCTTTTGGATCATTACAAAAATAATGCAAAATGATTATCTTAAAATAAAAGATATAGTGTCTCTTGCATCACATACATTATGAACAAGTATCTAAGTGGTCTTGGACTCGGTCTTGACTAGTCCTGGTCTTGGACTTGACAAAGGTTGACTTGACTAAAGCACTATCACCTTGTCATCTCAACTGCTTTACTTCATTTCTATCCTGCAAAATAAAAGTCAACAGCTCCATCTTATGGCAAGTCAGCAGAGCATTTCATGAATAACTGTGACAGTTTAAGTGTGCAGATAATGTAGTTCTACACTAAACAATAATTGTTGCATGGCACAGGCTGCTATACTAAGGGTGTTTTTGCAATCATCTGTCATCCAAGTGGACCGAAAAGTGGACCAACAAAAAAACGGACTCAGGCTTTAACACCTGCCTCATTTAGTTTGGTTGAATCACACTAGGGTTGGTTTTCCCCCTTGGTGCGGTTCATTTGGGCAGGTTTGAATGCAACAATCCCACTCAGATGCCCAGGAGTATGAAGGTTAATAATAAGAATAAGACACCTAAACAATCAATTACTTTTCCATCATCTTTAACCCTAGCCCTAGTTTCTCTCTCTGACTTTAATTAATCCTTCCTTTCCTGACCCTAACCACAGACGCAACACCTTTCTGACATCACATTACCTGCCAGCAAAAGTTGTACCACTGCTTTTTTGTGTTCAACAAAGCCCTGCTGCCTCAACAGAGTGGCCCTATTTAAATGAATGACAGGGCTGCGTTTTTTCACACAATATTGTCTAAATGCAGCTTCATAACTCTGAAACGCCTATCACTTTGTGAGAATTAGCTCACTGAGATCAGCGTTTGCCTTTAGACCCGAAAATTGCGAGTTCAAGCGGTCACAGTAGGCTCGTTCAAGATGAGCCAGGTCTGTGCAAAATCGATCACCGGCGATTTCCACCCAATGCATGGTGGTTAGATTTGTCTCCGACTTGATCCCGACTTGCTATGATGTCATGCACAAGTGGGCAACGATAACCTCACGAGATCAAGGCGGCCGCAGGTTTGAGACGCAGGCAGTGCAGTTGCTTTTCACCGACTGCAAGACCCAGATGGACCCAGGGCATGCTGGGAAACGCCTGGCTCTCAGCTGATCTAACAGCTGATTGGTTCAAAATCGACTCAACGTGATGATGTTTTATATAAACTTTTTTATTGATTTTGAATTGGAGGGATTTTAATTGCTATTTGTCTGATTTAAAGGCTTATTCTGTACAAACCACGTTATGTGGCTGAGAGTTATGTTTAGAAGTCAGAGAGACTAGTACTGCTTTCAACTCACTACTAGATTCAATTGGTTTCAGTCAGAGTGTTCATGAGGCCATGCACTGTTTTAACAACACCCTCGACCTTGTGCTGGCATATGGCATCAAAATTGAAGATGTATTAGTATTCCTGCAAAATCCTTTATTATCAGACTACTTCTTAATAACTTTTCGAATTTCTAAATTGACAATTGTGTAGATGGTGCTACGGCCTGCCTATGGACTACTTTAGACTCTGTTGCTCCCCTCAAAAAGAAGATGGTGAAGCAAAGGAAACTTGCACCTTGGTGTAACTCCCAAACTCGTAAATTAAAGCAAATCTTGCGAAAACTTGAAAGTAAATGGCGTTCCACCAAACTGGAAGAATCTCGTTTGGATTGGCAAGACAGTCTGAAAAAAATTATAACAATTAGAGATAAAATCCATCACCTTTTGCCCTCAACTTCTAACGGTTCACCTTTCAATGCGGGACTCCTAGAAAGAACGTCTAGACCTGACATATACTTAGATTGCTTTTATCCTATAGACCTTCAACAATTAATGGTAAAGGTATCTTCAGCTAAGACATCTACCTGTCTCTTAGACCCCATCCCAACGAGGCTACTCAAAGAAGCATTACCCGTGGTTAACACTTCACTACTAGATATGATCAATATGTCTCTATTAACAGGTTATGTACCGCAGTCACTTAAAGTAGCTGTGATAAAACCTCTTCTGAAAAAACCCACCCTCGATCCTGAGGTCTTAGCAAACTATAGACCTATATCTAACCTTCCCTTTCTCACCAAGATCCTTGAGAAGGTAGTTGCTAATCAGTTATGTGATTTTCTCCATAGCAACAGTTTATTTGAAGACTTTCAATCAGGATTTAGAAAGCATCATAGCACAGAGACGGCACTGGTGAAAATTACTAACGATGTTCTAACTGCTGCAGACAGAGGACTTGTCTCCATACTCGTTTTACTAGATCTTAGTGCTGCATTTGACATTATTGACCATACAATCCTGTTACAGAGATTGGAACACTTAGTCGGCATTAAAGGAATCGCACTAAGCTGGTTTAAGTCCTATTTCTCTGAGCAATCTCAATTTGTTAATGTTAATGATAAATCCTCCAAGTACGCTAAAGTTAGCCATGGCGTTGCACAAGGCTCAGTGCTTGGACCAATTCTATTCTCCTTATATATGCTTCCTCTTGGTAATATTATTAGGAAACACTCAATTAAATCACTGTTATGTGGATGACACCCAATTATACTTGTCAATCAAACCAGACGAAACCAGTCAGCTAAACTTCAAGCATGCATTAAAGATATAAAATCCTGGATGACCTACAATTTTCTGATGTTAAACTCTAACAAAACTGAAATTATTGTGCTGAGCCCTAAAACACCACACTAGAAATTTCAATTATCTAAAACAGCTATACTGGTCCTCGCCCCAGCACTACTGTTAGAAATGCTAGAGTTATTTCTTGATCAGGATATATCCTTTAACGTCCATCTAAAACAAAGCTCAAGAACAGCCTTTTTTCATCTTCGTAACATTGGAAGAATTAGGAATATCCTGTCTCAAAACCATGCTGAAAAACTAGTCCATGCATTCGTTACTTCCAGGCTGGATTATTGTAATTCCCTACTGTCAGGTTGCTCAAATAAGTCCCTTAAGACTCTTCAGCTGATCCAGAATGCTGCAGCACGTGTTCTGACAAGAACTATGAAAAGAGATCATATTTCTCCCGTATTAGCTTCTCTGCATTGGCTTCCTGTAAAATTTGGGATTGACTTTAAAGTCCTTCTCCTGACCTACAAAGCCCTAAATGGTCAAGCACCATCCTATCTAGAACAGCTCCTAGTACCTTATTGTCCCACTAGAGCACTGCGCTCCCGGAATGCAGAGTTACTTGTGGTTCCTAGAGTCTCTAAAAGTAGACTGGGGGCCAGAGCCTTCAGCTACCAGGCTCCTTTCCTACGGAACCAGCACAATGTCACTGAGCACTTTGTACTGTGGATTGTTCAAGACAAGTGATAAGCTTAAAGGGGTGATAGAATGCAAAACTGATTTTACCTTGTCATAGTTGAATAATGACAGTTTAGTGGGTAACTAGGATATACATAGAACCTCTAAATCCCATTGACACCTCTTTTCTCTGCAAATCTCACTATTTGAAACTGCCTCTGAAAACGGGCGAATCTCAATGAGCCCCATAGCTGACGTCAACTATTGCGGCTCCTCCTCATTTGGCTCTAGTCTGTGTTTGTCACGCCCCAACATTTGCATAGGCTACACAACTGACCTGAGATCAGTTAGTCTTCTGAATCTAGGTCGTGCAGATCTCAGAAATTGTATACATTGTTCATATGCTATTTTACCATTAAATCCACTTCTGAGACTTCGTCTATGCGGAAACGAAATCAACGATGTAGAGGTCAAATATGTGGCCGCTTAATGATGTCCAATTGCAAAATTTTGTCCGACTGTGTGTCGGACTTCAGAGCGCTGCCTGTGTTGGCCGGGCTGCTCGCCGCCTGGCCTGCCTTCCTTCACAGACCCGGCCTGCTGTGAGGTAGATGGAACTCAGTCGCCGCTGGCAAGCCGACGGTACTCATACCCCGCGCAGTCAAACCGCTTTTTGGGCTAATGAACACAACTCCTGCATGCTCTGACAGAGCCCCAGGGCCTGCAACTCCCCTCTTCCTGCTAGCTAAATGCCCGTTGTATGTGAGGAGTAGCGGTCCGCGAGCTTGTTATGCCAGCATTCTCTTACCACAGGTTCCAGTTACTCTTTTAATGTGTGTAATTATAATGTGTTGAGTTATTTAAACAAACGATTGGGGAAATAAACGCTGCTTGTCCGTGAGTCTCATTGATAGAGCCTGCGGCTGGATGGAGCTCTATCAATGAGAGCTAGCTAGCCTCCTCTTAGAATTCCTCTGGAATTCACAAATATTCATTAACTTGAAATTGGACACCGTTGTTAGCTTAATAAAACATTTAGTTAGATGTTGTATAAGTGGCGTGACGAAATTCAAACTGTAAATATACCTTAACACCAAAATGAAGCTAACTAGCCGTGATTTGTAGCTACATACAGCTAGGATTGAAGGGACAGTCGCAGCTAACGAAACCCTTACAGTTCACAAATATTCCTTAACTTGAAATCGGACACCGTTGTTAGCTTTATAAAACATTTAGTTAGCTAGATGTTGTATAAGTGGCGTGACGAAATTCAAACTGTAAATATACTCGAATTACTACCCAAAATGAAGCTAACTAGCCGCAATCTGTACACATAGATTGAAGGGACAGTCGCAGCTAACGAAACCCTTACAGCTCACAAATATTCATTAACTTGAAATCGGACACCGTTGTTAGCTTTATAAAACATTTAGTTAGCTAGATGTTGTATAAGTGGCGTGACGAAATTCAAACTGTAAATATACTTGAATTACGACCAAAATGAAGCTAACTAGCCGCAATCTGTACACATAGGATTGAAGGGACAGTAGCTAAGTGGCGTGACATGTGTGTAACATGTGGTAAGAGATTGCTGGTGTAACAAGTTCGCTGACCGCGCTCTCACTCTCACACCTAGCATTTAGCTAGCAGGAAGAGAGGAGATGCAGGCCCTGGAGATCTGTCACAGCAGCGGTGTTTAGAGCTAGTCCATTAGCCCAAACGGTGACTTTGCGCTGGTATGAGGTGCTGTGGGCTGCAGCAGCCGTGTCGGAGCTCAATCAGCTCACAGCAGGCCGGGGTCTGTGGAGGAAGGCAGGACGGGCGGCGAGGCAGCAACACAGGCAGCTGAACTCTGACACACAGTTTTACCAAATTTGCAATTAGCCATCCATTTTCGTAAAACGGCCCATATTTGAGCTTTATAGAGTTGATTTCTCGCATAAAAAAAGTCTCAGAAGTGAATTTGGTAAGGAAACATTGCAGTGTCTGGATTGAATATGAGATTCTGTCGCGTTTCTAATGTGTGTGTATTGGCGATTCGCTCAACCAATCAGCGCGCGTCTCTACGTTTGTGTACGGGGCTAAGGCTAAACCAAGCAGCGAGCAGCTCATCTAAATATTCATGACCATACCATATTTGGAAGAAAAGCTCTTGTTACAAATACGGCCAAAACACAGGGATGCATAAGGGCCAATAAAATATCAACCATGCCATTTTCAGCCCAACTAATGTTACATACCCCATTAGGAGACCATAAGGAACAGTGTGAAATACCCTATATAATCATTCTATCACCCCTTTAAAACATGGGAACATTTGTATTTTTTAGTGACACCTGTGACACCTGTCTATAGCATAATTTGATCCTACAGTGTTGTTACACTGTACTTGCTTTTGGATCATTACAAAAAATATTGCAAAATGATTATCTTAAAATAAAAAGATATAGTGTCTCTTGCATCACATACATTATGAACAAGTGTCTAAGTGGTCTTGAAGAGGATTCTATTTTTCTGTCACTCATTTAGACTCGGTCTTGACTATTCCTGGTCTTGGACTTGATAAAGGTTGACTTGACTAAAGCACTATCACCTTGTCATCTCAACTGCTTTACTTCATTTCTATCCTGCAAAATCAAGCTCTACAGCTCCATCTTCTGTCAAGTAATTTCTTGAATAACTGTGGCAGTTTATGTGTGCAGATAATGTAGCTCTACAATGAACAATTATTGTTGCATGTCACAGGTGTTTTTGCAGGCATGTGTCATCCAAGTGGACCGAAAAGTGGACCAACAAAAACGGACTAAGGCTTTAACACCTGCCTCATTTAGTTTGGTTGAATCACACTAGGGTTGGTTTTCCCCCTTGGTGCGGTTTGTTTGGGCAGGTTTGAATGCAACAATCCCACTCAGATGCCCAGGAGTATGAAGGCTAATAAAACACCTAGTTTTGTTTTTGTTCTAAGTTTTCAACATGTCATTATTGTCTCTTGTCATTTCACATCAGTGTGAAAAATCAATAAAAAAAACACAATATTACATTGTGAATATGTCTGTTTATTATCATATGAACTGTAGATAATCCTGTCTTTTCAAATAATAATTTTTTTTTACTTCTCGCAACAGGACTTCATAGTGCTTTAAATAATTCTGTCATAAAGACAATATATGTTATACAGGGATCACACATGAATGACACTAAACTGAAATGATTAAAACAACTTTGTAAAAGGGCCAAGATCTTTCTGTACTGATAGTCCGGCAGCCCAGAGCCTTTTGATCAAACAAAAAGAGTACCAATATTTGAGCACAGAGGCATCCAGAGGATGACCTCTCATATGCAGATATGAATGACTGCCGGAGCCCCACTGCTGCGTTTGGCCCTTGGGGGTCTCAAAAGAGGGCTGAAAAAATGTGTTCGATCAAACATTCAAAAGTACCATCTCAAACCAATCTGATATGAGCAGGGAGGTCACACAGAGTACTGAATGGCCCCTGCCAGACAAATTATCCGCTGCTAAGGGTCCGGCAGACACCAAAAAAGGGCCCCTCAGATATGGCCGAGATTAAACGAAGGAGGTATGAAACCACCTTAAAATGAAAAAGCACATCCCACCGAACCTGAAAATTACCATGCCAGACTAATTACTTGCTGCAAAGGGCCTGCCAGACACCCCCCAAATGCGGCCGCAATATACAATATCATACAATTGACCTACATTAAATGTTGAGAGTACCACTTCAAACTGTTTCTGAACCAATTGTGCACATCCACAAAGTACAACCATCAGCATGCCAGACACATTTTCTACTGCTTAAGGTCCACCAGACACCCCTGAAATACAGTCCCCACATACTTGACCTTGGAGCAGACTGTAAATAGAGATGCAGCATCACCCATGAGGGGCATTGTGAGGTTCACGCATTCACACAATGCAATAAGAAGATGGTGTATTACTTCAGGTCAGTGAGGAATGTCTGTGACAGTCTGACAGGATTTGAGGCAGAGGAACAGCCAGCTGCACGGCTTCAGGCCAGCAGAATACAGAAAGACAGTCACCATAGGGATGCCTTGATCAATGCAATTACAGACTCATGTGATCCCTTCAACAACAACAACATCTAAATACCTTCTGAATCTAGCTACGGGAAGAGCAGCATCACAAGAGACCCAGGAGTATCAGACTGGAAGCCTTTCTACTGGCCATGAACTGTGTGTGAAGTTCCAAGAGGAATGTGTGGCAGACAAGAAAAGTTTATTAAAGAATCCAAAAGAAAAATTAAAGAGGAGGCAAACTACTACCAAGGAAAAGTCTGTGGCTGAGAGCATGAGAGATGTCATTCACCTTCTTGTAATGATTTCACAGTAGACAACCTTTAACCTTAGACATATTATGAGCTTCCCCAGTTAAAGAGTACCCATATCTGGATATGGATATACATCCATATCTGCATATGAGAGGTCATCCCCTGGATGTCCCTGTACTCAAATGTTGGTACTCTTTTCATTTGATCAAAAGGCTCTGGGCGGCCGGACTATGACAGTTTTACATGAAACACACTTACTCTTACAACTGATGTTTTTCTATACTTGACGGAAAAGTGTGGCTGTTCAGGGGCATCTTTTCTCTGATTTCTGTTTGCAACTAAATGGACCCAAATTATTTGGATGATGCTTTGACCAAACATAGTGACATGAATACAAAACTTCAGTAGCTCTTTTGTTGTGTTGGGAAGAAATGTTTCCTATCACAAAGAAAAAAAGGTTCCCTGGGAAAAAATAAAGACTCTTCATAAGTGTCATACTCATACATGTGTGAATTTAAAGCTTGCATTAAACTGGGTGATTACCTAAACAGTATATGGTGCTTATGACTCTTTCTTATAATGCAGCAGCATCTGAGAGACATAATACACACAAGATAACGCTGAAGCACAGGCCTTTCAATTGTTGTTCATACAATGTAGACTTGAAGACAGGACAGCATATCTCCACTTTCTGTATTTGATAATTTACTCACTGAACAGCAGGAACATATTCATTCATTTAATCCTTAGACCAAGTCTGATCTCAGTCCCTCCACAGCCTCTCTACAGCATGTTGGTCTCAGAGGAGCCAGGCTGCAGTATCTGAAGAGTAACAATGAGTTTAACTGCTTTTCTAAACCAGGGGTAAAACAAGGCATAGATCACAGGGTTTAGATAAGAGTTAAAGTAATACAGACTGACTGCAAAGGATGCAGATGAAGCAGTTATCAAGTTGTCACCTGCAATAACGACACCGTAATACGGGCCGAAACATATTAGAAACACAAGTACAAGATCACCAAGAGTCCTGGCTGCTTTCAGCTCTGATTTCTTTGCCTTTGGAGTCACTGAATGCTGGAGTGTGACAGCTGTAATGTGAGAGCGCATGGCACGGGCCTGAGACACAGCCACGGAAAACACTCTCAGATACAGAGCTACGATGACAGTAACTGGAAGAAAAAAGGAAAAAAAACAAGATTAAAAGTCATTGAGATATTGTCACCGAAAAACACACATGCTCCGTAGCAGGATTTAAACCTCCCTGGTTGAGTCGGAAGATCCTTTACATAGAGAAGGCTGTAGGAAACAGAACAGAGCCAACACAGACAAACACAGAATTTAACTCTTATCGCAGTGACTTTAGTGTTGTAATGCAGAGGGTCACAAATAGCCACATAACGGTCAACTGATATGAGCACTATGTCACCTATTGAGGGTGAGGTAATGTTGACTGAAAGAAGAGTATATGTAGCACACACAGCGTCACCAAGAAACCAGCAGGATGTTTTTCGGAGAACTTCTACAGGCATCAGCACAAGGCCCACTAGAAGGTCTGAGACAGCCAGAGAGAGGAGGAGGATGTTGGTGGGTGTGTGGAGCTGCCTGGAGGGAAAGAAAAAATAATCACCATTAAATCAACAAAAGTGACAAAACAACCCAAACTAGTATTTCAAAATGAAAAATAAAAAAACATATGAGTTATATATATATTTAAGTGTAGACAGTTAAAATGACTTGGTTGAGGTAACGGTGGACAGAAAGCAATGCTTAGTATTGGTAAGAGAGTGGACATGAACAACATTGGTGCAACATTATTCAGTACTAGCTCAAAGACAATTCTTCGAAATATACAGCAGCTGTTCACATTTTTAAGTTACAAATCCTGTAGAGAGAAACTGAGAAGTTAATATCTGCCTGAAGTGGGAGATTGAGATGATGATGATCAGGTTGAGAGCCACAGTGATCACAGAGATGGAGTAGAACACAATGGTAACTGCTTCAGGCCAAGGAGGCAAGGGCTTCCTGCAGGAGGTGTTTGGGAACTGTGGAAAGCAGAGCTCGGCTCCGTCCTCAACCTCCATCTGCAGAGATCTGCAGATAGCTGCAGCTCTGGCAGCTTTCTGAACAAACCTGAGTCATGTAACTGAATTATCGCTCTCACATTCTCTTCGTCTTCTCCTCTTTCTCAGTCCCTGTTTGACTCTGATGCCCCTCCTTCCTCACTCTGCACATCACACCATCATCTTCATCGCTCTCTCTGTAACCCTGCCTTTCTCACTGTCTCTCTATCCAATCTCTCTTTTGTCACTTCCTACCCTAGTTTCCTTTCCTTTGTCCTATTATTGTCCTACAGATAACTTTTCAAGTTTCAAAAACAGAAGTCTTGCATTTCCAGCTCTATCTCTACAGCCATGTGGAGTAAAGTATGGCTACACCACAGATGCATTCTAGGACAGGAGAAATTTCTATAACCCAATCACAATTGACTCAGGAGGCACTAAGGTCTGGATGCAGAGACGGTGGCTTTGCAACACAGTCTTGGGAAGGAAATTGATTTGATGAAATATTTGCACCTATCAAATGAAAACGCCACATACAATATTAAATGATGTTAACTCATACAATACAGTAATGTGAGCCATTTAAATTAGCTGGATACATGGTTAAACATATTTCTTACCAGAGAACTCCGTGTGTACTTTTTACATAGCAATCCCACCGATAGGCCTAGAAAACTCTGCTGGATGACTCAAATCAGCCAGTTGAAGTTCAGCAATGTTTCCTCGTTTAGCTTAGTGAAGCAGCAGTGACGATGGTGGCTAAGCTGTGTCGTTCTCCCCAGCTGACCAAATATGGTCACTTCTTGTCTGTCAAATACCAAGATAGTGTTGGCCAAAATGCAAACTCCTAGCTTCAAAACAGCAGTCCACAAACCAGTGGGTGACTTCACTGATGCTCCGTCCATTATATTTACAATATATGGTTTGCTGTCCGAGGCCCAGCCAGTTAGCGTTGTGTGCAGCGCTACAGTCAACTAAAGGCATGGTTTAGGTGGTTGCTTAATGTATTAAACAACTGTCGTTCAGCTTTGCAAAATTTACGCTGGAAACCTGGATACTCTAGCAATCACACCAAACGGCCCGGCAAAACTCTACTGGATGACTCGCATCAGCCAGATGAAAATCGACAGCGACGTTCCCTCCACCATACGCAATGGTGGCTCATTCTCTCCAGCGGGGGCCTCTTGTCCAAATATGGTCACTTCTGTTACGACAATAACGGAATCGCGGAGGTTGGGTTTAGGAGAAAAACAACGGGGAAAGGACGCCTCAAAAACTGGGAAACGCACGTCGGAGACGGGAAACAAAAACGCAAACCCGAGTCTCCTGAGTGAAAGTCCGGTGTTTTACCCATCCACCACCCCAACCAACCTCCTTACGCAGCAATTTCCCCTTACATACCACTCGCTAAATGTCATCCAACTGCTGCTCTCCCCAGTACGTTACACAAATACGCCGAAGGGTGCCTTTTTCATTGCATCAGACGCTGAAGGCCACTGACCAAACTTACTTATTTTACGAGTTCGGAATGAGAACGGGTTGCTTCACGTCACTGATGCTACATCCAATATATTTATAATCTATGGTTTGCTGTCCGAGCCACCGAGGCCCAGCCAATCAGCGTCCTGTGCAGAGCTACTGGCAGCTAAGGGCATGGTTTAGGTGTGTGCGCTGGGCGACTGTTCGTTAGCTTAGATGCTACATCATAGATGCATCAGTCAGTGTTTGCTCAGCTCCCAAATAAGTCTCAAGTCCAAAAGATGTTAGCTTAGAGGAACTATTGCTGTACTATTGCAGAATCTGTCATTCAGTTTACACTCACTATTCTCTATGTAGTGTTCAAATAGTGAACTACATAGGAAATGACAAAAAGGAGATTTCGGACACTCTGAACACATTGTTGCGTCAGTAGATGTGCAGGTTATTTGTGTGATGGAGGCGGGCGCGCTCATCATCATGTAAACAAACAGAAACAAAATAATTTCTAATACGTCCCTGAAACAAACCGAGCACTCAGGAGGATAGTAAAACGTTGATTTTTCCTTTTCAGTTTGCACGGGTGCTTCTGCTTCTTATTCTCCACTAGGAAAACACGGCCGCGTTGCATTGTGGTATACGGGAGTAAAATGTAGGGTACATAGTATGTACACTCAAATTAGCAGTGCATTGTGGGTATTTTATAGTGGACTAAATAGTGAATTAAATTAACTGAGGAGAATTCACACACCACTAGAAGATAGCAAACACACTATTTAGTGCACTATATCTGTGATAGGGAACGGTTTCGAACCAGTGTCGGTCAGTAACATGCTTCTCCTCTGAGCAAATAGAGTCAATATTTAAAGTGTGAGAACAAGGTCCAAAGATTGACCCCTAATGTGTTTGGGACCTGACACATGTTGAGTAAAATTAAAAGACCTTAAGAAAATCACCAACAAAGGTGCAAGAAAGTCATTGACGTGAATATTTACATAACCAACCATAATTTTCAGGTTGTCAGGTTAACACTAAGAAGCACTTTGTAAGTAAATCAAATAATTGTGCTCCATTCCTGATGAACTACACTGTAAAGTGAATGTGATTGTTTATACTTTTTACCTGGCAATTCTTCTGCCATTTGATTGACACTGTGATAATTTTACAGTGAGTTAAAACATTATTTTATATCATACGATGCTGGGAAGTGTGTAAGTGTCTAATAAGCCTTCATACTCCTGTATCTGAAACTTCACAGATCATGTTACATGACTTCACTGTCAACTGGAGTAACACGTCAACACAGATGCAGCCCCTGGCTTAGGACTGTGCATGCCATAGAAAGTAAAGTTTCTCTTTAAAACGACTTTACTCTATTAACACCGCAGTAGCAGCAGCTGGAGGTTCATTTACCTAACCTACTCCATTTCCAACACTTATTTCCCCCCCATCATTCCCCAGCAACTCCTACCGCATCCTTCGCCAATGCCTCAGCACTCTCAACTTCCCTACAGAAAACCAAAGAGAAGAACTGGACAATTGCACCACATCCAAACAAGGAACTCTATAAAAAGATGCTTCATATTAATAATTCAGAAGTAAATCAGTCTTCAACAAGCCTCATCCTCGAACATCATCAGCAGGAATTTCAAGCCTTATTCACTTCTGTTAAAAGTAAACTGACATAGTTACCCTTGACCAGTATTTGTATTGACTCGGATTGTGCAAGTAATGGGAAAGCGTGTCCGAACTTTTGACTGGTACTGTACATACACATGCACACACAAATAAGTTATTATGTTGTTGTTGACGACAGTGATTGGCCCAAAATTATGTATCCCATCACTGTGTTGTGTTTGTACTTTAGAATGATGGCCGGAAGGATGAGCATCATTTGTTCTGTCTAGTGTCCAGACAAGGAATACTCGATCATACCATCCTAACCCATCACATGCCTTTGAGACGGGTTATATCATCTTGTAGGCATCAGAGAAGCCCATGTCACGCTGCCAATAAAATACTTACTTTAAAATAAAGTGAAGCACGAAAAATACTCTTTTTTCGTGCTTCACCCTAACCCTAGTTTCGCCCTCTGACCTTAATTAAACCCTTTATTCCTGACTCCAACCCCAGGCGAGACACATTTCTGTAAAATTTGTACCAGGATCAAATTATTTCCCAGATAACCCTGCTGTTTTTTTAAAGAAGCCCTTCTGCATTAACAGAGTGTCTGCATTGAAATGAATGAGAGGGCTGTGTTTTTTCACACACTATCGTCTTAATGAAAAAATCTACAGTTACAGTACATTATAAATATGTCTTGTGTTTATTATCATATTTCATGCCACCTCACAAAAATATGTAAACATTGAATGAATGACATTAAATCTGATCGTTTTTCTAATAAAATTAATTTCAAATTTCTACGCATTACACATTACATAGTATGTGAAACTCTCTGTCCTATGATTACATGTTTCTCTGGAAATGTAACTGCAATTATCCGCTGAAGGATAGATAATCTATAAAATATTATCTTTTCAAATTAGCTGTTGTTAAACTTTTTGCCAAAAGGACTTCATACTGCTTTCAATATGTGTGTCATAGAGAGAAGATATACAGGGGATCAAATATGAATGGCACTGCACTGAAATGATTAAAGCAGCTTTTGTCCCTTAGCTGAAAGAGAACATGATGTTTTTGTGTGGACAGTTTAATTTGAAACACAATAGTTGATATTTTTCTATAGTGGAAACATACAAATACATGAAAGTGTGGCTATTCAGGGGCATCTTTTTTCTCTGTGGAACAGGAGCCCAGCAGGCCTGTCCAAGAAAGTGGACGCAAATCACAGAGAAGATGCTTTGGTCAAACATAGTAACATAAATACAAAGCTTTAGTAGCCCTTTTGTTCTTTTGGGTTAACATGTTTCTTATCACAAAGAATATGGTTCCTGGGGAAAAAAGAAACAGTATATGGTGCTTATGACTCCTAAAATGCAGCAGCATCAGAGAGGAAAAATACACAAAAAGCAAAAGCTGAAGCACAGGCCTTTCAATTTCTGTATTGAAATTCAAATTTAATAATTTACTCACTGAACAGCAGGAACATATTCATTCCAAGTCTGATCTCAGTCCCTCCACAGCCTCTCTACAGTATGTTGGCCTCAGAGGAGCCAGGCTGCAATATCTGAAGAGTAACAATGAGTTTAACTGCTTTTCTAAACCAGGGGTAGAAAAAGGCATAGATCACAGGGTTTAGACAAGAGTTTAAAAAATAAAACATTGGGACCATAAAGGATGCATATGAGGCCGTGAGCAAGTTGTCAGCTGCAAGAGAAATGCAGTAATATGGGCTGAAACAAATTAGAAACACAACTACAAGAACACCGAGAGTCCTGGCTGCTTTCAGCTCTGATTTCTTTGCCTTTGAAGTCACTGAAATCTGGAGTGTGACAGCTGTAATGTGAGAGCGCATGGCACGAGCCTGAGACACAGCCACGACAAATATTCTCAGATACAGAGCTACGATGACAGTAACTGGAACAATAAAGGTCAAAACAAGGTCCACAATCCCTGCAATATAGCCAACCACCAACACACATTCTCCGTAACACGGAATATACCTGTCTGGTTGAGTCGGGAAACCCTTTGTAAAGAGAAGGCTGTAGGAAACACAACAGAGCCAACACAGATAGACACATAATTTAACTCTATCCATGGTGATTCTGGTGGTGTAATGCAGAGGGTCACAAATAGCCACATAACGGTCAACTGATATGAGCACCATGTCACCTACTGAGGAAGAAATAATGATAAGTTCTAGATAAGAATACAGAGAACACAAAAAATCACCAAGAAACCAGCAGGATGTTTTTTGCAGGATTGCTCCGGGTATCAGCAGGAGGCCCACGAGAAAGTCTGAGACAGCCAGAGAGAGGAGGAGGATGTTGGTGGGTGTGTGGAGGTGCCTGGAGGAAAAGAGAAAAGCACTATTAAGTCCTCATATCTAAATGACAAGCAAATGTTTTATTTTATTTATTCTGATCTGCAATACCAACAGGCCTTATTTTGAGCAGGCAGTTTGATTATTATAGTAGGAGAAGCACAGGTGTTACATTACTAATAACAACATCAATGGTTCCCTCAAGTGTCCCACTAAGCCATGACAGTAGGACAAGCTTGCCAGCATGCATTATGCCAGGACCCTGAAACAGTGTTCATACATTTAACATCAATTGTTGAGACATTAATCTTTACCTGAAGTGGGAGACTGAGATGATGACGAGCAGGTTGAGAGCTACAGTGAGCAGAGAGATGGAGGAAAGCAAAATGTGAATGAGCATCACTTCAAACAAAGGAGACGTCAGCTTCCTGCAGGATGTGTTGAAGAGTTGTGGAAAGCAGAGCTCCTCTCCGACCTGTGTCTCCATCATCAGTGGAAGGAGAGAAGCTGCAGCTGTCTGCCTCGAACTCTGTCATACAACTGATTTATCTCTTTTTACTGTTGGCTCCATCCCTCTCCTTCTCCCTCTCAGTCTCCATTGGGCACTGATGTCATATTTTCCTTGCTCTACACATCACGTCATCTTTTACACTTTCTCTGTCATTCTACAAACCTTTCAATAATCACTTTCTTCTCAATTCTCCGGTGTTCTGCTTTTCCCTCAATCTTCTGTCACCCCCAGATTCCATACTTCCAGATCTCGACCCAGCTGAATACATGCAAAAGCATTGTCTAGAGCAGGTATATCTATGTACACACACACAAACACATATATATATATATATATATATATATATATATATATATATATATATATATATATATATATATCTTTAGACAGTTGGGCAGCATGTCATATTTAGTTTGTTTCAAGCATACGGAACCCTTAAAAGGTACAATCTGTAACATTTCTGCTTTAAAATGTCTAAAAACGACCATACCTATGTTATATTTTATGAGTTGTGTTCACTTCTTACACTATCCCAAATGTTTCCACCAAATGTCAAACCCAGAGAAATTTGTTATTTTATTTTCAGACACGTTTCCTTTAGTCGCCCGTCAGTGGCGTCATATAACCTTTCACTGTGTAGTTACTCCGCTACTTCTGTCAGAACACTGGCACCAAGATGATACATTCAGGAGTAATTGTAAATAATACAATGTCACAGAAAAAAAATTACTTGTAACCGTAATACTACTTTGTTTGGGCCATACAGCATCATTTTGTGATTAATTACATCCCACTTTTTATCACAGTAATACAACAGAGACCTTATTTATTTTGAAAGTTCAATATCGACAAGTAGCTTACGTTGATGCTAATGCTTTGTGGGTAACATTATGAGGTTACAACATCATTCAACACGCTAATAAAGTTATTTTTAGTATGACTGTTTCAGTTAACAGGACTGGGCTAACCCACGAATAACTTCAATAGTAACGTTAGCTGTATAGATAGACGATTAATCTAATGCTAATTTAGCCAGCTAGCACACCCCGGCCTGTCTGCCTCACTCCCCCGGCGCAGAGAGACTCAGTCGGGATGACAGCTGACAACAGCCCCGGGACATATAGCTAGCTAGCTAGTTATCGTTAGCCCCCAGTCAGCTATCAGCCAGCTACTTTTATTACAGCAACCCCCCGGCCAGAACTTATCTCCAGTGCCTGGTGCTTACGACGCTAACAGCAGTTTAATTACTAACGTCGGGAAACGGACCATATCAGACCAGGCACCGAGTCACAAAAGCGGCCATCCATAGCACTAGCTACATCTCCGCAGCGCTACCGGTGTATGTGCTGAAAATCTCCTCCCTGCCGAATTTCTCCCCCCATCGCGTTTATCTGTCTTTACGGTTAGCTAAATTAACCCGACAAAAGGTTAGTTAAGCACCAAAACGAAAAGTTAAGATTACTGAAAAGTGAAGGGGAGATAATTCCGGGCAGCTGGGAGATGTTCTGCTGCTGCACAACCGGCATCGAACGTCCTGGCTCGCTGTCGCGGAGATTCCCCCGACAATCCCCACCCACACCTGTCTCTCAGCCTCGTTTAGTAGCTAGCTAGCTAGCGTTACAACAAACCCGTCCGCCCCGGTGTTGAAACAATCCAAAAGGTGACATTGATATGTGAAATATTTTTTGTTTTAGCTGCTGGCTACTGTTAGCTTGCTGGCTCACGAGCTAACTGGTCAGCTACAAATAAAAATCTAATCAAGAAAAACGTAATTTTGTTGGGGAAACTGCAGATATTTTATTAGAATAACATAAATACACGTAACGTGAATAAACTTGAATGGGTAAACTCGTCCGTGAACTGATGCATTCTAACCAGCAGCGAAGTGTTTAACACTAAAAACTCCCATAATTCCACGCAACTTCCCAACGTCATCAAAAGTCCAGTTTTACCGTCCATTGTTTTGGTTGAGAGACCCCTAGCGGCAGAAAGTTACATATTGTACGTTTAAGTCTTGAAACGCTTCCTAGTAACAGCCCCAGTCTTTTAGACCCCCGTTTGGCAACCAGAGGTTCCTCTCTGCCTCTCTGCTGCTTATTTTCTGTGGCCATGCAGTTATAAACAAAGACTCATACAATCAAAATTTCCCCAATCAAAAGGGGAAATTACAGCACTGTGGAGAATCAAGATCCCAGTCAATAAGATTGAACTCTAGCTGAAGTCAAAGAGGTGGGGTCAATATGCAACTGAAAACTAGTAAGCTTCTCTTAGGTGTGAGGTCAGCAGATTACACTACCCGTTTTTAAGAGGAACCGGGTGTGTATTCTGATTCAATGTTCCTGCCACATCCCTGAGGTCCATGCACTTCTAAGGAACTTTCCAGACTGGCCACCGGATTGCCCTTACACTTTTCCATCAGTCTAACATCCATCACCGCACTTTATCCTTAAGCTCCTCACTGCCATCTCAGTCCCTCCAGAGAAATGCGATTACCGGTATGCGATTGCGTAATTCAATGCATAATCAGCCAAAGTCCGCATATTTATGGGGGGGCCGCACTTTTTCAAATACGCCGCACTTTCGCCGCATAAATTGCCACATAAATTGCAGATTTCCTCACAAAATATGCGGGGCTTGCATGATTTCATAATCCCCGCATTTTCATTGCAAAAAAGTCACATATATCTTAGCAGAAAGTTGAAAAATTTTGCGTTTACGTCACACAAGAGCAGCCATTTTCCCCTGTTGCCATGGGAACGTCATGAAGTGACGTAATTACGCGACGTGAACATCATCAAAAAGCAGGGTGTTTTTCTTTTTTTTCTCTTTTTCATCAAACCGCAATTTTTGCAAGTTCCCGCAGTTTTTGCAAGTTCCCGCAATTTCATCGCATAAAATTGCATAAATATCCATATTCCATCGCATTTTTTAAGAAAACGTGCTGCATAATCAAGGATTTTTGCCCGCAACAATCACAAAAAAACTCAGCATTTTTCTGGAAGGACTGCCATCTGTGAGCAGGTGCCAGAGTTTGCCCAAGAAGTCGCATTCTTCAAGGGGAAATTGTATGCAAGCTCTGCTTCAGAACCTGTCTCTCCTGAGCCTATTCCAGCCTCATCTGAATCTTCCGACCTTTGCTCCCAGACCTCCAGTGCTTCCATGGGCCCTCTAGCAGCTCTCCGGAGTCAAGCAGGTTGCCCGCCAGCCCCCTGCTTGATTCCCTGTCGACTTCTATCTTTTGTTATTCTCGGCCTGCTAGCATAGCTTAACAGTCAGCAAGCCTCGGCCCTTCCGACTTCCCCTCTGTCCTCTCCATTACAGTCTGATTGAATTTGGCTGGCGCAGGCTTGTTGATAAGCACTAAAAGTAACTTCACCACCCACCCTGCAGGACCAAAAGATGCAGAAGTAGAACCAGTAGGTTTATAAAGTTTCCAACAAGTCTTTCAAACCAAATGACAATATAGTATTTTTATTCCTATCCTCTAATACGACTCATGGGAGCATTATTAACGCCCCATCGTTGGTAAGAAAATACGCCCCACTACTTTTATTTTCAAACAGGACACGGTCCCCGGTCTCCTGGCTGAAAGTCCTGTTTGTTTGACCCATCCACCACCCAACCTGCTTTCTTACAAAGAATTTATCATTATTATTATTATTATTATTATTATTATTATTATTATTATTATTATTATTAGAGCTGTGAGAGTGAACCAAAACAGTAAAGGTGTGGGCCTTAAAACCAAAAAAAACAGTGAGTTAAAAACAGTCTGTAGAGCTGAGAGGAGCTGCACAGTCAGGAGACAATTCTCTGTGGATTTGGGACTGGCAGCAACTCCTCTCACATTACACATGCTAATTGAATCCCTTTTTCTTATTAAAAATCAAAAAAATTTTGATTGATTCAATTATTGTACTCAGACACAATGTCAACTGAAAAAACATCACTGTTCAGAAAAGATTGCATCATATGTTGATGGGTTCATGCTGATGCTTGTTTGTCTTCACACCTCTGCTGGCAGTGACACCTCATTGGTCGAGATGTCATCATCTGACTAACCCATGCAGGTGTGAACAAACTTCCTGTCCAGAGGGGTTCAAAACACCGCCTTTAGGAGCCACTAATGGGCTGCAAAACATTGTTCATAGAGAGACAAAGCAAATCTCACAGGACCTAACTGTTTGTGTGTCTGAAGATGCCCACTATACACAGGCAAAAAGTAAATGGTCATCTACCCCATCAAACACTGATCTATTGAGAGATGAGTTTTGGCATTTCAGTTTTAGCTCTGCTCATTAAGATGCCATACTGTAGCATTCACACAAACTTTGCCTTATTAAACTTGCTGAAGATTACATTGTTTTAATGCAGTTTTTCTTTTTAATACCATATGGTAGTAAGCAGGGCCTGAAGTTCACTTAATTGGCCACCAGTCATACAGGCCAAAGTTTAACCTGATAAAGGTGAAATACAGGAAATGCACGAGCATCGTTGTTGAACTTGTTAATTATACACATTTAAATGCTTTCAAGTTATTAACGATTAACTGCTGTCATAACTCAACCACTCAATAACCTTGCCGTTGTCACTAACTGTCACCATGGTACTACAATGTCTTTTTTTAAACTTTTCTCAAAAGCCTCTTCACCCCAGTAACCAACAAGGAGCTGCTGCTCTCTTCCAGTTTGTTTAAACTTGAGGTAAATGTACAGCAGAGTGGGGTGAATCCAGATGACACACTCAGACAGGAGGCACCTTGTCCCAGAACTGAGAGAGAAAACAGGCCTTCACGTGTTCAAATACTCTAAATGGATATATGAAGTGTGGCATGCGTGTGTGCACTGTGCAGAGACCTCTAGTGGCAGAAAGGGTTGTTGAGAAATTAAAGGGTGAGGCTATTTGCACCCCTGGTACAATTAGCAGTGTATGCTATTTGTACCCTGGTGCAATTAGAAGTGCTATTCGTACCCTGGTGCAATTAGAAATGAATGCTATTCATACCCTTGTGAAATTAGAAATGAATGCTATTCGTACCCTGGTGCAATTAGAAATGAATGCTATTCGTACCCTTGTGAAATTAGAAATGAATGCTATTCATACCCTTGTGAAATTAGAAATGAATGCTATTCGTACCCTGGTGCAATTAGAAATGAATGCTATTCGTACCCTTGTGAAATTAGAAATGAATGCTATTCGTACCCTGGTGAAATTAGAAATGAATGCTATTCGTACCCCGCCAGTGCACACAGCAATGTGTTCTATTAATACCTCATCTGGTACAAATATCAATATATGCTATTTGCACCCCTGTGCATTTACAGTACCTTGGCATATATTTAGTTATCCATACTACTCATGTATTACACCTTTTTGGAATATTATCGCCCTGACATTCTTACCCTAACCATAACCAATCCCACTCCTCTTGCCTAAACCTAACCAACCCAACCAGAGCAGGCATATTCATGAGTCTTCCCCATAGACTGTTAATATTAATAATAATATACAGTCTATGGTCTTCCCCTACCACCCTGCAAAAAAATGTTTGCGTTCGCGGGCTCTGACTTGCGCAATGGCATGAAAATGATCCAATCCAAAATAAAAAAAAACAGATAACCTCACAGGGGAATCAAACTCCAAACTCCCAGACCAGAACCCAGTGATCTAACCACTCACCTAGCAGTTCATACAGAGTGTTGTACAACTTTTCACAACTTGGTGTCTTCAAGCCTCGGTTGCTAGGTAATCATACTATATACAAAAAATAGTTACTAACTATCAAACTAACGGTTGTATGCTTTCACTGAAGACAGAAAGCGCAACTGTAGTATCAATTTTCCGCTAGAAATTCAATTGTTATAAACTTTAGAGACAAAACTTTCCTTTTCTGCCAGTTTCTGTGGTCATGGAAGATGAACGTCCTCCATGAATTCGGTGCACGCGAGCAACGTGTTTTTGTTGTTACGTCACACACAGGGTGTGAATAGCTCAGCTGTGTGGCCGAGGCTATTCGTACCGGGGGTGCAAATAGACACTCCGGAAATTAAATCATCAGCAGATGAAAACATTAACATCCCTCCTTTAACGTAGTAAAAGTAAACAGAAATCTCTTATCTAACTGAAATGTGAGAACACAAATTTAACAAGTGTCCCCTGGGATGTGGGTAAACGTTTGCCACTAACTCATCCATCACACACCTTGCAGTGCCGTAGTCCGAGGCTGGACTCGAGTCTGGACTCCAGACGTTTTACTGTTGCCTCAGATTTGTCTTGGACTCGTTGGTAATTGCACTCGGACTTGTCTCGGACTTGGCCATTGGTCTCGCCAAATATTCCTGTTGGTCTTGACCGAGTCCTGCATTACATAAATTTTTTCTAAAGTAACTTCTTCCTTCAAAACAAAACCATAGAATCACGCTTGTTCAGATAAACAGGTATTTGTTTATTACAAAAGCCATCTAGAACGGGCATTGACATTGGTCACCTGGTATACACCTGGCTGCTTCATATGAGGAGGCATCGTTCATTTTCATTTAGGCCACAGACACACATGGTGCCGGGCACTTTGTAGTATGGATTCTTCAAGTTATAAGTTCAAGAATGGGAACATATCAATTCTTTCAGTGACACCTGTGTTGCTTGTCAATAAAGTTAATAATATGGCCTAATGTGATCCTACAGTGCTTTTTGAAAATAATAATGCGAAATGGGCTGTCTGCATTGAGGCCACATTCACCACATCCACACTATGACATCTTTAAAAAGATGATTCATATTATTAATTCATAAATAAATAAGTCTCGACAAGCCTTTTCATCGAACATCATCAGCAGGAATATCATCAATTCTAGTGCCTTATTCACTTCTGTTGAAAAGTGAACTGACATAATTACCCCTTGGCCAGTTTATTAACTGACTCAGCTTGTGCAAGTGTCTGTCCTTGTCACACACATACTCGACATACACACACATAAGTTATTATGTTGGTTTAGTGTCCAGGGAAGGAATACTCGATCATTTCATCATCATCAGCTGGTCAACACATGCCTAAAATTTTTATTAACAGTCATCTCGCAGGGATCAAAGGATCCTATGTTCACCTCTGCCAATCAAAATACTTTTTCATCATCTCTTCCTGCTTAACCCTAACCATAGTTTCTCCCTCTGACCTTAATTAATCCCTCCATTCCTGATCTTAACCCCAGACACAACCTTTCTGGATGACGACACATTACTTGCCAGCAAAGCTTGTACCACTGTTGTTTTTTATTTTTTTTAAAGAAGCCCTGCTGCTTTAACAGAGTGGCCCCATTTAAATGAATGAGAGGGCTGTTTTTTTTCACAGACTTAATGCAGCTTCACACCTCAGAAACGTTTTGGCACAATTGGAAAATAGCCTTTAACACCCCCAGTGGCCATTAAGAGTATCTGGTTCTGTCTCTTACACTGATCAATGCCCTGCAGGCTAGCAAACGTTAGAGCATGGTAAACACATTTTTCTTTGTCTATCTGGATGATGCAGAGGCCCCTGGATGTTTTTTTAATTCTACAGGCAGTTCATCTAAAATTACAATTCTGTCACTGCTCCACTCCATCACTTAACCTCTCAACCCCCCAATATCAATAAATCAAAGAAAAGACATGACGTTACATTTTGAAAGTCTTCTTTATTATCATATTTCAAGCTACTTTACAACAAATCGCCATGCGATGTAAAATAGGATGAATGACATTAAATCTGATCCTTTATTTATAAAAAGGATTTTAAATAGCATCCCATCAAATTTTACATAATTTGTGAAACTTTTTTTCCTATGATTACAGTGTAGATGTTTCTCTTGAAATGTAACTTCAATTATCTGAAAAAATCTAGACAATCTTGTTTTTTCAAATATACTGTTGTAACATCATAGTGCTTTATATACTTGTATACTTATACGCGGATCAAATATAAACGGCACTTTACTGAAATGATTAAAACAACTTTTGTTCCATTTCTATACTAGACAGGAAAGTGTGGATGTTTAGGGGCATTTTTTTTCTCTGTGCTTTGACCAAATGTGTAGTGACATGAATACAAAGCTTCAGTAGCTCTTTTGCTGTGTTGGGATGAAATGTTTCCTATCACATAGAAAGAAAAGTTCCCTAAGATAAAAAAGGACTGAAAAAGCATCATACATGTGTGAATTTAAAGCTTGCATTAAACTGGGTGATTACCTATAAACAGTATAAGGTGCTTATGACTCTTTCTTATAATGCAGCAGCATCAGAGAGACATAATACACACAAGATAATGCTAAAGCACAGGCCTTTCAATCATTGTTCACACACAAGACGTTTAGACGTAAAGATGGGAAAGCATGTCTTCACTTTCTGTATTTGATATTTCACTCACTGAACAACATATTCATTCCTTTGTCCTTAGACTGAGTCTGATCTCAGTCCCTCCACAGCATCTCTACAGCATGTTGGCTTCACAGGAGCCAGGCTGCAGTATCTGAAGAGTAAAAATTAGTTTAACTGCTTTTCTAAACCAGGGGTACAAGAAGGCATAGATCACAGGATTCAGACAAGAGTTAAAATAGAACAGATAGACTGCAAACGATGAAAAGGAAGCATTGACCAAGCTGTCACTTGCAAGAGAGACAGCATAATATGGGCAGAAACATAGTAGGAACACAACTACAAGAACACCAAGATTCCTGGCTGCTTTCAGCTCTGATTTCTTTGCCTTTGGAATCACTGAAAGCTGGAGTGTGACAGCTGTAATGTGAGAGCGCATGGCACGGGCCTGAGACACAGCCACGGCAAATACTCTCAGATACAGACCTACGATGACAGCAATGGGAACAATAAAGCACAAAACAAGATCTATTACTCCTGCGACATAGTCAATGACAAACACACATTCTCCGTGGCAGGAATTATACATCCCTGGTTGAGTCAGGTCATCCTTCACAAAGAGAAAGCTGCTGAAAATAGAATAAAGCCAACACAGACAAACACAGAGTTTAACTCTATTCACAGTGATTCTGGTGGTGTAATGCAGAGGGTCACAAATAGCCACATAACGGTCAACTGATATGAGCACTATGTCAACAACTGAGGAAGTGCAAATGATGGGTGAAAAATAATTGTAAAGAGAACACACAAGGTCACCAAAACACCAGCAGGATGTTTTTAGGAGAACTTCTACAGGCATCAGCAGGAGGCCCACGAGAAAGTCTGAGACAGCCAGAGAGAGGAGGAGGATGTTGGTTGGTGCGTGGAGCTGCCTGGAGGGAAAGAGAAACCAAAAAGAATGACAAAACAACCCAATCAAGTATTTAAAAAAAGGCTATGAGTTTCAAAATATTCCGGTCCACCACATCAGTAATTACCATATGCTTTAGTGTAGACAGTTAAAATGACTTGGTTGAGGTCACAGTGGACAGAAAGCAATGCTTAGTATTTGTAAGAGAGTGGACATGAACAACAGTCTCTGGCATCAAAGTCAGACATTTGGTGCAACATTATTCAGTACTAGCTCAAAGACAATTCTTCTAAATGTATAGCAGCTGTTCACATTTTTAAGTTACAAATCCTGTAGAGAGAAGCAAAAAAATTAATATCTGCCTGAAGTGGGAGATTGAGATTATGATGAGCAGGTTGAGAGCCACAGTGATCACAGAGATGGAGTAGAACACAATGGTAACTGCTTCAGGCCAAGGAGGCAAGGGCTTCCTGCAGGAGGTGTTTGGGAACTGTGGAAAGCAGAGCTCGGCTCCGTCCTCAACGTCCATCTGCAGAAATCTGCAGACAGCAGCCCTGGCCTGAACAAACCTGAGTCATGTAACTGAATTATCTCTCTCACATTCTCTTCATCTCCTCCTCTTTCTCCGTTCCTGTTTGACTCTGATGCCCCTCCTCCCTCACTCTGCACATCACACCATCATCTTCATCACTTTCTCTGTAACAACTGCTTCTTACACGTTCTCTCTATCCAAAATCTCATTTGTTATTCTCTACCCTTGTTTCTTTTCCTTTATCCTCTTTTTGTCCGATTACTTTCAACAACAAGGTCCATGTTTACCTGCCGACAAAGTTCTGCTGGATGACTTGCCTCAGCAGGTTGAAAATCAGCGACGTTCCCTCTCTAGCCTTTAGCTCATTACAGCGCCATTGAAACCATACAAGACGATTGATTGTCCAAACATGGTCACTTTTGCCTCCAAAATACCAAGATGTTGTTGGCCAAAATGCAAAATCCTGTATTCAAAACGGCAATCCACAAATCAATGGGTGACGTCACTTATGCTATGTCCATTATATTTACAATCTATGGTTTGTATCTGAGCCACAGAGGCCCGCCCAATCAGCATCCTGTGCAGAGCTACTGGCAGCATAAGGGCATGTTTTCGGTGTGTGTGCTGGGTCACTGTTCACTTAAAACAATGGAGGCTCGTACAGAGGTTAGCTTAGAAGCTGCAATAGTACAGCAATATTTCCACTGTCCTCCGACATTCACGCCAGAAACAGCAAATGGAGTCATTTAACCAGGGGGATGAGTTGATGAAGGGAACAAGTCTTATTTACTTAGCATATTACTGAGCCACTTTATCCAAAACAGAAGAGCATTATGTATTAAAGGAGAGGACAAGACAATTTTTGTCAGCGTGAGAAGATAACACTGAGCTTGGGTCAAAAGCTGCAGAAATCTTTTCAGCAGAGAAGCGATTTAAAATGCGAGAGCAGCTAACACGTTTACTGGGCAGTAAATCTAAATTGAAAGACAGGTTGAACAAAACACAGTCATGGTCAGTAGCATGCAGCTCCTCAGAGCAAATAGTCAATATTTAAACCAAGTGTAAAAACAAGGTCCAAAGATTGGCCAAAGATTCTTGAAGTCTAAGAATTTGTGTAATTTGTTTAGTAAGGTCTGTAATTTATTTCATTAAGTCAATCTGGATCAATGGAATTGCAATGCAAATGCAGGATTTTAAAATACTATCAAAAATGTATGAATCACTAGTAAATTCTTTTTCAGTTTTTGTTCTTTGTCTAGACAACATAGAGATGTCTGTAATTTATTTTCACAAAGCTCAATACATGACAAACTGATGTTTAGTGATGCTCTATTTTGAATTGACTGCAATGGTGTAGATAAGGACAGTTAAATTCACTTTTTGAGATAACATTTAGAAATTTTGCACAGGAAATCTACAGTGATCTTTGCATGTTGTGAATTTTTTTGATGAACATCAAATATTTAGTTTGGAAGAAATTGCTGAATTTGTTTACACTACTGTATGCAGTAACATGTTTGAATGCACTGTGGCCTCTATTTTAAATTTTGTATTAAAGATCTGATTACTATTTTTGTGGAGAACAGTCTGGATATGAAGTTCCCAAAATTAGTGTCAATTGAAACAAAAATGTGGGAGGAGATAGGTTTAAGAAGTTTTGGTGTGACCACGGCTAGATGGATGGGACCAAACACAGTTGTGACCAGTTTTACGACTGAGAATACACTACCAAGAGGGTTTTTGTTCCGGGTTTGGCTCTTAGCTGCCCTGGGCTGAGTCAGCTAATTTAACAGTGTACAGCTGACTGAATTCAATAGCTAACAGCAGCTAACTACAGTTAGCGGTTACTTTAGTAAGCTGCGGTAAGCTAGTTTTAGCAACAAGAAACATTAGCCTAAGGCTAATGTTATCTGTTTAAAATTCATTAAATCCCCTAGTACTGCATTCACTGTCGTCAAACTGGTCTTATAACTTTTAAGACATCTTAATGACAAGTCCAAAGTTTGATAATTGTCATCACATATTTATGACAGGTTATGTTGCCTAGGTTATGTCAAGTTGTTATGACAAAGACCTCGACAAGTTGTATTGTCTTGTTTAATGTCAAGTTGTCATAACACAGAGATTGTTGTCTTCATTAATGTCAAGTTGTCATGACATCTCGGACAATGGTAACTTTGTATTAAAAGTGTCATAATTTACCAAATGACACTTAATGACAGCAGTCATTCACACTCAAAATTACTCCTTCACGTTCATGAAAGGTGTTATGTCATAATAATGACGGTGTCATGTCAGTCTTATGCACACCCCTTCAAATAAAGTGTTACTGAGTTTTCATGCATGGTAACATGGATTTCTTAGGAAGATGAATAATAATAATAATAATAATAATAATAATAATAATGGCAAAAACAATAGGGTCCACGCAGTTTCACTGATCAGCCCCTAATAAAACGGATTTGAACTACGAAATTTAGTCACCTGCAGTACAAATGAGGAAAAAACACAGATGGACACTGTCGGAATTTCATATACACCACAGCAAGCCCCCCGGCCTGGCCCGAGATCCTAGGAGTACTGATAAAAGAACTGCACTGTGGTCAAAGTTCAAAGAGGGCCGTTTTTCAAGCTCATCTTGTAGAGCCTGCTGGCTGACTGAAGCCCAGTGTAAAGGCTGACGAGTCTGCTAAAGTAGACCACTCTGCAACCAAGAGACGGAAGTGGGCCAGAAATAGAAACAGATTTTTCAGTACTCTTCAAAAATCCTGTTCCCTTTCATGATAAAAACGTACCATTGGTTTAATGATGAACCAAAATACGTGATATGGAGGCCAGGATTGAGAGTAGAAGGTCCACAAGTTTCTCCAGAATGTCGGCAACCTTGGCTCGGGTAACGCAGTTTGTGATGGCATTCAAAAAACGTATGCCCCATGTGATGTCGTCACCAATGAGTATTGTAGTGGGCGAGGAAAGAGGGATAGGGTGCGTGTGGATAGCAGGTGTCAGGGGAAGGGGGCCACACCACCCTTTGGCCGAGGAGGATAAAGGTGCGGCAACCTCAGACGTCAGGCGCAAGCCTGGACTGTGCTCCCCTTTGTGACAAGGCATCAAAGGGAGAGGCTGATGGGAGGGCTTTTTTCGGGTCACGAACCACCACCTCAGTCCAGGACAACCGGTCACTAGGCATCAAGCAAGAGGATGGACGTGGGCAGATGGATGAATCCCATGGTGTCGCATATCTTGGAGAGGTGCAGAGAGTGTTGAGATCTGCAGGGACTGATCATGAGCCACTTCCAAGCAGGTGGTCTTTGGTCTATAATTTCTTCGAAACAAACATCTTCCCTAAGGTCAGCAATTTCTTTGGTTCGCATTCCGATCAATGACTTGATCTTTCTGGGCGCGGGGAAATCTTCATGAGGTGTGGAAGCAGCCGAGGGTGTAGCACTTAGCTTAGCATTAAGATTGGCTTAGCCGGGGCTAACCCAGTCTCTTTCTAATAACCTTAAATAACTTTATATCCAGGCGATCGATGACTAAAATGCCTCATCCGGGTAAAAGATAAGGATGAACACAATCAAGATCTAAAATTTGTATTGTGAAAGTTAAGCTTAAAACTGGGTGAAAGGTTAATTTAAAGCAGGGCAAAAAAAAGTAAGAAGGGAAAAAGGGAAAATCCAAAGACTCCAACACGGGGGTACCAACTGAAAAAGCCAAGGCGATACCCAATGAAAGATGCCAGACATCAGGGTGGCACCTCAACTAGTCCACAGGAGGCTCATTGGGTTCAGGAGTTACTGGATCAGGGAAGGGAAGGGCTATTCGGCTCAAGGAAGACAGGCTGGATGATAATGATAACAGGGGTATCGCACCGGGTGGCATGCCAGGATGCCAACTGGATGCTAGCAGGCCCAAGGCTAGCAGACTGGGAAGCAGGCTGGACATCAGCAGCAAGCGTGAGGCTAGATGACTGGGAGGCAGAGGAGGCTGGAGTGATGGTTTCAGTGAACACAGGATTTGGAGCTGTGCTTGCATAAAACTTCCACCTAAAGAATGACGCTTTATTGACAAAAAAGTTCCACTTCCCCAGGACCTATACTCTGGACAATCCATCTGCATTGAGGCAGCTTCCACCACATCCACACGGACATCTTTAAAAAGATGCTTCATGTTAATAATTCAGAAATAAATTAGTCTTGACAAGCCTTTTTCTCAAACATCATCAGCAGAAATATCAACAACTCTAGAGTCTTATTTACTTCGGTTTAAAAAGGAACTGTCATAGTGTCAGGATGGGGACAGAACTCAGACGCAGAACTGAAGTTAGTGCAAAAGAATATGTTTATTAGGTAATGAGCGGAGAGTTGACAGTGGGGAAACTGGGTCCGCAGCTGGCTTGAGACTGGTAGTTGAGATGGCTGGGTCCGAGGTAAGGTTGAACTAGAAGGAGTTTTCTTAGGGCGTTTTCACACCTGTGGTTCGTTTGCTTTGGTCTGAATCAGTTGGGGAGGTTGTAAACTTTGAGCAATTTGCCCTCGGTCGGTTTGGTTTGGTTTGACACCTGGAAAAAATCCAAGCGTACCAAAATGCGTCATTACAAATCAGGCAAGAACGTCCGCTCCTCTTATTGGTCGGATATGTCTGAGCAAGAAAGTAAATACACGAAGAAGGTCCTGTGTTCAGGTTTAGTGGTCAAACCAGCTCATTTCATTAAAATTATCAGACATTGTTTCGCAAGAGACGCATTACGTCTGCTCTGGTCACCGAGACTCCGCTCTGCCGGCGTCTGTCTCCAATTTTAGCCGAGCTTGACCGCAGTCTATTTCTGTGAGAGAAACAGTGCAAGCTGCCACAGTTTGCTGCTCTGCTGCATCGAAGATTGCTAAACACACCTGACTACAGGAGACATTAGCTCAGACTGGAGGAGGATATAGTTGGGCGGTTCGTAAGGATCACGTTCTCACCACAAATGAACCGCTCCAGAGTTTGATTGAAATGTACCGAGACCCCCTCTTCAAGTAGGTCTCAGTGCATTTGTTAGGTCCACTTTTGGTGCGCACCAGAGTTCGATGGCCACATTATCACCTGTCCAAATGAACCGCACCAGCAGCAGCATCAGAGAGACATAATACACACAAGATAATGCTAAAGCACAGGCCTTTCAATCATTGTTCACACACAAGACGTTTAGACGTAAAGATGGGAAAGCATGTCTTCACTTTCTGTATTTGATATTTCACTCACTGAACAACATATTCATTCCTTTGTCCTTAGACTGAGTCTGATCTCAGTCCCTCCACAGCATCTCTACAGCATGTTGGCTTCACAGGAGCCAGGCTGCAGTATCTGAAGAGTAAAAATTAGTTTAACTGCTTTTCTAAACCAGGGGTACAAGAAGGCATAGATCACAGGATTCAGACAAGAGTTAAAATAGAACAGATAGACTGCAAACGATGAAAAGGAAGAGTTGACCAAGCTGTCACTTGCAAGAGAGACAGCATAATATGGGCAGAAACATAGTAGGAACACAACTACAAGAACACCAAGATTCCTGGCTGCTTTCAGCTCTGATTTCTTTGCCTTTGGAATCACTGAAAGCTGGAGTGTGACAGCTGTAATGTGAGAGCGCGCATGGCACGGGCCTGAGACACAGCCACGGCAAATACTCTCAGATACAGACCTACGATGACAGCAATGGGAACAATAAAGCACAAAACAAGATCTATTACTCCTGCGACATAGTCAATGACAAACACACATTCTCCGTGGCAGGAATTATACATCCCTGGTTGAGTCAGGTCATCCTTCACAAAGAGAAAGCTGCTGAAAATAGAATAAAGCCAACACAGACAAACACAGAGTTTAACTCTATTCACAGTGATTCTGGTGGTGTAATGCAGAGGGTCACAAATAGCCACATAACGGTCAACTGATATGAGCACTATGTCAACAACTGAGGAAGTGCAAATGATGGGTGAAAAATAATTGTAAAGAGAACACACAAGGTCACCAAAACACCAGCAGGATGTTTTTAGGAGAACTTCTACAGGCATCAGCAGGAGGCCCACGAGAAAGTCTGAGACAGCCAGAGAGAGGAGGAGGATGTTGGTTGGTGCGTGGAGCTGCCTGGAGGGAAAGAGAAACCAAAAGAATGACAAAACAACCCAATCAAGTATTTAAAAAAAGGCTATGAGTTTCAAAATATTCCGGTCCACCACATCAGTAATTACCATATGCTTTAGTGTAGACAGTTAAAATGACTTGGTTGAGGTCACAGTGGACAGAAAGCAATGCTTAGTATTTGTAAGAGAGTGGACATGAACAACAGTCTCTGGCATCAAAGTCAGACATTTGGTGCAACATTATTCAGTACTAGCTCAAAGAGAATTCTTCTAAATGTATAGCAGCTGTTCACATTTTTAAGTTACAAATCCTGTAGAGAGAAGCAAAAAATTAATATCTGCCTGAAGTGGGAGATTGAGATTATGATGAGCAGGTTGAGAGCCACAGTGATCACAGAGATGGAGTAGAACACAATGGTAACTGCTTCAGGCCAAGGAGGCAAGGGCTTCCTGCAGGAGGTGTTTGGGAACTGTGGAAAGCAGAGCTCGGCTCCGTCCTCAACCTCCATCTGCAGAAATCTGCAGACAGCAGCCCTGGCCTGAACAAACCTGAGTCATGTAACTGAATTATCTCTCTCACATTCTCTTCATCTCCTCTCTCTTCTCTTCCGTTTCTGTTTGACTCTGATGCCCCTCCTCCCTCACTCTGCACATCACACCATCATCTTCATCACTTTCTCTGTAACAACTGCTTCTTACAGTCGCTTCTCTATCCAAAATCTCATTTGTTATTCTCTACCCTTGTTTCTTTCCCTTTATCCTCTTTTTGTCCGATTACTTTCAACAACAAGGTCCATGTTTACCTGCCGACAAAGTTCTGCTGGATGACTTGCCTCAGCAGGTTGAAAATCAGCGACGTTCCCTCTCTAGCCTTTAGCTCATTAGCGCCATTGAAACCATACAAGACGATTGATTGTCCAAACATGGTCACTTTTGCCTCCAAAATACCAAGATGTTGTTGGCGCAAAATGCAAAATCCTGTATTCAAAACGGCAATCCACAAATCAATGGGTGACGTCACTTATGCTATGTCCATTATATTTACAATCTATGGTTTGTATCTGAGCCACAGAGGCCCGCCCAATCAGCATCCTGTGCAGAGCTACTGGCAGCATAAGGGCATGTTTTCGTGTGTGTGCTGGGTCACTGTTCACTTAAAACAATGGAGGCTCGTACAGAGGTTAGCTTAGAAGCTGCAATAGTACAGCAATATTTCCACTGTCCTCCGACATTCACGCCAGAAACAGCAAATGGAGTCATTTAACCAGGGGATGAGTTGATGAAGGGAACAAGTCTTATTTACTTAGCATATTACTGAGCCACTTTATCCAAAACAGAAGAGCATTATGTATTAAAGGAGAGGACAAGACAATTTTTGTCAGCGTGAGAAGATAACACTGAGCTTAGTCAAAAGCTGCAAAATCTTTTTCAGCAGAGAAGCGATTTAAAATGCGAGAGCAGCTAACACGTTTACTGGGCAGTAAATCTAAATTGAAAGACAGGTTGAACAAAACACAGTCATGGTCAGTAGCATGCAGCTCCTCAGAGCAAATAGTCAATATTTAAACCAAGTGTAAAAACAAGGTCCAAAGATTGGCCAAAGATTCTTGAAGTCTAAGAATTTGTGTAATTTGTTTAGTAAGGTCTGTAATTTATTTCATTAAGTCAATCTGGATCAATGGAATTGCAATGCAAATGCAGGATTTTAAAATACTATCAAAAATGTATGAATCACTAGTAAATTCTTTTTCAGTTTTTGTTCTTTGTCTAGACAACATAGAGATGTCTGTAATTTATTTTCACAAAGCTCAATACATGACAAACTGATGTTTAGTGATGCTCTATTTTGAATTGACTGCAATGGTGTAGATAAGGACAGTTAAATTCACTTTTTGAGATAACATTTAGAAATTTTGCACAGGAAATCTACAGTGATCTTTGCATGTTGTGAATTTTTTTGATGAACATCAAATATTTAGTTTGGAAGAAATTGCTGAATTTGTTTACACTACTGTATGCAGTAACATGTTTGAATGCACTGTGGCCTCTATTTTAAATTTTGTATTAAAGATCTGATTACTATTTTTGTGGAGAACAGTCTGGATATGAAGTTCCCAAAATTAGTGTCAATTGAAACAAAAATGTGGGAGGAGATAGGTTTAAGAAGTTTTGGTGTGACCACGGCTAGATGGATGGGACCAAACACAGTTGTGACCAGTTTTACGACTGAGAATACACTACCAAGAGGGTTTTTGTTCCGGGTTTGGCTCTTAGCTGCCCTGGGCTGAGTCAGCTAATTTAACAGTGTACAGCTGACTGAATTCAATAGCTAACAGCAGCTAACTACAGTTAGCGGTTACTTTAGTAAGCTGCGGTAAGCTAGTTTTAGCAACAAGAAACATTAGCCTAAGGCTAATGTTATCTGTTTAAAATTCATTAAATCCCCTAGTACTGCATTCACTGTCGTCAAACTGGTCTTATAACTTTTAAGACATCTTAATGACAAGTCCAAAGTTTGATAATTGTCATCACATATTTATGACAGGTTATGTTGCCTAGGTTATGTCAAGTTGTTATGACAAAGACCTCGACAAGTTGTATTGTCTTGTTTAATGTCAAGTTGTCATAACACAGAGATTGTTGTCTTCATTAATGTCAAGTTGTCATGACATCTCGGACAATGGTAACTTTGTATTAAAAGTGTCATAATTTACCAAATGACACTTAATGACAGCAGTCATTCACACTCAAAATTACTCCTTCACGTTCATGAAAGGTGTTATGTCATAATAATGACGGTGTCATGTCAGTCTTATGCAACCCCTTCAAATAAAGTGTTACTGAGTTTTCATGCATGGTAACATGGATTTCTTAGGAAGATGAATAATAATAATAATAATAATAATAATAATAATGGCAAAAACAATAGGGTCCACGTAGTGCTCACTGATCAGCCCCTAATAAAACGGATTTGAACTACGAAATTTAGTCACCTGCAGTACAAATGAGGAAAAACACAGATGGACACTGTCGGAATTTCATATACACCACAGCAAGCCCCCCGGCCTGGCCCGAGATCCTAGGAGTACTGATAAAAGAACTGCACTGTGGTCAAAGTTCAAAGAGGGCCGTTTTTCAAGCTCATCTTGTAGAGCCTGCTGGCTGACTGAAGCCCAGTGTAAAGGCTGACGAGTCTGCTAAAGTAGACCACTCTGCAACCAAGAGACGGAAGTGGGCCAGAAATAGAAACAGATTTTTCAGTACTCTTCAAAAATCCTGTTCCCTTTCATGATAAAAACGTACCATTGGTTTAATGATGAACCAAAATACGTGATATGGAGGCCAGGATTGAGAGTAGAAGGTCCACAAGTTTCTCCAGAATGTCGGCAACCTTGGCTCGGGTAACGCAGTTTGTGATGGCATTCAAAAAACGTATGCCCCATGTGATGTCGTCACCAATGAGTATTGTAGTGGGCGAGGAAAGAGGGATAGGGTGCGTGTGGATAGCAGGTGTCAGGGGAAGGGGGGCCACACCACCCTTGGCCGAGGAGGATAAAGGTGCGGCAACCTCAGACGTCAGGCGCAAGCCTGGACTGTGCTCCCTTTGTGACAAGGCATCAAAGGGAGAGGCTGATGGGAGGGCTTTCTTTCGGTCACGAACCACCACCTCAGTCCAGGACAACCGGTCACTAGGCATCAAGCAAGAGGATGGACGTGGGCAGATGGATGAATCCCATGGTGTCGTATCTTGGAGAGGTGCAGAGAGTGTTGAGATCTGCAGGGACTGATCATGAGCCACTTCCAAGCAGGTGGTCTTTGGTCTATAATTTCTTCGGAAACAAACATCTTCCCTAAGGTCAGCAATCTCTTTGTTGGCATTCCTGATCAATGACTTGATCTTTCTGGGCCGAGGGAAATCTTCATGAGGTGTGGAAGCAGCCGAGGGTGTAGCACTTAGCTTAGCATTAAGATTGGCTTAGCCAGGGCTAACCCAGTCTCTTTCTAATAACCTTAAATAACTTTATATCCAGGCGATCGATGACTAAAATGCCTCATCCGGGTAAAAGATAAGGATGAACACAATCAAGATCTAAAATTTGTATTGTGAAAGTTAAGCTTAAAACTGGGTGAAAGGTTAATTTAAAGCAGGGCAAAAAAAAGTAAGAAGGGAAAAAGGGAAAATCCAAAGACTCCAACACGGGGGTACCAACTGAAAAAGCCAAGGCGATACCCAATGAAAGATGCCAGACATCAGGGTGGCACCTCAACTAGTCCACAGGAGGCTCATTGGGTTCAGGAGTTACTGGATCAGGGAAGGGAAGGGCTATTCGGCTCAAGGAAGACAGGCTGGATGATAATGATAACAGGGGTATCGCACCGGGTGGCATGCCAGGATGCCAACTGGATGCTAGCAGGCCCAAGGCTAGCAGACTGGGAAGCAGGCTGGACATCAGCAGCAAGCGTGAGGCTAGATGACTGGGAGGCAGAGGAGGCTGGAGTGATGGTTTCAGTGAACACAGGATTTGGAGCTGTGCTTGCATAAAACTTCCACCTAAAGAATGACGCTTTATTGACAAAAAAGTTCCACTTCCCCAGGACCTATACTCTGGACAATCCATCTGCATTGAGGCAGCTTCCACCACATCCACACGGACATCTTTAAAAAGATGCTTCATGTTAATAATTCAGAAATAAATTAGTCTTGACAAGCCTTTTTCTCAAACATCATCAGCAGAAATATCAACAACTCTAGAGTCTTATTTACTTCGGTTGAAAAGGGAACTGTCATAGTGTCAGGATGGGGACAGAACTCAGACGCAGAACTGAAGTTAGTGCAAAAGAATATGTTTATTAGGTAATGAGCGAGAGAGTTGACAGTGGGGAAACTGGGTCCGCAGCTGGCTTGAGACTGGTAGTTGAGATGGCTGGGTCCGAGGTAAGGTTGAACTAGAAGGAGTTTCTTAGGGCGTTTTCACACCTGTGGTTCGTTTGCTTTGGTCTGAATCAGTTGGGGAGGTTGTAAACTTTGAGCAATTTGCCCTCGGTCGGTTTGGTTTGGTTTGACACCTGGAAAAATCCAAGCGTACCAAAATGCGTCATTACAAATCAGGCAAGAACGTCCGCTCCTCTTATTGGTCGGATATGTCTGAGCAAGAAAGTAAATACACGAAGAAGGTCCTGTGTTCAGGTTTAGTGGTCAAACCAGCTCATTTCATTAAAATTATCAGACATTGTTTCGCAAGAGACGTTACTACGTCTGCTCTGGTCACCGAGACTTCGCTCTGCCGGCGTCTGTCTCCAATTTTAGCCGAGCTTGACCGCAGTCTATTTCTGTGAGAGAAACAGTGCAAGCTGCCACAGTTTGCTGCTCTGCTGCATCGAAGATTGCTAAACACACCTGACTACAGGAGACATTAGCTCAGACTGGAGGAGGATATAGTTGGTGCGGTTCGAGTAAGGATCACGTTCTCACCACAAATGAACCGCTCCAGAGTTTGATTGAAATGTACCGAGACCCCCTCTTCAAGTAGGTCTCAGTGCATTTGTTAGGTCCACTTTTGGTGCGCACCAGAGTTCGATGGCCACATTATCACCTGTCCAAATGAACCGCACCAGCGGGGCAAACAAACTCTAGTTTGATTTAACCGAACTAAAGGCTGTCGGTGTGAAAACGCCCTTAGGGTGAGTAGTTCTGTAACACGGAAAAAAATAAATTGGTTCACAACAAGCAACAGGACTGGAACTAACGTGAGCTGCAGTAGTCTCATACTAGAGGTAAGCAACAATCCAGCAGGGAGAGGAAGGTCACACTCTTCTTTAAAGGCGGATGATGACCTGATTAATTTCAGGTGCACTGATTTGGAATAGGTGCCAGGTGCGGGAAGAGAGCAGCAGGAGGGGGCGTGTCCACACACTGTGGAGAATGACGTTAAAGGAAAAACCAAAACACACCAACCACACTGCAGGTACAACAAGATGAGGAATTGAAACAAAAAACACACGCACACCAGACAGTCAATGCGGTGTGACAAAAAGTTACCCCTCCAACAGCTTACCCACTGACTCAGTGTTTGAAAGTATCTGTCCTTGTCAGACAAATACATACACATGCAAAAAAAAAAAAAAAAAAATTCATCCCATCTTTGTGTTGTTTTAACTCATATTGATGGCTGGAAGGATAAGCATCATTTGTTTGGTAGAGTATTCAGGCAAGAAATTCTCAATCATTTCATTTGAATTCTCGGTTGCTCGTCAAAACATGCCTAAATATTATGTCACTAGTGTAGCTCCTATTCTAAAACTAAAATACCAGCAAAATGTTTACACTGATAGAAATGGACCCCAAAAACCACTTAAAAAATTAAAAACACTTTATTTAAATCTAGGTAAAAGATAAAAACAGTTCTCCAAATATAAAGAGGTAATAAAAAAAAAAGGAGGAGGTCCGACGAGGTCAATCCGAACTTCCACCACAATGTCCAAGTATATGTAACAGTCTGTTCAAATACGCAGGTCTCGAGAGGGGCGGCCAATTCCGTCTGGGGTGGCCTGGGCTCGTCTTCGCTTACGCCACTCCACGTTGCGTTGGGCTACCCACACTGGAGACGCTGGGGGAGGAAATAAGAATAGCTCTTAGTCAAGCATAACAGTTGTTTTACCCTACGCCCGGAGCGGATAGCTAGCAGACTTTCCTTTACTTTACTTATCTGTATACACAGGCGTTGAATCTTTCATTGAGGGGACTGCATCCCCTGCTTCAGCCTCTGCCAATGCGTCCCAAGCTGCACCACCGCTCGTTCGCCTGCACTTCCTTCAGGTCGTCACGGCTGTCAATGCTTCAGCCCGTATGCTCATCTCCGCGTCCTCTGCTTCCCAGTCCACTGCTTCCCTGACCTCTGCCTCCTCGTCTGTGTCCCTGTCCGGTCTCTCGGTCCCTCTCGCTCCATAGTGGGGGTGGCGCGGGACTATTCCTCTCTGACCATCTTCTCCGTTTCCGTTCTGCGGTCGATCACACGTCTCACTGCGCCGAATCCTCCTGTACGCCCATAGAGCATCAGCACCGGCCTCGCAGATCTCGATCGTCCTCTCGTCTAGCCTCACCTCCAGTCCTGTTCTTGGTCCCTCTCCACCACAAGTCCCACGCCACCTGAGACCCACATTTTACCCCTACGTCCCTTGTTTCTTCCTGCTCTCTGTTGTGTCTCCCTCGTCTGTTCTCCGTGTCTCCTTTTCACTGCTCTGGTCTCTCTGCCACACCTATAGTCCATCAATCCATAATTAGTTCTCCGCACCTGTCTTCACTCGGCTCATCAGTCAGGCCGTGCCACAGTCAGAGAGAGGGGGCATGGTCTCGCCATAGTAGGCCTAAACCAGTTCATTCATAAAAGTTACACATGCAGTGGATCATAAAAACAAGGGCACAGCAAACCATATTAAAACATGCAAACGCTAAAATCCTTAAAAACACACATGCAAATAATGACTAAAAGAACACAACACAGCAATTCACATGCAACAATAAAACAAGTGGCACACAGGAATATTATTATATATCCAGATTCTTCACTTTTGACAAAAAAAAAGAAACGTCCTATCATTTTCAACTGCATTTATATTTTAAGTAAACTTAACATATGCAAATACTTGCATGAACATTAAAAGATTTAACAACTAAGACATAAACTGAACACTTTTCACAGACATCTGACTAACAGAAATGGAATAATGTGTCCCTGAAAAAGGGGGGGTCAAAATCAAAAGTAGCCCTCAGTATCTGGTGTGGCCACCAGCTGCATTAAGTACTGCAGTACATCTCCTCATTATGTACTGCACCAGACTGGCCAGTTCATTAAGTACTGCAGTACATCTCCTCCTCATGTACTGCACCAGACTGGCCAGTTCTTGCGGTTGTTGTTGCCATCCTGTACCTGTCCCGCAGGTGTGATATTTGGATGTACCAATCCTATGCCGGTGTTGTTACACGTGGTCTGCCACTGCAAGGACGATCAGCTGTGCTTCCTGTCTCCCTGTAGCACTGTCTTAGGCGCCTCACAGTAGAGACATTGCAATGTATTGCCCTAGCCACATCTGATGTCCTCATGCCTCCTTGCACTATGCCGGTGGACAATAAAGATTTATTCTATTCTGTTCTAAGGCACGTTCAAGCAGATTAGCAGGGACCCTGAGGCCTGTACTACGAAGCAGGATTTGGCGTTAACGAGCTAACTTAAGGCTCAACCCAGGATTTTCTGTACTACGAAGGTGGATCACTTGTTATCGGGTTCAATCGCCGTGGTAACTCATGCTGGACGCCTAACCTGGTCAGGAGCAGGTTAAGTTGGAGATCAGAGATCAACCGGTGTAAAAGCACCGCCTACTGACCAATCAATACTCGATTGATAACGGCGTCACCGTTCTTTGAAGACCAGGCGGAGCTCGGTGCAGAGAGAGAGAGAGAGAGGGGGAGAGAGAGGGGAGAGAGGGGTGCGCATATAAAAGTTAAAACATTTAGAGACCGACAACCCCGTTAACATTCCCTGATGGGTATTTTTATGAAATATATATATTTTAATGGGAGGGAATTACATATCGGCTATTTGTCAGCGTCTTGAGCCGTGTGTTGCCAATGCGCACGTCGGTATGAATTATGTTTTTATATGTTTATTTGCTCTCACGATCGCTTCCCACTGCCAGGGTTGCAACTGCAATAACAGGCTAAAGCAACGACAGTTTATGGAAAGCACAAGTGTAATTATGGTCAGATCTTGGTCCTGACCGATGGGGAAGTGATATTGATAAGAGTAATTTACGCATCTACAGCATTGGCAATTTTTTTTTTGTCGGCTTTCCTTCCTGTTTTAGGAAGCAGCGACTGTATTGCGTTTTCCCTGTAAAACCGAGTCTGTGTTCTTCATATTTATGTAGAATTATAGTTTGCTGTTCTTGTTTAAAATATGCGGCTCTGGTAGAGGTTTGCGATTGGTCGTGGTGCGCAAACACCGCCTCTTTTATGTGAACGCGCGCGTCTCTAGATTGGACAAACCTGGGTTGATTGAACTTGTTGATAACCACCTTCGTGACACCGGTTATCCGGGACCGCAGTTGTTAGGGTTAGTGAAGCCGGATTACTGAAAGAAATCCAGGCCATGTTGATCTTGCTTCGTAGTACAGGCCTTTGGGCGTCTTTATTTAGGTGTTTTTCAGAGTCAGTAGAAGTGTCTCTTTACTTTCCTAATTTTCTTTTAATTGTGACCTTAATTGCCTACCATCTGCAAGCTGTTGTCTTTTCGACCGTTCAACAGGTGCATGTTAATTAATTGTTTATGGTTCATTGAAAAAGCATGGAAAACATTGTTTAAACTCTTTACATTGAAGATCTCTAAAGTACGGAGCCCCCCTGGTCCCACTTTGTCAAAAAAAATTAATTATAACTATCTCGTGGCCACGAGATAGTATCTTGAGGCCTCAAGATACGATCTTGTGGCCACAAGATAATTCTTCTTCATATTTTATAGCCTATATTTATACTTTTTACATGTATATATGTCACAAAGTGGAGCCAGGCAGCCAGAGTTTTCTTATGTTGTATATAGTGTGGTGTTTCGGGTGTTTTATTTTGTATATAGTGTGGTGTTTTGGTTTGCCTGGCACAGAACTGAAGACTCCTCCCAGCGCACCTGAGGCAGATCTCATCAGGAGAGATGCTGGAGGAACACGGAACGCGCTCCAACACACCGGAACGCATCTTGATAATGAATGGCTGAGACACAAGGAGGAAAGAGGAGCGGATAGAGAGCGAAAAAGAAACGTTGGGGACGTTACAGGAGTGCAGGACGGAGCACAGATAGACGGGCAGGACAGCGGAGCCGGAGCCAAAGGACAGCTGTGGATGTTTGGCGGATCGGCACGTTGGCGCCGGGAAAAGCAGAGTGGAAGTTGCGTGCTGCTGGCCCTCTTCCCCCCTCCCTCAAACAGAAAATTCCTGACCCTAACCACAGATGCAACACCTTTCTGGCCAGTTCATTTGCAACACATTATCAGATCACACAAAAATGTGTACTAGATTCAAATGAATTGCTTTCATAACCTTGATGTTTTATTTTTTTAAAGAAGCTGGCTGCATCAACAGAATGGCCAAATTAAACTGAATGAGAGCACTGCGTTTTTTCACACACTGTTGTCGTCTGTCTAAATGCAGCTTCAGACCTCAGAAACACATATCACTTTGTGAGATTTTGGGCCATTAGGAAAATAGCCACCAGTGGCCATTGAGAGTATCTGATTGCATCTCTTACACTGATCAATGCCCTGCATGCAGGCTTGCAAGCCCTGTTGACCCATGTTCTTAGAGACACAGTAGAACAATTTGTTTTTGTATATCTGGACTAATGTTACATTATGAATATGTTTTGTGTTTATTAAAATTGAATCTGGTCTTTTTTATGAAAATGATTTTAAATTGCAACCCATCAGATTTCACGTAATTTTTGAATCTTCAATTTTTCTCTGTCCTATTTTTACAATGTATATGTAGCTACAATTATCTGATGAAATGTAGCTAATACTGTCTTTTCAAATGATCTGTTTAAGCACTATGAAGTCCTTTTGGAAAGAAGTAAATACTCACAAGCAAAAGCTGAAGCACAGGTCTTTCATTTGTTGTTCATCGACAATTTAGACTTGAAGACTGGAAAGCATATCTTCACTTTCTGTATTTGATATTTCACTCACTGAACAGCATTCATTCCTTTGTCCTTAAACCGAGTCTGATCTCAGCCTCTCTACAGTATGTTGGCCTCACAGGAGCCAGGCTGCAGTATCTGAAGAGTAACAATGTTTTTAACTGCTTTTCTAAACCAGGGGTACAAGAAGGCATAGATCACAGGGTTTAGACAAGAGTTTAAATAGAACAGATATACTACAAAGGATGAAGAGGCACTGACCCAGTCGTCACCTGCAATTAAGAGACCGTAATATGGGCAGAAACATATTAGGAACACAACTACAAGAACACCAAGATTCCTGGCTGCTTTCAGCTCTGATTTCTTTGCTTTTGGAGTCACTGAATGCTGGAGTGTGACAGCTGTAATGTGAGAACGCATGGCACGGGCCTGAGACACAGCCACGGCAAATACTCTCAGATACAGACCTACGATGACAGTAAAAGGAACAATAAAGCTCAAAACAAGGTCTAGAGCTACTACGATATCGTCAATGATAAACACACATTCTCCGTGGCAGGAATTATACATCCCTGGTTGTGTCAGGTCATCCTTCACAAAGACAAAGCTGTAGCTAACACAATAGAGCCAACACAAATAAACACAGAGTTTAACTCTATTCACAGTGATTCTGGTGGTGTAATGCAGAGGGTCACAAATAGCCACGTAACGCTCAAATGATATGAGCACCATGTTACCTATCGAGGCAACGGTAATGATGACAGAAAGATAATTATAAAGAGAACACACAAAGTCACCGAGAAACCAGCAGGTTGTATTTCGGATGCTTTCTGCGGGCATCAGCAGGAGGCCCACGAGAAAGTCTGAGACAGCCAGAGAGAGGAGGAGGATGTTGGTGGGTGTGTGGAGCTGCCTGGAGGAAAAGAGAAAAGCACCATTAAACCAACAAGTCCTCATATCTAAATGACAGACAAAGTTTTTATGTCAGTTCTTTCTGAAACAATGGAAACAATCATTCCAAAAATACTTAATTGTTTTTTTTAATCTGCCATACCAGCAGGCCTAATTTTGAGCAGGCAGTTTGATTATCATACTATGAGAAGCACAGGTGTTACAGTACTAATAACATCATCAATGGCTCCCTCAAGTGTCCCAGTAAGCCATGACAGTGAGACATCAAGCCAGCATGCACAATAACAGGACCCTGAATCTGACACAAAGTGCATATATTTAAAACTTCAATTGTTGAGACATTAATCTTTGCCTGAAGTGGGAGACTGAGATGATGACGAGCAGGTTGAGAGCTACAGTGAGCAGAGAGATGGAGGAAAGCAAAATGTGAATGAGCAACACTTCAAACAAAGGAGACGTCAGCTTCCTGCAGGATGTGTTGAAGAGTTGTGGAAAGCAGAGCTCCTCTCCGACCTGTGTCTCCGTCATCAGTGGGAGGATGAGAGAGGCCTCATCTCTCTGCTTGAACTCTGTCATACAACTGATTTATCTCTTTCTACTGTTGTCACCACCCCTCACTTTCTCCCTCTCAGTCTCTGTTGGACACTGATGTCCTTCCTTCCTTGCTTTACACATCACAACATCATTTATCTACACTTTTTCTCGTTTCTTCTACAAAGCTTTCAATAAGAATTTTACTTCCCACTCCTCTGGTATTCTGCCTTTCTGTCAATCTTCTGTTACCCCCCCCCCCCATTTCAGAGGTCGAACAAGCTGAACACATGCAACAGCCTGGAGCAGGTACTATTTACACTTTTATCTTTAGTCAGTTGGGCGAGAAGTCAGATAATTCAAGCTTACCGAATCCTTAAGTCTTCAAACGCTTCCTAGTGTTCACCCCATGTGTTGTCTTTTAGACATTTAGACCCCCGTTTGGAAACCGGAGGTACCTCTCTGCCTTCTTTGCTCTTTGTATTCCTTTGCCATGCAGTGATAAACAAGGACACAAACAATCAAAATTTCCCCAATGAAAGGGGAAGTTCAAGTATCCTGGAGATCCCAGATCACAGTTTTAGGTGACAAAGTTCAATTAGTTTGAACTCTGGCCCGAAGTGAAAGAGGTGGGGTCGATTTGCAACTGGAAATGAGTAAGTCACAACTGATTACATTCAGCGTTCCATTTTTAAGAGGAACTGGGTGTGTAATCTGATGCAAAGCATTGTCATGAATGCGTTCATATGATATCTTAAGTAAATACGGCTACCATCAACTGCCGACCGGTCAAGTGACAGTTAGATTTTAAGATTGTGGTTTGGGTTAAAACACTAGTCCCCTTAAGTATTACTCCCAGGACATGATCAACCGTTTACTGGTTTAAAGTCTCAAGCCCTCTGCTTTATTCCCTGCCAACTACTAACTATTCTGATCTCGGCCTGCTAGGATAGCCCAACAATAAGCAAGCCTGAGGCCTTCCCACTTCCCCTCTGTCCTCTCCATTGCAGTCTGACTGAATTTGGCTGGCGCAGTCTTGTTGTAAAAAAATAACACTGAAAGGGCACCATTGTATGTTCACCACCAGAACCAGAACCAGTAGGATTATAAATGGTCTATCAAGTCTTACAAACCATATGACATTATAGGTTTTTTTATTCCTATAATACGACCATAGGAGCATTTCACGCCCTAGCTGGGCAGAAAAATACACCCCACCACTTTTATTTTCAAACAGGACATGATCCCCGGTCTCCTAGGAGAAAGTCCTGTGTTTTGTTTGACGGCTCCACCACCGCAAACCTGCCTTCTCACACGGACTTTGATGCTCTTATACTTTGTGACCATACACATGTATGGAATTATTATTATTACTATTATTAGAGCTATGTGAGTGACTGGTAAAACTGTGAGAGTGAAAAAACACTCTGTAGAGCTGAGAGGAGCTGCACAGTCGGTAGATAATTCTCTGTGGATTTGTGACTGACAGCGACCCCTCTCACATTACACATGCTAATTGAGTCCCTTTTTATTTTTAAAAATCAAAACAAATCCAATTGATTACATTATTGCACTGTCAGACACAATATCAACTGAAAAAACATCACTGTTCAGTAATGATTTCATCTCATGTTGATTGTGATTGTATTCACCATCACATGTATCAACTATTTCAAACTATTTCTTTCGTCCTGATGTCTGAATATTTCTTTTATGTGACCTTTTATTTTGTCACAGTACATTGCATCAATAAAATGTAGGACAACCTTGTCAAAAAGCATCCTCACTAAAAAAATATATACAGTAGATAAATCATTTAACTGAAATTATACAGATGTTATATAAAAAAGAAAATGCATGCATGTACTGCCACATTTACAGTCCCTGTGTCTCTTAAAATGCAGGTATGGGAAAAAGCATCATCTACTGTATATGTACGGTTAAAGGACAGCAGCAGATTGTAGGTGTAACACTGACCATGGACAACAGAGGGTGACACAGGCACCAGAGCAATGCATTCTCATGATATGATATAGTATGAAAACCTATGCGTAACAATTTGTATGACATCCTACGAAATTATAGCAACCACCGGCCTGTCATGTGACGGCTGTTCACATGACACATGAGTTACGTGTAACGGCCGGGTTCAGATCACCATGAGGTTAGGGTTAGCCGCTGTTGCAGCTAAGTTTAGCCAACAAATAGGTGACAGTCCTGCAGAGAAAATGACTGGTTAGGCTTAGAAAAAAAAACCTGTATCATGTAACATTGTGGATGGCTGCTGTTGTGACTCGGATCTGGGTCTGATATGGTCTGTTTCCTGATGCTTCATTAAACTGCCGTTAGCGTCGTAAGCACCCGGCACCGAAGTTAAGTGCTGTAATGATAGTGGTTGGCTATGGACTAACAGTAACTGGCTATTACTACATGTCCCGGCTGTGTTGTCAGCTCTTATCCCGAATTAAGTCTCTTTGTGCCGGGGGAGAGAGGCAGACAGACCAGGTGTGCTAGCATTAGATTAGTCATCTATCTATACAGCTAACGTTAGCATTACTGGTGAACTCATTTGTGGGTTAGCCCAGCGCTGCTTTTATCCGTGGTGAAAACATTTATGCTACTAATAACTTTATGAGCATGTTGAACGATGTTGTAACCCTATAATGTTATCCACCAAGCATTAGCATTAACATTAGCTACTTGTCAACCAACACATTGTAGTAACGTTAAGCTGGATCAATATTGATATGTATAAAAAAATAAGATCTCTGTTGTATTACTGTGTTGCAAAGTGGCATGTAATTAATCAAAATGATGCCGTGTGGCAGAAAAAGCAGTATTACGGTATAGGAGTATTTTTTTCTGTGACATGGTATGATTTACAATTACGCTCAAACGTATCATCTGGGTGCAGTAACTAGAGGGTGAAAGGTTATATGACGCCACTGACAGGCAACTAAAGGAAACGCCCCTTGTCTGAAAATTAAATAACAGATTTCTCTGGATTTGACATTTGGTGGAAACATTTGGGATAGTGTAACTACACCACTCAAAAAAATATATAACATAGGTATGGTTGTTTTTAGACATTTTAATGCAGAAATGTTACGTATTGTACCTTTAACTGTACATCTTTTGAAGGGATTCAATTCAGTTTTTCTACGACTTGCATTATACTTGTTACATCTTGAGCCGGGTGCCTGAAATGTTCAGGAATATTACCTACATTGGGTCATTTGTGAAATAGAGCAGGGATCGATAGGCTATTCAACTATAAAGTTGCAACATTGTAGGGATAAGTATGTAAACGGTTACATCTGTCTGACAAAAGACACTGTTACGTGGATTTTCCCAAATCTGAATTAGTAGTTTGGTTTAAGTTGACAAGTTAAACACTTGTTTAAAATAGCAACCATTTCACAACACATTCTCACAATGCGGATGCTTGGTCAGGTGCCTTTGGCGTTGTTATTGACGCTGAAAGTCTCCTTTAGCCTCATTTCTCCGACATTGACATCTAATTGTCAGAGTGGCAGCACTTCCATTGTTTTCAAATGTCCCACCACTCCGACAATTTTTGTTTCCATTAGGGTTAGGGGTTAGGGTTAGGGAATAGTAGCATGTCAGAATAGCGTCATGTCGGAGTGGCGGCATGTCGGACTGGCAGCATGTAACCGAGTTTCGGCTGTTCATACTACTAGCTACCGTAGTCGCTCTTAATGCTACGTCATCTTCAAACCCTGTGTAGCTGCTGCTCTCCGCGGTGTGTTCTACAAACATGCTGAAGGGCGCTTTTTGCGTCGCTTCTGACGCTGACAGCCATTGCCCAAACATCCGTATTTTACGAGTTCGGAGTGAGAACGGGTTGTCACAACATATACCTGTCGCTGGAACGAGGGCGTGTAATCCTGGAGAAAATATGTTTCCCTCTTAAATGTACTTGAGAATGCAGTTTAGTTGTATGGGAACGTAACTTTTTAGGAGACGGTTGTTACAAAACTGCTTTATAGCAAAGGAGCTTCTTTTTATGGTTTTGTTGCCGCATTTATTTATCTCTCATTACTAAGCACATTCAATAAATGTCCATTCCGTCAGCATTCTTGTTCACATATTTCTAGTTCTCTTGTTATTATATACTATTGGGACAAATTTTGATTGTGTGTCACTCTCAGAGCTGCTAAAGGAAAAGGTAGAATGACATAGACATTGGTATGCAGAGCTTTCATCTGCAGGACATACGGGTATGGGGAATTTTCTGTGACTTGTTGAAGGATTTTGCAATATTAGAAATAGATTATTATGCATGTACCCGTCAATCAAAACAGTTCCACTTACAAGGTCTAAACCCCAACAATGCCATGAAATCTGAGTTTAGACTTACATGAGTTGTAACTACATGAAAAATCTTTAATTTACTGATTACTGTTTAATTGTTGGTCTTGTCAGACGGGGTTGCATCATGTGTTGCTAAGTTACCTTTTTTCTCTCTCTCTTTGCATCATGTGTTGATGTGTGGATTTTACATCATATGTTTACCTTGGAACATGAATTTCTAACACCTCTTATTGGAATGATCCCTCTGAGATCAGAGTTTGCACACATCTGACATGAATACAACAAGGTGTGATTCTTTAACGAGAGCAATTCATAAGAGAGCATTATCTCTATGTGGATGTTTGTTGTGCTTCACACAAATCCAGTCTCATGGGCTTGGGTCAGTGTGTGTGTGTGTGTGTGTTATAGAAGACCATATTGTAGAATGCAGATTTGTTAGCATAACACACCTACAGTATACTCAAGTTCACCTTCTAACTTTATCTCTTTGTCTGGCAATGTTGAATCTGGTCTAAGAATTGCTTCCTTTTAAAAAAAAAATAATAATAAAAAAGGACCCTTCTGTGCATTAACAGTCCCCAAAGTTGAATCAGCACAGGTCAGATGTGAGTCAAAGGAGATCACATGAAAAGGCCAATACTGACTAGTAGCTGCTATGCAATGATATCACTTAATAAAAAATCTACAAACACCTTTTTCTACAGAAATTCATTATTCGGGGCGAGCTCTAGCTCACCCAGTAAGAGCATGCGCCCCATGTAGGCTGAGTCCTTTGCAGCTGCCCAGTTTCGAGTCCGGCCTGCGGCACTTAGCTGTGTTATCCCCCATCCCTCTCCCACCTTTCCTTTCTATCCACTGTCACTATCAAATAAAGGGAAAAGCCTCCCCCCCAAAAAAATAAACAAATAATCTTAAAAAAAGGAAAGAAATTCATTATTCAAATAGAAAAATTCACTTCCAGAACCAGAGCCGTTTAAAAAGTGTGTGTCTCTGCTGAGCAACCCCAGGCGGCATACGTAGTAAGCAAAGCAAAGTTTTGAATCCAGGTTTCTTAAGACTATACACAGCAATTTTTCGCAGAATAATTGTCCCTTAGACAGTCTATATAAATATATTATATATATAATTATTTTTTACCTTTATTCAGGGAAGGTTCACGCCCTGATCCCATTCACACAGTTACAGATTCATACCTGGAAGTTGCCCAGTACAACTACAGTCTGATCTTCTGGCCACTGAGCAGCTCCATTGGAGTGGTTGGGGTTAAGGGCCTTGCTCAAGGGTTAGGTTAGGGGTTAGTCACCTCAGTGGTGATGATGGTCCTTCACTTTTCCCCACCAAGACTTTATCCTGTCAGTCTGGGGATTGAACTGATGACCTCCTGGTCAAAAGCTTGCTTCTCTAACCTTTAGGCCACCACTGCCCACCACTGATTTAGGATGGGAAAAATTGCTTTAGCCCAAAGTAAACAGTTGTGGCGATGTTTTAAAAAAAGTAACGGAAAAAGGGGGCATTGGCACCCTGGTAAGTTTGTTAAGATAGACTTGAAACGTGAACCTATCCTTGAGTATTATATACCTTAATAATCAACATAATTGCAGCATAGAGGATGCACGTAGGTTATTCTACTCAATTGCACCAATTCCAGAAGCAACGACGATGTATACCAGTGCGCTCTGCCTCTCTGCTCTGCGCCTAGTCTGTATCCACGACGTTCCACTTCCTGGATTGCTCCGGTGCTGTTGGAAATTCTGCAGGATGTCGCTTTTTGACCCAGATGTCCATTACCTTCTGCTTTCTTTGTGTTGGAATGTTAAACTCCTGTGGCTTTATGAGGACTAATGGTTAACTGCTCCTCAGATCTCTGCAGGGTAAATCCAGACAGCTAGCTAGACTATCTGTCCAATCTGAGGTTTCTGTTGCATGACTAAAACTACTTTTGAACGTACACGTTCCACCAAAACAAGTTCCTTCCCGAGGCTATTTTGCAGCAGCACCGTGGCCGCATCCAATGCTTGGCGCCTCCCATGATGATTGTGATTGGTTTAAAGAAATGCCAATAAACCAGTGCACATATTTCTCCCATCCCAGGATGCTGTGTGGACTAGCCAGACCCACCTCTGCAGCGCCGTGGAGGAAGGTCTGGTAAAGCGAGACTACTCTGCGCCCTACCTCGCAGTTTTAACGCAGATCATGTGTGGGCGGCTTCAGAATCATCTCCATCACTGTACTTCCCTACCTACAGTAGGCAACTACAATGTCCTGTCTACAACTAGTTTAAAACTCTGTGGTTCAATAATTTACAATGGTCCAAGAAACAAGACCACTTAACCCTTGTCCTTGCATCCTTACACTGGGTCCCTGTTCATTTCAGGATCAACTTCAAAATCCCCCTTATTGTCTACAAATCTCTATCACCCCTACAAACTTTATTTCTCAGAACTTACAGCACCACGACACCTCTCAGATCCGCCCACCTGGGAATGTTGGCTGTGCCCCGCTAGAGAAAAAAATGGCCGGGGACAAAGCTTTTTCTACAGGGCCTCCTTGGCTTTGGAATAGCCTGCCAGATGCCATTAGACAGAGTCTGTGGATACTTTTAAGATGCACCATTGGACCCACTTTTATTATCTGGCTTTTAATTGTGTTTAACTCGCTTTTATCTGATTCCCTGAGTTCAAATTGTCCCAAGCCATTTTGAGCATTTTTTGATCCTGTCACATTATTACTCACTGTGAGCCTATCTGCAAGCCTGGCATCTCAAATTAACAAGCACAACCATGACCAGAAGTAGAAATAGCTCATAAATGTCTTTTGAGCTGTATGACAAAGTTATAATGGCATAAAACATAAAAAAAGGAGTTAGATTTATTTGATAATTTATTTTTTTTTAAATAGAAAAATAATTCAATCAGCTAATTGCAAATTTCCCTAATTGCACACATGGATATACAATACAGGGAAAAAAGAATTTTGGCTTTACATCATTCACACAAAGAATAATTAACATTTGTACAAACGTAATGTAACTATACATTTACTGAAGTACTGTCCAAATGTATAATTTTAAGTACATTTTCAAGTACATTTTCCTTAATTTACTTAAGTAACATTTTCAATGCACAACTTTTACTGTAATAGTATTTTTACAGTGTGGTGTTAGTACTGTAACGACCGGCAGGATGCCGTTGTGTTGACTGTTCTGCACGGCAGTGCAAAGGATCATGGCACTAGGTTACTAACGGTTCCTGTCCGAGTTTAAGTGTGTAAATGAAGTTCTGTTAGTGTTTTCGTTATGCATTTACGTTACCTAGGTTTTAGTCTTGATTTAGTGTTCATGTTTATTTACATTTGTTGGATTACCATGACTGAGACACTAGGGTAGATTGATGACCTCTGTGTATCGAGTGTGTGTAGAAGAAAAATAAACTTCCGCAGATTTCCATATCCCTGGCTCTTTGACTTCTTCCACGTAGCTCGCTACAGTACTTTTAATGAAGTAAATGATCTGAATACTTCTTCCACCACTGTTTACCACTAGGCTGTGCTGTGTTTGGGTGCTCAGGCTTGCAGTCTCAGTCACGGATTGGTTGAATTTCATGACATGGCTGTCAACACAATGGTTGACATTTGTTTTAAGAAGATCAGACTGTAGTTTTAAACCTGTGCAAACGATTGATTTTTTATTTTTTTTTGAAGTTGGACATGTTCTATGTGAGTTTTTGGAGCTTTTTTTCATAATATTAGCGAATTTAGTCGAGACGCATTCAGGTCGGTCGGAATTTTGAGAATCCGACGAACAATTCTTTTTTTTCATCTTCTTTCTATGGTAAGTGGTTTTTCTTTGGTGATCTTTTAAAGAAAACATTCTTTTTCAAACACGCCGGTGGGTTTTGGGGTTAGGAGGGTAAAACATGTTTCCATTTAAATCTTGTTTCATGTCCACAAACATGAAACAAACAAAATCTTGCATATGCACATACAGTACGTATATGTTTTATGCTTTTATACATATATCTGTCTTTGTGAAGCCCTTTGGTGCAAGCTTGTTTGCATTTTAATTACTATAGAAAATGAAGTGCAGAGAGAATTGAAAGGAAAAAGTAGGAAGATAAAAGGGAGGATGGAAGATGGAAGACACTGAGGGAAGGTCGAAGATTGAGATTGAGGAAGATGAGCACAGAAAACAGTATTTAAATCTCCAGGGAGAGGAAATCAGCAATAGCGGTTAGGAGGAAGGAGGTGTGGGCAGGGAGGATAGAGATAAATCATTGTTGTTGTATGACATAAAGCTTTGGTCAGAAAGCTGTGAGAGTTTAGCAGTGTCTCCTCTCTCTGGTGATGGAGACCTTGGAGGGAACAGAACTCTGCTTCCCACAACTCCTCAACACCTCCTGCAGGAAGCCAATGCGTCCTTACTTTGAGTCCATGCTGATTTACATTCTGCTGTCTTCCATCTCTCTGCTCACTGTGACTCTTAACCTGCTGGTCATCATCTCCATCTCCCACTTCAGGTAGTCAAATATATAATTCATTTATGGAACTGGTAGATAGTAATAACAAGTATTGCTTGATCTCAAACTGTGGCAAAATATTTTCCTAACAATGTTTTTTGCATTTCAGTCTTTGTTCTATATGCTTTCATCTGCATGATAATTGATACTATAAGTAATGATAAATATACTGTTGGACTTTTTCTACAGGCAGCTTCAAACCCCCACCAACCTCCTCCTCCTCTCTCTAGCTGTTTCAGATTTCTTTGTGGGCCTCCTAATGTTCTTTCAAATTATGCTCATAGATGGCTGCTGGTTCCTCGGTGACATTATGTGTGTTGTGTATCAGTGTGTATCATACATTATCACCTCTGCCTCAGTAGGAACCATGGTGCTCATATCAGTTGACCGCTATGTTGCTATTTGTGATCCTCTGCATTACTCCACTAAAGTCACAGACAAAAGAGTTCTAGTCTGTGTTTGTCTGTGTTGGATATGTTCTGGAATCTTTCAAAGTCTGGTTCTAAAAGATACCCTTAAACAACCAGGCAGGTTTAACTCCTGCTTTGGAGAGTGTAACAATTTTGTCACCTACATTGCTGGAATAGCAGATGCTATTTTTTCATTTATTGTTCCCGTTACTGTTATTGTTGTTCTGTACATGAGAGTGTTTATGGTGGCTGTTTCTCAGGCTCGTGCCGTGCGGTCTCATATTGCAGCTGTCACACTCCAGTTTTCAGTGAAAGTAACTGCTAAAAAATCTGAAATGAAAGCAGCCAAGACTCTCGGTGTTGTTGTAGTTGTGTTTCTAATATGTTTCTGCCCATATTATTGTGTCACCCTTACAGGCCAAGATAACTTGCTTAATGCTTCATCTGCTGCATCTGTAATATGTTTGTTCTATTTTAACTCCTGTCTCAACCCTGTGATCTATGCCTTTTTCTATCCCTGGTTTAGAAAATCAATGCATTTCATTCTTACACTCAAGATATTCCAACCTAATTCCTGTGAGGCCAACATGCTGTAGATAGACTCTGCATGGTTCCATTATTATCCCTTAGCATGAACAGAAAAATGTACTTGGTCATGTTTCTTTGTAATTGAATATAAGATGTAAGACTCTGGGTAAAGTGTAGCCTCTAAATGAACAGTTTTGCACATTGTTGTCACTCTTACATGCATATCATGTGTCTATGCATTGGGTATGTAACAATGTAATATCTCTGAGAATACTACTAATGTAAGCTACTTAGGGTTTGTTCTTTTGTGTGTATTTTGAACGAAGCACCATCCCTAGTTTTGCTGTGCAGTCTGTATCAGGATTGTGACACATTGTGGTTGTGCTGGCTCTGTACTCAAGCACAGTTGTTTTGATAAGTAACTGTGGGGTTAAAGTCACAACTTCTAGTTGTATTTTGAAGGTGTAATATCCGCATTAATAGTAATATAGGAAATTGTACCCTTGTTAACCCTTAGATGCATAAGTGGGGTCAAAAATGACCCCAGCGGTTGTTTTTTTGCAATATCTTTGTAATTTTACATTTTTATCATTTAATCTTCCATGTATTCCTCAAATAGGTTGTCTTTGACATGAGGCCATTTGGATTTTTATCTAATTGTTATATTTTTTAAGTAATTGCATGTTTTGTATCAGTACCACACTTTTCCATACGTGGGGTCAAAAATTACCCCAAGCATTTTCTTTGGAATTTCAAAGGTTAACCCTAGGAGCCGTTGGTTTTTATCAACTGTGACTGTCAGGTACACATTTACTGTTGATCCACACATCTAATGGCAGCAGTCTCACCACCCTGAAGTTTATTTTTACTAAATGTTAACATTATTTTTAATACTCTCTACCAATTACTGATCTGATCACTGCTACTAACAGTGCATTAGTGTATTCTTATTTAAAACAGTGCTTACCAAAATCCCTTCATGTTTACTTTACTTGACCTTAATTCCCTTACCATGAGTTAAGTTATACAAATACTTTGAAGTTTAAGTTGGAAGTATTGTTAAGTAGTAAGTAGTTTTTTCAAGAGGCAGTTATGTGGTTAGTTATATAATTTCTAACTGGTTACCACCAACATGTCAGAAAGGTCTGTTGGCACTTTGACATTTCCAGTTGAAAATTAATTTCAGTGCTCAACAGTTACAATGTATCACGATGACATTCAGCCTTGATGAAACTAAATATTGGTGTGTTTACATTTCCTGTCAGTAACTGCGATGCAGCCATAGACTCTAAATATTATGGCTGCAACTTATGGTTATTTTAATCAATTAAAAAAAGGGTTAGGGTTAGGGTTAGGGTTTAGTCTATGGAATGTGACAAAAGTTACAAGCTATAAAGACAAGCACGTTTTGCAAGATTTCATGCGCTTTCAGTAGAGCAAATATGATTTCAAAATGATTTATTATTTTTAGTAGTGGCTCTAAACCTTCTAGCATTTACAGCATTTCTCAGTAGTTCGTAAAATGGTCACATTATTTAATCTATAGATTCATGTACAAGGACACGTTTTTCTCATTTTTTTGTGTTGGTGAGGACGATTTTTAAACTAATGAATTTCAATGGGAAGCATATTTCGTGATCACAGCACGATTACAGTAGCGAGTAGTATTAAATGCCGAAAATCCAAGTAAAGAGGTTGGTTGGGGGGGTGGTGGATGGGTCGAACAACACAGGACTTTCACCACGGAGACCGGGGTTCACATTCCGGCATAAACCCCCAACCGTCCCAACCCCGGCATCCCAGAGACTGGGGATTGCGTGTGGCGTGTCCTTTCACCGTGCTTCTTTTGCTAAACCCAACCGTCCCATTGTTGTGGCGCATCAGCATCCCATTGTTGTGGGGCGTCGGTGTGGTGTGTCTTTTCCCCGTGCTTCCTTTCCAAAACCCAACTTCCGTATAGATGCTTCCCATTATATGCTGACCACACTAATAAATGACATCATCAGCAACGAGATAATCGTGTCTGTGTACACGAATCAATAGATTAAAAATAACGTGACCATTTCACGAACTGCTGTGAGACCGTGCTGCCCTTAGACATGCACACTATGTGAATATACTCTTGAGCACAATCATGAGGTGTGTGTGTGTCTGTCTGTCTGTCTGTCTGTCTGTGTGTGTGTGTATGATATTGTATTGTTAAGTAGTAAGTAGTTTTTTGACTTTATTAAGTTTACTGCATAAAACGCATTCATTCTAATTGGGGTCATTTTTGACCCCACTCATAGAAGAGTGTAGGTATTGGTAGGTCATGCATCTAAGGGTTAATACATCAGTGAATTCTGTGACCCAAAGACATTAGTAGGCACTTTGTACTGCATCTTTTCTGGTGATGTCGTGTCAGACCTTTAATGCTGCCGTATCCTTCTAACACGTTTAAAGCTAAGAGTCAGCCATTACCGTTAACTTCCAAAACTCAAAATATAATAAATATGACTGTATGATTACTGTTCTTTGATGTTGCTTTTTTAAGATTATTTTGGGGCATTTTTAGGCCTTTATTTGTAAAAAAAGCTTAAGATGTGAAAGGGGTGAGAGAGGGGTAATGACATGCAGCAAAGGGCCGTAGGGTGGAGTCAAACCCGAGGAGAAAACCTCTATATATGGGCGCGCGCTCTACCAGGTGAGCTACCCAGGCACCCTGTTGTTGCTTTTTTAATGTACAAACTAAAATCACACTATACAACATACAACTACACTCACCTAAAGGATTATTAGGAACACCTGTAAGATTTCTCTTTAATGCAATTATCTAATCAACCAATCACATGGCAGCTGCTTCAATGTATTTAGGGGTGTGGTTAAGGTCTAGACAATCTCCTGAACTCCAAACTGCCAGACGGGCTGGTTTTAGTATTTCACAATCAGCTCAGTTACCTGGATTTTCACGCACAACCATTTCTAGGGTTTACAAAGAATGGTCTGAAAAAGGAAAAACATCCAGTATGTGGCAGTCCTGGGGGGCGAAAATGCCTTGTTGATGCTAGAGGTCAGAGTAGAATGGGCCGACTGAATCAAGCTGATAGAAGATCAACTTTGACTCAAATAACCACTTGTTACAACCAAGGTATGCAGCAAAGCATTTGTGAAGCCACAACACGAACAACCTTGAGGCGGATGGGCTACACCAGCAGAAGACCCCACCGGGTCTCCACTAAAATTAGGAAAATGAGGCTACAATTTGCACAAGCTCACCAAAATTGGACAGTTGAAGTCTGGAAAAATGTTGCCTGATCTGATGAGTCTGGATTTCTGTTGAGACATTCAGATGGTAAAGTCAGAATTTGGTGTAAACAGAATTTGAACAGGGATCCGTCATGCCTTGTTACCACTGGGCAGGCTGGAGGTGGTGGTAGTGTAATGGTGTGGGGGATGTTTTCTTGGCACACTTTAGGCCCCTTAGTACCAATTGGGCATCGTTTAAATGCCAGAGCCTACCTGAGCATTGTTTCTGACCATGTCCATCTCTTTATGATCACCACGTACCCATCCTCTGATGGCTACTTCCAGCAGGATAATGCACCATGTCATAAAGCGAATCATTTCAAATTGGTTTCTTGAACATGACAATGAGTTCACTGTACTAAAATGGCCCCCACAGTCACCAGATCTCAACCCAATAGAACATCTTTGGGATGTGGTGGAACAGGAGCTTCGTGCCCTGGATGTGCATCCCACAAATCTCCATCAACTGCAAGATGCTATCCTATCAATATGGGCCAACATTTCTAAAGAATGCTTCCAGCACCTTGTTGAATCAATGCCACCAAGAATTAAGGCAGTTCTGAAGGCGAAAGGGGGTCAAACACGGTATTACTAGGGTGTTCCTAATAATCCTTTAGGTGAGTGTACTGAGACTAAGACTTTTGGTCTTATGTCATGAAGTTGGTCTGATTTCTTTGCATCTTCAATAAACCATTGACTGTGCTAAATATTAAACATAAACATTAAACAAGGAAAATACATGCCATCTCCAGAGGATTGTTTCTCAGTTTCATTGCTGTTTGAAGAACACAAAGTTAACTAAGTCATCAGATAAAAACTCAACCCTCAGATATACAGTACACATCAATTAAACACATCTTGTAACCTCTTCAAATGAAAATAAACAAAAAATCATATACCATACAGCTATGAAAGTCTACATAAAATATTGTGAGCACCATGATTTCAGCACTCTGACAGCTTCTAGCTGCTCTCCCAGCGCATCACTACCGCACACACTGCTCCGCTGGGTGTAAAATGTGGGTATATATATTGTTCAGTGTCTTTTTATTTAGCATCAATCTTGATTTAATGCTCGCATAATGGTAAAACAGACTTAAAGCCTAAATAAATGCTTCAGTTTAGGTGGCAGTTATACCTGTGAGACATCGCTGAGACAGCGCCCTGCAGGCAGCTACACAGATTAAATTGAGAGTTTATCTGTAGATATGTGAGTAAAAAAACGTTTCTGACACCCCCAGGTATACACATGCACGGTGTGGACAGGAATCATTGATACGCCACTTCTTGGACAAACTCAGGGTCTCACTTTCAGATGACAGGGACTGACTTCAGGAAGTCGGGTTCTTCAACAAAGAAAACTTCTTTAAGTCACTCGAAACACATGCCAAGAAAATGTCAGTGCAGGTGAATGTCTGCCAAGTCAATGACTGGCCAGATCATACTGTCAAGATAAGTGAATTTCTGCAACACAGAGGACTCAAATACTAATGACCTTCTAACTGCTGCAGACAAAGGACTTGTCTCCATTCTTGTTCTACTAGATCTTAGTGCTGCATTTGACACTATTGACCATACAATCCTGTTACAGAGATTGGAACACTTAGTTGGCATTAAAGGAATCGCTCTAAGCTGGTTTAAGTCCTATTTCTCTGATCGATCTCAATTTGTTAATGTTAACGATAAATCCTCCAAGTACGCTAAAGTTAGCCATGGCGTTCCACAAGGCTCAGTGCTTGGACCAATTTTATTCTCCTTATATATGCTTCGTCTTGGTAATATTATTAGGAAACACTCAATTAACTTTCACTGTTATGCGGATGACACCCAATTATACTTGTCAATCAAATCCGACGAAACCAATCAGCTAGCTAAACTTCAAGCGTGCATTAAAGATATAAAATCCTGGATGACCTATAATTTTCTGATGTTAAACCCTAACAAAACTGAAGTTATTGTGCTGGGCCCTAAACACCTCCAAACCTCATTATCTACAGACTTAGCTACTCTGGATGGTATTGCCCTGGCATCCAGCACTACTGTCAGAAATCTAGGGGTTATTTTTGATCAGGATATATCCTTTAACGCCCATCTAAAACAAACCTCAAGAACAGCCTTTTTCCATCATCGTAACATTGGCAAAATTAGGAATATCCTGTCTCAAAATGATGCTGAAAAACTAGTCCATGCATTCGTTACTTCCAGGCTGGACTATTGTAATTCCCTACTGTCAGGTTGCTCAAATAAGTCCCTTAAGACTCTCCAGCTGATCCAGAATGCTGCAGCATATGTTCTCACAAGAACTAAGAAAAGAGATCATATTTCTCCTGTATTAGCTTCTCTGCATTGGCTTCCTGTAAAATCCAGGATTGAATTTAAAATCCTTCTCCTGACCTACAAAGCTCTAAATGGTCAAGCACCATCATATCTAGAAGAGCTCCTAATACCTTATTGTCCTACTAGAGCACTGCGCTCCCAGAATGCAGAGTTACTTGTGGTACCTAGAGTCTCTAAAAGTAGAATGGGAGCCAGAGCCTTTAGTTATCAGGCTCCTCTCCTATGGAACCAGCTCCCAATCTGGGTTCGGGGGGCAGAAACTGTCACCACATTCTTCAAGAATGAACTTAAAACTCTCCTATTTGATAAAGCTTATAGTTAGGGAGTGAGGAGTTGCAGTGTCCACCTAACTGGCCCACCTGCTTCTCTTCATAATTGTTAGATTAATAATATATAACAAAAGTAGAGGGAGGCAGGCAAGCACAGCCCGTTCCGGCAAGGAAGAGTTTCAAGCCCGAACAGGCCACCTCTCCTTATGACCTGTCTCTCTTAGTTACGCTGTTATAGTTCTAGACTGCCGGGGGACTTCCTTCCTTTGACACACTGAGCTGCTCTCTCCTTCCCTTTCTATTACCATTTGTGTGCATCCCGTTCCAGAAATGCTTGTTATTAATCCTAGCTTCTGGGGAGTTTACTCCCCGGAGTCCTTATGTTTTTTACCCAGCGTATTTCCTTGGAGAACGTTGGCACCAAGATCCTGGTTGCAGCTGTCGCCATGGTCCTGCTGCACTCCCTGCTGAGCTCAGCGGTGCCCTGCAATGTCATCCTGCGTCCTGCTAAACCCTGCTGCTTCCTGCTACGTCCATCCATGCTCTGCTGGGCCACGCTACATCCTGTAACGCCCTGCAGCACCCTGATATTACATTAACTACTACGACTACCATTTGAAGTCACTGTTCCATTATTAATGTGACTATTATCGCCACTGTTCATCGCATCCCCAACCGGCACCGTCAGACACCGCCTACCAAGAGCCTGGGTCTGTCCGAGGTTTCTTCCCAAGAGGGAGTTTTTCCTCGCCACTGTCGCACTGGTCGCACTGCTTGCTCTTGAGGGAATTACCGCAATTTTTGGGGCTTTGTAAATTATAGAGTGTGGTCTCAACCTACTCTATCTGTAAAGTGTCTCGAGATAACTCGTGTTATGATTTGATACTATAAATAAAATTTAATTGAAAATACAGACAAAGAAAGAATTGTAGCATACCAGCCAAATAAAAAAAAAAAACTGCCTTTCAACTTCAATAAATGAGCGCACATCTGGTGAGCAGATTAGGAACAGGCAACAGGTCCTGAACAAGTAAATAGAAAACAGGATCAGATACAGCTGAATGCAAAGGCTATAATCAACGTAGCAGCACCTACAATCTAGCAACTTAATGGGGAGAAGTTGCTTGTACGAGTCCTGTGTTTCACCTTCCAGGGTAGAGCCTGCAAGTACAACATACTGCCGTTCGGCTATTCCCTGTTCCCGCGCACCTTCAGCAAATGTGTGGACACGGTGCTTCAACTACGTGACTGTGGCATGAGATAACTGTGTGCCACTCTGTTGGAACACAGACGGACAGCCCTGCAGCAGGCGGTTGGCAATATGTGTCGGGGTGCACCAGTGACGGCGTTGACCATCATGCGAACACTGGGGTTTATGTCAACTTGCGCTTATCTACATCAACAGGCACTGTTGGGGATGGTGGAGAGACTATGGTTGTGGACACCTGTTGTCTCTGAGGGTTCTCCACGTTTCCGAACTGGCGAACGGGGGGGCCGACCTCATGTTGAGGGGCGGACACCTGCCAGATGTGTGGATGCTACACCCCAAGGTGGTGAAGCAGATTTGGACTCATTTCGGGAAGGTGGAAGTGGATTTGTTCACCAATCGGTGGAATGTCCTTGGATTTGTCTACGTACAAATAGTATGGAGACTGTGTCTACTGAAACACTCATGTGCTGTGAATGGGATTTCAACCTGTTGGGATAACCAAGGTGCAAAGCTTAGAGACAGTTCCGGTTTTGGCACAGCCGACTTTGATCTCGAACATCTGGTGGTGGGCCTAAGGTTGACATAAACACAGATCACAGTCATCTCAAACTAGAGCAAGATGAGCACAGCATGTAGAGTACTTTAATCTCTATGGAGAGAAAAACAGCGGTTGGAGGAAGGAGGTGTGGGCAGGGAGGATAAAGATAAATCATTGTTATATGACATAAAGCTTTGGTCAGAAAGCTGCCAGAGTTCAGCAGCGTCTCCTCCCTCTGGTGATGGAGACCTTGGAGGGAACAGAACTCTGCTTCCCACAACTCCTCAACACCTCCTGCAGGAAGCTCATGCGTCCTCACTTTGAGTCCATGCTGATTTACATTCTGCTGTCTTCCATCTCTCTGCTCACTGTGACTCTTAACCTGCTGGTCATCATCTCTATCTCCCACTTCAGGTAGCGAAATATTTAATTCATTTATGAAACTGGTAGATAGTAATATACATAGTATAGAATTTTTTGGTCTTTAACTGGGATAAAATATTTTCCTTATTATGTTTTTGCATTTTATCTGAATAATAATTGATACTAATGATAAATATATTACTTGTCTTCCACTCCAGGCAGCTGCAAACTCCCACCAACCTCCTCCTCCTCTCTCTGGCCTTCTCAGATTTCTTCATGGGCCTCCTCATTTTCTTTCAAATTATGCTCATAGATGGCTGCTGGTTCTTCAGTGACTTCATGTGTGTTGTGTATCAGTATCTAGCATATATTATCACCTGGGTCTCAGTAGCAACCATGGTGCTTATATCTATTGACCGCTATGTGGCTATTTGTGATCCTCTGCATTACTCCACTAAAGTCACAGAAAAAAGAGTTCAAGTCTGCGTTTGTCTGTGTTGGATATGTTCTGTAATCTATCAAAGTCTGGCTCTGAAAGATACCCTTAAACAACCAGGCAGGTTAAAATCCTGCTTTGGAGAGTGTGTGGTTGTCATTAACTACATTGATGGACTTGTAGATGTTGTTGTTTCATTCATTTGTCCCATTACCATCATCATAGTTCTGTATATGAGAGTATTTGTAGTGGCTGTGTCTCAGGCTCGTGCCATGCGATCTCATATAACAGCTGTCAAACTTCAGTTTTCAGTGAAAGCGACTGCTAAAAACTCTGAAATGAAAGCAGCCAGGACTCTCGGTGTTGTTGTAGTTGTGTTTCTAATATGTCTCTCCCCATATTATTGTGTCGCTCTTGCAGGCCAAAATAAGTTGTTCAATCCTTCATCTGCTGTATTTGCAATATGTTTGTCCTATTTTAACTCTTGTCTCAACCCTGTGATCTATGCTTTTTTTATCCTTGGTTTAGAAAATCTATTATTTTCATTGTTAAACTTAAAATACTGCAGCCTGACTCCTGTAAGGCCAACATGCTGTAGAGAGACTCTGCATAGTGCCTGAAATTAGACTCGTAGCATGAACAGAAAAATGCTGAGAACTTGAATAACACATGTAAAACTCTGAGTAAAGTGTACATTCTGTATGAACAGTTTAACACATTGTCACTCTTACATGCAGATCATGTGTCTAGTCCTTGGGTGTGTTACAGTGTAATATTCTATGCAAATGTGTGCTTCATTTTAATTGCACATTGCAACAGTGAAGCTACTTAGGATTTGTTCCTTTTTATGTATTTTGGACAAAGCAAGACCAGTTGGTTTTACTGTGCAGTCTGAATCAAGACTGTGACACATTGTTTTTGTGCAGGCTCTGTACTCACAGTGTTTTTGATAAGTAACTGTGGGGTTAAAGTCTCTACTTCTATCTGTAATTTGAAGGTGATATCCACGTTAGAATTATAATGCAGGAAATTGTACCCCTTTCTAATACATGACTGAGATTAACAGGCACTTTGTACTGTATCAGTCTGGTGATGTTGTGTCAGGCCTTTAATGCAGCAATTTAAAGCTAAAGTCAATCATTAACAGTAACCTCTGAAACTTAAGATATACTAAATATGACTGATTATTTTAGATTTTCTTTATGGGTTAGTGTTTCCAAACCCTTAAATTACACTATAGAAAAAAATCACTTGTAAGATACCATCTGAATAAAAACAACCTTGAAGCTATTTCCTGTTCCTTTTCATGTATTTTGGAAAAAGCACAACCTCTAGGTTTTACTGTGCAGTCTGTATCAGGACTGTGACACATTGTGTTAGTGCTGGCTCTGTATTGAAGCATTCTCTATTTTCAATGGTGAGGTCGTGTCAGGCTTTTAATGCAGCCATTTCTTTCAAACACATTTAAAGCGAAGAGTCAGCAATTAACAGTAACCTCCGAACCTTAACATATAATAAATGTATAGTATGTACAAACTTAAAAAAAACACTACACAACATAAAACTAATTGTAACATACCAGCTGAATAAAAACCACCTTGAATTTTGGTCTAATGTAATTTATTTGGTCTGATTTCTTTGCACTTTTAATAAACCATTGAACGAGCTAGATAGAAAAGCAAATCAAACAAAAGAAGGAAAGTACATGCCATCTCCAGGGGATCATTTCTCAGTTTCATTGCTGCTTAAAGGAATATTTCACCATTGCAAAGATGAATATATATTTAAATTGGGTCACTTATGTAGTAGAAATGTGAATTTTATTTAGAAATTGGTGGCTTCTAGGCCGAGAAAAGCCAGAAAATGTGTTTTTGGCTCATGTGGATGAAAGACCCCAAATCCCAGAATGCACTTGCTTCGCTGCTTTAGCATCTACTCCCAAGCCACGCCTACCCTTTACAGACAGACAGTGAGACGATCAACTCAACAAGTGTGTTTTATTGTCATTTCAACCATATACACGAAAAAACGTTTCACCGTGGCTCAAGTGGTGTTACACATTTAAAACATGCTTTTTTTTGCCACAGTTGATACATTATCCGGACTTCTTTCAGCAGATTGATTGATAGCTGCAGAGTGAACAGAACTGTGTCCATGGCAACGCTCTGCTATGCATGGCAACAGTGTTATCCTTAGCAGCGGTCTGTTATGTAAGGGTTAAAGCCCGACGAGGTGTCCATTGTCAGGTATTAATGGGCGACGGCGAGGCGTGAACCGTCCGACGCGCAATCCCAATGGATGCCAGAACTCTTATGTCCACTGACAGATCTTGCAATGTGACGATAATGGCTGGGGGGTCCTACTACCACTTTGGAATCGAAAATGCTCTCATAGCTGAACTAACATCTTTAGGACATTTAGCAAATGTGACAATTCAAATTAATATCAATGGATTGCCCTTATTCCGTAGCTCCAGTATGAGTCTGTGGCCTATTCTGGGTAGGATTAAGGAAATTCCAGGGTATAGTGTGTCTGTAATTGGAGTGTACTCAGGTGCGTCCAAACCCGCAAACGTACAAGAGTATTTACAAGAATTCATTGTAGATATGAAAGCCGTTTCTCAGAGTGGTATTGTGTACGATGGTGTACATTTCAGGGTAGCATTACCCAATGCTTTTATTTGTGATGCACCTGCTCGTGCCTTTCTTAAATGCTCCAAAGGCCAAACAGGCTATTATGGGTGTGAGAGGTGCACTCAAAAAGGCCAGTACATGAATGGGAAGGTGGTTTATCTTGAAATATCAGCAGAGCTCAGGACAGATGAGCAATTTGGTAGGCAAGGCTATCAACAGCACCAACTGTCAGCATCCCCCCTAAATGATCTGGGTATAGGTTTAGTTAACAGTTTTGTGTTAGATTATATGCACCTTGTGTGCTTGGGGGCAATGCGTAAATTAATATTTCTTTGGTTGAAGGTACTGCTGAAATGCAGGCAATCTATGAAGTTTTTTGTTGTAATGTCAGCATATATGGTTTATATCAGGCAATATTTACCTAGCAATTGTGCAAGGAAACCACAATCCTTGTTTGAATTCAGCACATGGAAAGCTACAGCGCTTCAGAAATTTTAACTTTACACTGGCCTTTGTTCTCAATAATATACTCAGTATAATGTACAGAAACTTCTATCTTTATCTATGAGAATTCTTCTGAGTCCTGCCTTATGTTGTCCTGACAATTGTGACTATGCTGAGGTGATTTTGAAACTCTTTGTAACAGATTTTGCTGCCATTTATTATTTTTTAATTTGTCAGCTATAACATGCATTCATTGAGATCAAGATGCACGAAAATTCAGCCTGTTCGATAGTGTTTCAGCTTTTCCCTTTGAGACATTTTTAGGTAAACTGAAGAAACTTGTCCGTCGGCCTCAAAACCCTGTCCAACAACTCGTCAGGCAGCTCCATGAGAAGCAGAAAGTGGCAAGCCAAAAGACCACATCAGTTATCAGCCCACTTAAACAACTCCACTTTTCTGGACCAATGATTAATTCAATTGCAACATGGGAACAATACAGGCGTTACAATGATGGACAGACACTGATCTCCTCCTCTCTTGGCGATGACTGTCACTGTTTTTCTGTAGGGGAAGGGTTCTTATTGTGTGGAACATTTTGTCACATTCTGGAAGTACTGTGTAATTTCTTTGAAGCTGCCAAATCCCTTTTCACATATCCAATGGACTCATCATGTCTTGGAATTCTTTTTGTTTTCAATGTATCTGAACACTTGCAGCTGTTACCTGTGGAAGAGTTAAAAACAAAAATGGTGTTGTTGCCACTCAAGACTGGATACGTGGCATTGACATTCCTGCACTAGTGTGCTATTTATTTTCTTTTCTGCAAATGAATCACCTTTTTGAGGGGCTTAACATACTCAAAAACTCACCAAAATTGGCAGTTGCATGAAGCCTGGTGAAACTTTACGTATTTTAAGGGTTTCGGGAATAGGCGCGCAAAAATGGCTCGCTAGTGCCCCCTACAAAATTACAAAAATTGAGCGAAAACATGGTAGACATATGTAGCATGTCAAGACGTACAAAAAAGCTCACTGGAGTCATAGCTTTAACGCAACAGGAAGTCCGCCATTTTGAATTGAAAGTTCGAAATTAGTGTGTTTTTGGGCATTTCCACATGTTCTACTTTAACGAACTCCTCCTAGAGATTTCAACCCATCAACTTCAAATTTGGTCTGTACCATCTTAAGACCTTAACAATGAAAAGTTATTAAAAGAAAAACTTTTTGTCATAGGGCATGGCCGTGGTGGGGCAGCCATTTTGTGCGTTTCGCCATCTAAAGAGGAAGTGGGTGTAACTTGAGTGTACATTGTCCAATTGGCTCAAAACTTTTCAGGATTCATAAGAGTTTAACCCTGAGCACATCTACAGGCCTATATTGGCTCAACGTCATAGCGCCCCCTTGTGACAACAGGAAGTAGACCTAAAAGTCAAGGTGCTATACTTTAACAAACTCCTTCTACGGATGTCATCCGATGGACTTCAAAATTGGTATGTGCCATCTCAACACCTTAAAGATGAAAATGTATTAAAAGCAAAACTTTTTGTTAAACGGTGTGGGCGTGGGAGTGTTTAGCGATGAACGAGAAAGTGACTGTAACTACAGTGTACATTGTCCATTCTGCTTGAAATTTCCCATCCCAGGATGAATGCTACTGGCCACCAGCAAGGATGAACATGGCAAAGGTGGTTATAGAGCAACAGGACCCTCACACTGACTGGGCGACATACAAGTTGACTGTCAAAAGAAAAGTCGGTAATGCGTACATGTATATGATATTATCGGACATGATGAGTTCACTGTTGATTCAGTTTAAATTTGCTCTGAATGAAACTAATTACCACTCATTTGTCTGTCTCCCACAGCAACGTATGAAATTGCCCACACAAAATTGTTTGAGTATGAACAGAACACAGATGTACCAATAAAGTCTGATTCTACAAAGAATATGGGAAGGGGGAAGCGCAAAGAGAGGTGAGGCTATTTGAATTATGAAATGGTAGATACTAAATGGATGATGACACTTTAAATTTCCCAATGACACAGGAAGTTTTGTTAAGTGTATTTGGCTCAAAGCTGTCAAAACGAGGGAGGTAGACAACAGATAAACAATTAACCAATAAATAATATTAAATGTAATCAATTAATAAATAACAATCACATGTTTGGGGTTGGGGTATACAAATGGATGTGTGCATCTCTGAAGGGGGCATGGGGTGTTGTTAAGATGTTAAGGATCCATGTGAGGGTCTCTCTGGTATCCAGAGTGTAGTCATACTGTATATAGATCAGACCCTCCAAGATTTTGCGATGTTGTGATCGCAACTATTATGCAAATTCAATGGTTTTTGGAAAAGCTCCCGCAAAATCAGCAATTTTAGGCTGCAACAATCTCAAAAAAGGCCCTCGAATTACTGGGAGGACTGATAGATGTGTACTGGTGTGTACAGGGTTTGTACGTTTTGAAAAAAACTGGAAAAGTTATGGAATTTGAAAATGGCAATTTCCAGGCCTGGAAAAGTTTTGGAAAATGAAAAAACACCCCGAAAGTTTTGGAAAAGTCATGGAAATTTGCTTCACCCATTGCAATTCAACTGAGTAATGTATCGTGTTTGGGCAGATCATGTCGCAAACTTCCTTGTGTCTGTCACAAGGAGCCCAGATGGCATTTTGCATTTGCGGTAGCCTACTGGGGTTCTTTAGGCTATATCCCCGTTACTTCAGCATTGCATCTCACTAGCCAGTGTGTTTTTAGCTTTGGAGCACTGGCGTTCCTTGCTGTGGTCAACATTGAACTGTGAACCATCTACCTGCACTCTTACCTCATATTCTAGCCATTCAGCTAGATCAAGAAGAGTGGGAATGGGGGTCCTTATGGGATTCACATACCTCCTGAAGCTAGCTCTTAAATCAACTTTACTAGGAGTCGTGAAACATGGGATCCACACCACAGCTCTGTTCGTCCACTGTTGCCAAGTTGCTCTAACGTGCCTACCAAGGTGCACACTTTAAGAGCAAATTGTCGAAAGGCCTTTGTATCCCCTGTCCTGATATTTGACTCCTCCATTAGCTTCAAGAAGTGCTGCCAGGTTGAGTCAAGGAGAGGGTCATCATGTGAACAGTGGCTGTGATAAAGAGGTAATTCACAGCGGCAACTTGTCCTTCTGCTATGGTGGTCTCGAGAAGGGGATCCTCTGTCTCGGCTGGATGGCCGTCCCATCCTTTCCAGACCACGGGCAATGTCATCAACATCCCCTCAATCCGTTGCATGCTGTAGCTTGCCCTCAGTAGCTGTCGATTCGTATGGATACATTGGAGGACGTGGATCCTGTTGATCTCTTGGAGACGCCCCAGTGCTTGGACATGCATAGTACACTTGTTGCTCCTTAATTTCCTCTAGACAGCGCCTCAATACGGTGTTCTCTTCAGCGAGGATAAGTAGACACCTCTCAAGGCCTGTGGCATCTGATCTTCCTCCGTCTGAGTCTTTGTGTGTTGTGGGTGACTGACTCTCCTCTTTGGCCGACATGGTTAAGCTGTAGAACTTGCTATTCCGGCTTGAAGGACCATGAAAAGGATTCTGGGTGATGAGGGACGTAGTTCTTAATTTCTGGTAGCACCCTCTACAGGGTGTCCAGTCAGAACACAGAAAACAGGCTTGTCAATGTCATTCAAAGATTTATTTTACATTAAGTCTTCACACCCACAACAGAGAATAGAGATTGATCAGGTGAATGGAAGTGTGGGAGCTTGGGTGTGGTTCTGAAATAAACAACAAAAAGAAATACAATTCAATGTCCTATGAAAACATGCAATTAGCATAGCTACCATTACACCCTGATCTGTTAAGCTAACAAACAGCCTGAGGCTAATGTGGCTAACAATGAAATAAATAAGAAAGCTAGCATATTAGCAAACAAGCATGTCCTAGCATAAACATTAGCACTAACAATTTAGCACACTTTAGCCGATGAGCCAAATAAACTTAACGCGGTGCCTCTAGTAAACAAATGTAACATTAAAGGTAGAAATATACATAGAGTTACTGCTATCAACTCATCATTAGATGCATGCACACCAAATAACTAAACTGCAATCTGAGGAGTCAACCTGCTGCTGAGCAATCTTTCCCTGCACATGTGTGAATGACTCTGAAAAGGAGGATCCTAACTCTTGCTTCCGGCTTTATACCGCTAGGTGGCCAACTAAGTGCCTGATCAAAATACTAATAGGACCTATTCACAGGAATGGAATAACATTTCCTGACGAAAACACAAGAACAAGAAAACCAAAACAAACAGAACTGACAAACACACAGCACAGCTGATGGGCTTTTGTACAAGCCTACTTGAGTAGAATGTGTCGACTAGTCGATCTAGTGAATGGACTACCATTCAATTTGGAATACAAATTCATGTCCCACTCAGGATAAGATAAGAACTTTGGTTATCCAGTAACTTTCTACGTAGTACCATCTTTATGTCAAAATATATATTTTTTATTTTCTTCTCATTAGTACGTTTAAACATTTATCATGAGCTTTCCAAAACATCACTATAAATTTAATTCAAAAGAGATTCAAAACATCCACTGTTAATCTCATTAAAAGTTGAAGTACATGAAGTTATTGTATTTGGCCCCTAACAAAGCTCATTATCTAAAAATATCACTACTCTGGATGGCATTGCCCTGGCCTTGAGCAGCACCACTGTAAGGAATCTTGGAGTTATCTTTGATCAGGATATTTCCTTTAACGCCCACATAAAACAAACTTCAGGGCCTGCCTTTTTTAACCTGAATAACATTGCAAAAATATGGCACATTTGGTTTTGGGAGGAAGATACCATCTCCATATTAAAAGGTATAGTAAGTGATGTTAATCTTATACAATGTTTGTCAAATTCAGTGAATATTTTCTCACTTCACCTAGATCGCCGTTTAAAAAGAATCCAGTTTTAATACACAGCCCTGGGGCCTGTTTCACAAAAGCAGAATATATAAATCCAGGATAACTGATAAAGCGAGGCTTGACCTAGTCTAATCTGTGCATCCTGGCTTGGTGCGTTTCACGAAGGCTGAGCCAGGCTGAGGAGGAGCGACTAGGTCGAGCCAGGCTGAAGTAATTCAGATAGATGCGCGTCCACGGCTTTCCTCAAAAGACCGCAAGGTCGATCACAGATTTACTGATGCCAAAATGGAGAATACGCATTGTACATACTTTATACAGAGTGAGCAGCAGCTTCTTGTGGAAGTATGATGACGTGAAACACATTATTTATATTTATACAGCAAGAGAAAGCGAGGCAGACGATCACGGACCGACTGAATACGTAATTGTAGCCTAAACATATACATTAACTGACCACGGCTCTGAACTGAAACCGTCATAATCATACCATTCAAGGATTAGGCTACTAATCATTTGCACAAATTAAGAGTTGTACTCTTTGCCTTAAAAGTGAGCAGAAGATAATGTTACTCAGGAAATTTACCATGAAGATCCATTTTCTACATCGCTAGAATATGATGCGTAAATATCTCTTTCACTCTGTTCCTCTCCCTCTCTCTCATGGGCTAAAATATTAGTTTCTTAAGTCCTATTAACTTCCACTGCTCACTTTTAATGCAATGTGTACAACTGCTCGTTTTTGCAAATGACAGTGACTCATTGAATGGTTTCAGTTAAGAGCAGTATTTCATAAATGTATATTTTTAGACTATCATTAAGTCGGTCCGCTATTATCTGCCACGCTTTTTTTATTTTTTATAGAGGCCGAGTTTCCTTCTCTACATATTATATACCTTACTCCCCCATATGTATGGACATAGGAAATTGGACTCTAAAATCTAGAAACTATGAAGATAATTAAGTGATAAATTCCATGCACACTGTAAACATGAATGGAACAGAGTATATTCATCAGTTATTTCCCCCCAAATATGAGGTCAAAAACCATTGAGGTGTCCTCTCCCTGTTGTTACATGAATGTACAGTAGCCTACATCACTAGATAGTTACTGGTCCAGTGTACTAAGACTATAATTTGGGAGGATTGTACAATTAGGATATGTTCTTAAATTGTACAATCCTCCCAAATTATAGTCCCAGTTTACTGGACAACATAAATTGTGTGCTAAGAATGCCAAATACAATGCACATGGAAGAGGAACAAACATGATCCTTATGTTAAAGAATAAAAAAAAAAAATAATCAACTAAAATAATTCAAGGTGCATTGGTCAACTATAGAAATGTACAGCATTGTATGTATTGCCCTTAGTAACAGACTTCATTTAAAACACATTTGAAATTATATCAGCCTTTTTTATTATCTCAACAACTGCCATAATATATCTATCAAACTTCTAACAACAATATGAACAGCAGTCTTCATACAGCAATATAACAGTAACAATGACTGTCACATGAATAATTATAAATAAAAAAATAATGGTCACAACTTTAAATAATAACAGTACTTAAATGAACAGCAATATGGACCTGTTGTATTTTAATCCAGGCTGATAACAATAAGGTAAAAACACTGCTGGGTGATCAGAAAAGGCTCCAGGATTAAATAAATCATGGCTGTTAGCCTGGTCAGGAGCAGGCTAGCTGCACAGAATAAATCTCCATGGTGATTTATGTGCCTCCGCTTTCGTGAAACCGAATCAAGGCTTAATTCATCCAGGATAACTGGGAAATCCCGGCTTAATCCCTTATCTTGGTTTTGTGAAACAGGCCCCTGGTTGTGTAAATGGAAAACAAACAGAAAGGAGCGCATGAGCCACAAGACACTATTCCAGCCAATCGGCAACAGGCGGAGACAGTTCATGGTAGTGGGGGAGGCAGCATGTAAATGTGTCTACTGGTCAGTAGTTATCTGTCCGTGAATCCGGGTTGTGGAGCTTCTAAAGGGGAGGTTGTATTTGTTTGGCAGTTGAGTTCAAATATCAACAATCTTTGCACAGAATCGCTTACTGCCGAGTAAGCTTAAAACTCTCGTCTTCGATAAAGCTCATTGTTAGGGGGCGTTCAGGTCCAGCCCTCAGTTATGCTGTTATAGGTTTAGACCGCCAGGGTATTTCCTATGACACAATGAGCTCCTTTCTCCTCCTCTGTCCCTCCATCCGTTTGCATTCATTTCCCATTAGTGCATGTTACTAACTTAGCATCTTCCCCCTTGTCCTTGTGCTTTCTTGCCTCATAGGTTTCGTTGGATTGTGGTGGCACCTGGATAGTGGCTGAGGCTGCTGCAGTGATCCTCGTCAACGCCCATTGCTACTATTATTATTTATAGTCACAGATCTATTATATTACTGTTACTATATTTGCCACTGTTCATCATGTCATTCCATTATACGCACTGCCATAATTATTATGAGTCATATTTCTTGACCCCAAACCGGTCGAGGCAGATGGCCATCTACCTAGAGCCAGGTTCTGATCTAGCTTTCTGACTGCAAAAAGACATTTTTCTTCACGACTGTCGCACCAAATACATAACAATTGTTGGATCTCTGTAAATTATGTAAGTGTCCTGAGATAACTTCTGTTATTATCTGACACTATGAATAAAATAAAATTCAATAGATATGAGCTTAAAAGGAGTTAAACCCTCATTCAAAGTTGTGTTATTACACACTGGACATACTCTGTTTGGTTTAGACGAGGGGTGGCGCCTGGGTAGAAACATGAAGCTGACAACATCACAGTCCATATTTGTAATGAATTTTGGCATCTAAATCACCCTTTTTCACTCTCGGGTGAGTGTTTTCTTCCGTTTTTGTAGAAAACTCATCAACACGCCCACTCACTCACTGTCAGTTCTCTGGACAACGACCTGCTCTACTACACATAGGTTCAATCGGACTTTACACAGACTTTGCAGAAGGGGGCTGGCAGGGTGAAGACCATTTAATGTCTCATCATCTGCAGTCACTCAAAACAAGTATGACTGTCCTCTCCGTAGGGTCATCTTCAAGTGGGTCTTTAGATGACTGTACAGGGCAATACGTGACCCCCATTTTATGGTGCAGTTTTGGCAGGGAAAAGTAGGTAGTGAGTGGTAGAGGAGCCTTTTTCTCTTTTTCCTTTCAGTGCTGTCACTTTGTCTCTGCGACATGGCGGAGTTCCATGTCATGGCGCGCAGCTCCTTCCTGCACAGTTTTCTTTCATCAACGCCTGTCCAAAATGATGTGCTCCCAGTTGCTTACTGGAATTTTGAACTTCTTTAGGCTGATCTTAATATTCTTCTTGAAGCGTTTTTTTGTCCATCGAAGTTGGTACTCCATTATTGTGGTGGTGATACTGAACATGTTGGCTTCCTTCAAAACGCTGATGTTGGTACGTCTGTCCTCCCAGTTAATCCTCAGAATCTTCCTTAAGTGTCTTTGATGATGTTGCTCCAGGGCTCTCAGGTGCCTACTGTATGTGGTCCATGACTCACACCCATACAGCAGGGTGGGGAGGACCACAGCTTTGTAGACCAGAAGTTTTGTGTGGGCATTTAGGGACTGTTCATTATTTATTTATTGTGATGGCATATGGTATTGAAATTGAGGACTTAAGAATATTTCCGCAGAATTTGGTATTATCAGATCATTTTTTAATTACTTTTGAATTCTTGCTACCTGACCATACTAAACTAGATAATGGCTTCTACACTAGATGCCTATCTGACAGTGCTATAGCTAAATTTAAGGAAGATATTACAACAGCATTTGACTCTATGTCGTGCCTTAGAATAACAGAGGACCTCTATGTTAACCTCAGTCCCTCTCAGGTTGATGCATTTGTGGATCGGTCGCGGAATTTGCCTACGGATCGACCTTGGACTCTGTCGCTCCTCTCAAAAAGAAGACGATGAAGCGAAGGAAAAAAGCTCCTTGGTATAACGAACAAATTCGCAGATTGAAACAAGTCTCGCCAAACCTCGAGGGTAAGTGGCGCTCCACCAAAGTGGAAGAATCCCGTCTGGATTGGCAAGAAAGTTCTCCAAAACCTATAGGAAGGCCTTAAGAAAAGCCAGATCAGACTATTACTCTTCACTAATAGAAGAAAATAAGAACAACCCAAGGTTTTCTTTTCAGCACTGTAGCCAGGCTGACAGACAGTCATAGCTCTACTGAGCCATCTATTCCTCTAGCTCTGAGTAGTGATGACTTCATGAGCTTCTTCAATGATAAAATTATAACAATTAGAGATAAAATTAATCACCTTTTGCCCTCAACTTCTAACAGTTCATCTTTAAATACAGGACCGCTTAGAACGAACGACTAATCCGGACATATACTTAGACTGCTTTTATCCTATAGACCTTCAACAATTAATGTTAAAGATATCCTCAGCTAAGCCATCTACCTGTCTCTTGGACCCCATCCCAACGAGGCTACCCCAAAGAAGCGTTACCCGTGGTAAACACTTCACTACTAGATATGATCAATATGTCCTTATTAACAGGTTATGTACCGCAGTCATTTAAAATAGCTGTGATAAAACCTCTTCTGAAAAAACCGACCCTGGATCCTGAGGTCTTAGCAAACTATAGACCTATATCTAACCTTCCCTTTCTATCCAAGATCCTTGAGAAGGTGGTTGCTAATCAGTTATGTGATTTTCTACATAGCAACAGTTTATTTGATGATTTTCAATCAGGATTTAGAAAGAATCATAGCACAGAGACCGGCACTGGTGAAAATTTCTAACAACCTTCTAACAGCTGCAAAGAACAAATCACTAGTCTCCATTCTTGTTTTACTAGATCTTAGTGCTGCTTTTGACACTATTGATCATACAATCCTGTTACAGAGATTAGAACACTTAGTCGGAATTAAAGGAACTGCACTAAAATGGTTTAAGTCTTATTTCTCTGAGCGATCCCAATTTGTTAACATTAACGATAAACCCTCCAAGCACGCCAAAGTCAGCCATGGCGTTCCTCAAGGCTCAGTGCTTGGACCAATTCTATTTTCCTTATATATGCTTCCTCTAGGACATATTATTAGGAAACACTCATAATTATCACTGCTACGCGACGATACCCAATTATATCTGTCAATTACGCCAGATGAAAGTGGTCAGTTAGCAAGACTTCAAACGTGTGTTGAGGATATAAAATCCTGGATGACCCACAACTTCCTGATGTTAAACTCAGACAAAACAGAATTTATTGTGATAGGACCAACGCACTGCCGTAACTTCGCTGAAAGATATAGCTACTCTGGATGGTATTGCCCTGGCCTCCAGCACTGCGGTCAGAAATTTGGGAGTTATTTTTGATCAGGATATATCCTTCAAGCCCATTTAAAACAAACCTCAAGAATAGCCTTTTTCCATCTTCGTAACATTGCCAAAATCAGGAATATCCTGTCTCAGAATGATGCTGAAAAACTAGTCCATGCATTCGTTACTTCTAGACTAGATTACTGCAATTCCTTATTATCAGGTTGTCCAAATAAGTCCCTTAAGGCTCTCCAGCTGATCCAGAATGCTGCAGCACGTGTTCTGACGAGAACTAAGAGAAGAGATCATATTTCTCCTGTATTAGCTTCTCTGCATTGGCTTCCTGTGAAGTCTAGGATCGAATTTAAAATCCTCCACCTGACTTACAAAGCTCTAAATGGTCAAGCACCATCATACCTAGAAGAGCTCTTAGTGCCTTATTGTCCCACTAGGGCACTGCGCTCCCGGAATGCGGGGCTACTCGTGGTTCCTAGAGTCTCTGGAAGTAGACTGGGGGCCAGGGCCTTCAGCTATCAGGCTCCGCTTCTGTGGAACCAGCTTCCAGTCTGGGTTCGAGGGGCAGACACCGTCGCCACATTCAAGAGTAAACTGAAAACCCTCCTCTTTGATAAAGCTTATAGTTAGGGAGTGAGGAGTTGCAGCGTCCACCTAACCCGGCCCACCTGCTTCTCCTCGTAGTTAGTTATGCTATTACAATTCTAGACTGCAGGGGAGGCTGTTTCCTTCCTAAGACACACTGAGCTGCTCTCTCTTCTCTACTTGTTACTTCTGTATGCATCCTGTCCCAGAATTGCTTGTTACTAATCTAGCTCTGGGGAGTTTACTCCCCGGAGTCCTTATGTTTCTTCTTCGCAGAGCTATGCTCTGTGATTCTCTGCAAATCCCGGCCGCATCCTGCTGCATCCTGCTGCATCCTACTGCATCCTGCTGCATCCTCCTGCATCCGCTGCATCCTGCTGCATCCGCCGCATCCACCCATGCTCTGCAGCGCCACGTTACATCCCGCAATGCCCTGCTGTGATGTTCCTATGCACAGAGTAGTCTGGATCCGGTATAGGGGACTGCACTACTCAGTATGACACGATGTGCCCTGCTATGACATGAACTTCCACGATAACCTTCGACGTCACTGTGACCTTTAATGTGACTATTATCGCCACTGTTCATCACACCCCCAACCGGCCCCTCAGACACCGCCTACCAAGAGTCTGGGTCTGCCGAGGTTTCTTCCTAAAAGGGAGTTTTTCCTTGCCACTGTCGCGATAGCCACTGCTAATGCTTGCTCTTGATGGAATTACTGTAATTGTTGGGGTTTTGGAAAGTGTCTCGAGATAACTTTTGTTATGATTTGATACTATAAATAAAATTGAATTGAATTGAATTGAATTGAATTTAAGGGGCCACCGGAGGAGTTTTGGGACCTTTAGCCAAAAAAGAAATGACCCTCCCCTCGCCAGTAAAAAAATTTCTATGACCCTCCAAAACAATTTGGAAAAAAGGCATGACCCTCCCACAACAACTTATCGATTAGCCTGGGTAAACCCTGACGACCTTCCGGCAAATTTGAGATTTGCTCTGCAGGTCAGTCTGGCGAAGAGCCCATTCAAACCCATTTCCAATGTCCTCAAAATGGAGGCACCAATCACAAACGCTGAGGCGGGCTTAACACCAATCACAACCGTTGAGGCGGGCTTTACGTGACGAGGATAGCGCAGCGACGGCGAGCAGCTTTTTGTTTACATTCATTGTTTTACATTCAACATGTTACAGTTCTCAAGGACGCACGCACACACGGACAGAGACACAGTCTCTTTTTCCTTTCTCTCAACTTCTCCACCGTGTGTGGCGCGTACCCGCTCGCGGTGTGAAGCGCGTGTCCGCGCTATTTTTGCACATGTAAGGAGCCTCGTGAATTAACCTGCAACATATTAGCTGTTTGGAAATTCTTCAGCGTGTGTACAGAAGATAACAAGTTAGCAATATGCAACACCTGCAAGGAGACAGTAGGGCGTGGAGGGACCACACCAAGAACCAGAATCACATTTTTTTTGTTGGATATTGGATGTGAAAAGCGTCACCCGGATCTTTGGTCTGATTGGTTGAATGACTATCCAATGAGCCCAGAGGCATTTGAGTGGCATCCATTGGTGACGCCCCTCTGGAAATGAACTGTCAATGAACCTTTCCCAGACCCACTCTCAGTTACAGCTGAGAAGGGTCTGGTGTTAACCAGGCTACTTATCAATATCTTCTGTACTGGTTTGCGCTTGGCAACTATATACAGATTCCCATTGTTTTTTTACAGCCACGACATGCGTGACTAAACCTCTGCATTCTCATCTGACGTATCACACTCCTCTGTTATGGTGTGGTGGCCATTTCAGTAGATTTACTCACTAACGTTGTGGAAACACAATAAGCATGGAAACTAAATGCACACTTCCTGCATTACTGCATTACTTCAAATACTAAGTTACTCCTCTAGTAAACTAGTATTCACATGAAATAAAACAATAAAATATTGAGACCATTCAGCAAGGCACTCAACTGGTTGCTATGGACTCGTCACTAGGCTTCCTCCACTTCACCGTTTAAACAAAGTGGAATAAACGTATAAAAGTCCAAATCTACACAAAACCCACAATCAATTAGTAAGCTGACATCAAATGTGGCATTTAGGAAACCTTTATTGCAACCATGGCATGGTAAGATGTCCAGATAGTGCAACAGTCATTTTCGTTTTTTGCGTCCTGCTGCTCCAATCGTCAGCCAGGAAATACTTTTTTTTTTACTAAAGAGCTACATGGAAAAATATGCACCAAACAAGCCACTTTGAAATTTTGCTGTTTCATGAATACAAAAGTTGGGTGACCCCCCCCCTCTGGACTGAAAAATGTTGGATGACCCTCCCCTCAATAAAGAATAAAAAGACATGACCCTCCCCTATTTTCCTCCGGTGGTCCATTCCATAAATACACAACGGTCCCTTAGGTCTCTGTCTTCAAAGACTCTTTTCCTAAGTCTGGCGTATGCACCACTGGTACAGCTCAGGCGATGGTTGACTTCGGAGTCGATGTCAGCTTTTGAGGAGAGGAGGCTGCCAAGGTAAGGGAAGTGGTCAACATTTCCAAGGATGATGTTGTCCACGTTTATGGTGAGCTGAGTTGGTGGCTGATTAGGTGGAGGTTGAAGTAGGTCCTGGGTGGCCATCTTGGAGCAAATAAGGCGATGATCTGACTTTTTTAATGTGGAAAGACTGGAGCACAAACAGCCACCACATAGTTCTTGACAGATCTGGGTCAGAATCCTTTGGCATGGAGTCCAAGACAACTGGGGACCCTTTTCTGCTGCAGCCTTCATCCGCTTTCCCAGCCGTTGTGATGCTTCCCTAAAGTGGAACCAGCTCCCAATCTGGGTTCGGGGGGCAGAAACTGTCACCACATTCAAGAATGAACTTAAAACTCTCCTATTTGATAAAGCTTATATGTAGGGAGTGAGGAATTGCAGTGTCCACCTAACTGGCCCACCTGCTTCTCTTCATAATTGTTAGATTAATAATATATAACAAAAGTAGAGGGAGGCAGGCCAGCACAGCCCGATCCGGCAGGGGAGAGTTGCCCAAACAGGCTACCTCTCCTTATGACCTGTCTCTCTTAGTTACACTGTTATAGTTTTAGACTGCCGGGGGACTTCCTTCCTTTGACACACTGAGCTGCTCTCTCCTCTCCCTTCCTATTACCATTTGTGTGCATCCCGTCCCAGAAATGCTTGTTATTAATCCTAGCTTCTGGGGAGTTTACTTCCCGGAGTCCTTGTGATTTTTCACCCAGCGTATTTCCTTGGAGAACGTTGGCACCAAGATCCTGGTTGCAGCTGTCGCCGTGGTCCTGCTGCACTCCCTGCTGAGCTCAGCGGTGCCCTGCAATGTCATCCTGCGTCCTGCTAAACCCTGCTGCTGGACCACACTCTATCTGTAAAGTGTCTCGAGATAACTTGTTTTATGATTTGGTACTATAAATAAAATTGAATTGAATTAAAGTTAGCGATCATCTTACGCCTGTTCCACCTTTGAGGTCTTGGCTGGATTGTTTTAACAGTCCAGGGATTGCTATTTGCCCATAGTTGGGACAATGGTTGAAAGACATCAGGGCATATCCACACACCAGTGGGCCTGCATGCCATCTCTCTGTGGCCCACTGCTGCTCCGAGATCCCCCACAGTTTAGCATGGGACCGCTAAACTATACACACACAATTGAATGTCTAATCCATTTAATGTCTATACACTCCACCAGGGACGGACTGACAGTCTGTGTGTTCGGGACAAGTACAGAACGGCTGTCCAAGTGACGGCCGTCGGCACAAAAAAAGTCTAATAAAGCCATATTAACAGCCAACAGCAGGGGGCGCTAATACGATCACTTATATGCTACGTGAAAAAAAAAAAAAAAAACTGAGGAAGAAGAGTAGGCCTACATCATTAGACGTGATTGGTCATGATGAGGGACAGACAGCAGAGTTAATTTCACATCAGCAAGAGGTACTGGTAAGTGCCAGGAGCAGGACACATTATAATAGGCTGCCTTTATCCCTATCTTAGCGAATTGCATCAGCTATCAACATGGGTGTGCATCATGATTATGAAAATTATCGTGCCAATTAGTGCTGTCAAACTTAACGTGTTTAATAATTTCTGTTTTCTGGTTAATTTGAAACTTAGTTAAGAAATTAAGTTAGAAATTAATCGCGGGTTGACCGCGATTTCACTTCGTTGTATATGAGAGGTTGTAGAATGCTCTGCTAGGATGAAGACTATGGTATTGAATTAAACTGGAAAACATCAGGCATGCATTGGTACCACTCTAAACGTGCTAACAAACAGGGAAGGGGGCTAAATAATTCACCAAATCTAACCAAAAGTTTAACCAAAAAATCTTAGCTTGCACTTTCTGTCTGTCTTCCATCAGTGTGCAGTTTTTCCTTGTCTTTCATATTTGCATTTACTATTGTGGAACTGGCAAAGACCTGGTGGTTGATTATGAAAGTAATTTTCATCATTTCACAGCCTTAATATGAATCAAAAGTGTAATATTGACAAAATAGGTTATTCAATGCTAATTCTTTAACACAAAGCAACACATACTGTATTATATCATCAATAATAGCTAATAACCTATCTTTAAAATAATTTGTTTATTCAGGTCAAAGATAGTTGCAGCACAAAAGATGACTAGTAGGTAGTAACTAACACTCAGTGATTTGGTACAGGCCTACAGAATATCCAATCCACATGTTCAGGTACAGCAAGTAGCCTACTTTAAAAGTAAAAAAAGAAAAACTGGCGGTCAGCCTAAGGTGGACATGAACACAGATCACAGTCATCCCAAACATTGAGCAAGATGAGCACAGCATGTAGAGTACTCAAATCTCTATGGAGAGAAAAAGAGCAACAGGCGTGAGTAGGGAAGGAGGTGTGGGCAGTGAGAATAGAGATAAATCAGTGGTATGGCATAAAGCTTTGGTCAGAAAGCTGCGAGAGTTCAGCAGCGTCTCCTCTCTCTGGTGATGGAGACCTTAGAGGGTACAGAACTCTGCTTCCCACAACTCCTCAACACCTCCTGCAGGAAGCCAATGCGTCCTCACTTTGAGGCCATGCTGATTTACATTCTGCTGTCTTCCATCTCTCTGCTCACTGTAACTCTTAACCTTCTGGTCATCATCTCTATCTCCCACTTCAGGTAGCCAAATATTTAATTAATTTATGGAACTGGTAGATAATAATAACAAGTATTGCTTGATCTCAACCTGTGTAGAAAAGCGTATTATTTTTCTAAATAATGTTTTTGTATTTCAGATTTTGATCTGTCTGCTTTTATCTGAATGATAATGTATGATAGTAATGATAAATAAATTGCTGGTCTTTCTCTACAGGCAGCTGCAAACCCCCACCAACATCCTTCTCCTCTCTCTGGCTGTTTCAGATTTCTTTGTGGGCCTCCTAATGTTCTTTCAAATTATACTCATAGATGGCTGCTGGTTCCTCGGTGACCTAATGTGTACTCTATATCAGTATCTAGCATATATTATCACCTCTGCCTCAGTTGGAACCATGGTGCTCATATCTGTTGACCGCTATGTGGCTATTTGTGATCCTCTGCATTACTCCACCAAAGTTACACACAAAAGAGTTAAAGTTTGTGTTTGTCTGTGTTGGATATGTTCTGTAATCTTTCAGAGTATTATTCTGAAGGATATTCTAAAACAACCAGGCAGGTATAACTCCTGCTTTGGAGAGTGTATCAATTTTGTCACCTACATTGCTGGAATAACAGATGTTATTTTTTCATTCATTGTTCCTGTTAATGTTATTGTTGTTCTCTATATGAGAGTGTTTGTGGTGGCTGTGTCTCAGGCTCGTGCCATGCGGTCTCATATTGCAGCTGTCACACTTCAGTTTTCAGTGAAAGTAACTGCTAAAAAATCTGAATTGAAAGCTGCCAGGACTCTTGGTATTGTTGTAGTTGTGTTTCTTATATGTCTTTGCCCATATTATTGTGTCGCCCTTACAGGCCAAGATAACTTGCTTAATGCTTCATCTACTGCATCTGTAATATGTTTGTTCTATTTTAACTCCTGTCTCAACCCTGTGATCTATGCCTTTTTCTATCCCTGGTTTAGAAAATCTATTAATTTCATTGTTACACTCAAGATACTGCAACCTTACTCCTGTGAGGCCAACATGCTGTAGAGAGACTCTGCATGGTTTCTGAAATTAGACTCTAATCATGAAGAGAAAATGTCCTTGGTCATGTTATATACAGGTTTGCACATTGTTGTCTCTTACATGCAGATTATTTGCCTATACCTTGGGTATGTTACAGTGTAATATTCTCTGAGAATGAGTGCTTCATTTTTAATGCAACAGTAAAGCTACTTAAGATTTTTTCTTTTTCATGTATTTTGGACACAGCACAAACTCAAGGTTTTACTATTTCACCACAATTCAGAGTCAATTAGGCCTATTGTACGTTTCACTTCACTATTTAGTATAAGCCTAAATTACTTTGCAGATTCTGATTAATAATAGAAATATTATGATTAAACTATGATGTATTAAAGTGGGTGGTGAAATTCACAAGCTACCTGCCAAGTCATATACTTCCCCTGTCATTTTGGTGAAAATAACTCATAAGTAACGCAAAAGTAGCATAAAGCATTACAATTCAGAGACCGTAATATTCTAATACAACAAATTACTCTCAAATGACAGTATGTAATAATCTATAATGCATTACATTTTGGAAGTAACTTGCCCAACACTGTCAATGACCGGCCAGATCATACTTCTGATTAGTAAATTTGAACATTTAACATTGTGAAAGGGACCTATTTACCTAAGATGGAAAACAGTCCATTGGGCCCAACATAGGCTAAAAAAAAAAAACTGAAAAAAGTGAATCTGCTTCGTCACTATGAATTTCATTCAAAAGACAAGCACTGTAGCAATATTCTAATGCCAGACTGAAATGCATTTTTGTACGTTTGTATTCTTTTTTGTACTGATCCAGAGTTTAACACAATCTCTGATTTCCAGTCAAATTGTGTAGCAAGGTGCAACCCGCTCTCACTCCCAACTCGTAAAATACGCTTGGGCATTGCCTCTCAGCATCAGATACCACACAAAAATCACCCTTCAGCGTGTGTATGGAACGCACCGGGTAGAGTGAGCGCTGTTTGATGACGTAGTATTAAGGGCGACAACAGTAGCGAGTAGTATGAAAGACCGAAATGCCGCATAAGGAGGTTAGTATGGGCAGGCCCGTATTAAGACAATGTGGTGCCCCTGGGTGCTATATCTCAAAGGCCCCCTCGTCCACCACCCCCTTTACTCATGCTGTCCTCCTGCCAAAAATATCAGACATAATCAAGGGCATTTCTCAAATGTAATTTACTAACTTATCCTGAAACATACATGTAGGCATATGAGCAGTGAGCACTTTAATGTCTCAATTCAAAATGTCAAAAAAAAGCCTAAATCAATACTATATATTGCATCATTGTGGGTCGGTCAAAAAACAAGTTTTCCTTTTCTTGCCAATTACATTGAATCAAGAAAGCCAACCACTTATAATTTTTTATAACACTTAATATTTTACATTCATCATTATGATAACATTTTCGTGGGGATTAAACTGGCCACTTTTGATTATTGTTAACCCCCCCCATCCCCCAAATGATACATTTGCGCATACCTGTGGACCAACTCAACTCTGACAGATTGGGGAGGGTATTGATAGGGGTCATGTAATTAGTTATTTATAATTTATTATTATTATTGTGAAATTAGTGTTCACAAACGAATAATGTATGGTCTTTCAACAATTTCAAGTGAATAATATAACAATTTACGGAAAATATTGTTAAAGCTTGTGTCATGTGGTGCCCCCCCACTGGTTGTGAATGGTTGGTGCCCCTGGGCCCCAAGTGCCCTTATGGATAATCCGGGCCTGAGTATGGGCAGTGGATTGGTCAAACAACACAGGACCTGGCCTTGACCAACTGCCATTTTGCTCGTTTGAAAGCCATGATGTCTCTCTCTCATCGGTGGGCCAAATTCTCTGGGTGGGCAAAGCAGAGAAAGGGGAAGTAACCTTGCTCCTTATGACCTCATAAGGAGCAAGATTCATTTTCTCAAAGGCAGAGCAGGATACCCAGGGCTCAGTTTACACCTATCACCATTTCTAGCCACTGGGGGACCATAGGCAGGCTGGGGGAACACATATTAATGTTACAAAACCTCATAAAGTGAAATTTCCATGCCTGGGACCTTTAAAGGGACTGCATTAAGCTTGTTTAAGTCCTATTTATCAGATCAATCTCAGTTTGTTCTTGTTAACTATGGTTCTTCCATGCACACTATAGTTAGTCATGGTGTTGCACAAGGCTCTGTGCTTGGACCAATTCTCTTTACCTTTTATATGCTTCTTTTGGCAATATTATTAGGAAACACTCCATAAACATCCACTGTTGTGCAGATAATGCCCCATTTATATCAATCAAGCCAATACAAACCAATCGGTTAGTTTAACTTCAAGCATGCATTGAGGACATAAAAACCTGGATGATGTACAATATCCTGATGTTAATCTCATAAAAAACAGAAGTTATTGTATTTGGCCCCCAAAACCTCCAAAGCACATTATGTAAAAATATAACTGTTCTGGATGGCATTGCCCTGGCCTCAAGCAGCACCACTGTTGATCAGGAAATATCCTTTAAGGTCTAAATAAAATAAACTTCAAGGACTGCCTTTTATTGAACCTGTATAACATTGCAAAAAATAAGCACATTATGTGCATTAGTCCATGCATTTGTTACTCTAAGGCTAGACTATTGTCAGGTTGCTCCAATAAAAAGCATGTGTACTTCCAAGAACTAGGATAAGAGATCATATGTTTACTTTATTAGATTATTTGCACTAGGCACCTGTAAAATCCAGAATTAAATGTAAAATCCTTCTCCTCACCTAAGAAGCTCATAATGGCCATTTCTTGAAAAGCTCAGAATATGTTATTACCCCACTTAAACACTGCACTCCCAGAATGCATTAATTTGTGGTTACTAGAGTCTCCAAAAGTAGAATGGGAGCCAGAGCCTTCAGCTACGAAGCTCCTCTCCTGTGGAACTAGTCCACCACAGCTAGATACTTAATACACAGCCCTGGCTGTATAAATGGAAAACAAACAGAAAGGAGTGGACAAGCCACAAAACACTATTCCACAAAATTGGCAACAGGTAGAGACAGTCGATGGAAGTGGGAGAGGCAGCATGTGAATTTTCCACCTGGCTAGTAGTTATCTGTCCATTAATCTGTGGGGTGGAGCTTCTAAAGGGGGGGTTGAATTTAGTTGTTAGGCAGTTGAGTTCAAATATCAACAATCTCCGAATCGAATACTGCACCTTTTAAGAGTATTCTTAAAACTCTCTTCTTCGATAAAGCTTATAGTTAGGGGGGGTTCAAGTCCAGCCCTTATAGTTATGCTGGTATAGGTTTAGACTGCCGTGGTATTTCGTAAAACACAATCAGCTCCTTTCTCCTCCTCTCTCTCTCCATCCGTTTGCATTCATGTCCAATTATTTTATGTTACTAACTTAGCTTATCCCCCCTTGTCCTTTTTTGTTGTTGGATTGTGGTGGCACCTGTATCATGGCTGTGGCTTCTGCAGTGATCCTGCTCAACGCCTTTTGCTACTATTATTATTAATAGTCATTTTTCTGTTTTATACCATGGTCTGGGTGAATACTCGATTCTGATTAGCTGCAGGGTGTCCATAAGTGATGTAGGACACCTACTAAGGGAGTTCCATGAAACTGACTGTTTCTTGTTCTAAATGAATGCGCTACATTAAAACAAAAAGGAAATGTGAATCTGTTATTTCCAACTCGTCCTCTGAACACCACAGGATGGCGTTAACACACAAGCTGCAAGAAGTAAGTTATACTGCCCCTCTGGACTGACTTAGTTTCACAGCGAGTAACGTTATCTCACATCCCGTTCGCTACTTCAGGCTGCAGCCGACAGTAACGTTAAACATCGCAGATAAAATTGTTCGTTAAAGTTGTTATATTGTTTTGGGGACAATGACATGGCTGGATAGCTAGCTTGTCTTGTTATTCAAAATACTGTCTATTTTTTTTTACTTATTTCCAACTGTACACAATGTTATTGACTTTGGATCTTGCTAGCATAGCATTAGCTTTCAGGCTCGTAGCTAAATTGAAGGGTTCCACCAGCTGAGCGGACTATAAATATCTCCCGTTGCTAAGGGAGGCAAGTCGTATTTAAGATCTTTCCTATTTCCTGGAGGAGTGAACAATGTTTGCATTGCATAAGAACCTTATAGGATGGGAGTGATAACCAGGGAAACGAGTTATTGTTTGGCTAAACTCGATTTTAAAACAAATTAAAATATAAACTAATGTTTTAAAGATGTTATTTGGCAAGTGACCATGGTATAAGCAGGTTAATGCCCTTTGAGGTGTCCATTGTCAGGTATTAATGGACTTCGCTGCACATCAGACGGTTCACACCTCGCCGTCGTCCATTAATACCTGACAATGGACACCTCGTCGGGCATTAACCCTTACATATTTACTGTTACTATTTTTGCCACTATTCATCATGTCATACATACGGTATACTTATTATGAGTCATATTTCTTGACCCCCAACCGGTCGAGGCAGATGGCCGTCCACATACTGTAGAGCCAGGTTCTGATCCAGATTTCTGAGTGTTAAAAGTAAATTTTTCCTAACCACTGTTGCACCAAATGCTTAACAACTGTTGAACCTCTATACATTATACAGTGGTCTAGACCTACACTATATGTAAAGTGTCCTGAGATAAATTCTGTTATGAACTGACGCTTTAAATAAAATAAAATTCAATAGATGTGAGCTTTAAAGGAGTTGGGCACATTTTAAGCTACTCACTCTGGCGCTTGACTAAATGTGCAAATCAGTTGTATGTCTGTCTATTCATACGCTGTTTTCTCATTTTCACCAAATCTTGTTGTCTCTTCAGTCAGATATTGGCATTGCCGTGTTCGTATAAATCACCCTTCTTCTTCACTCTCGGATGTGTGTTTTCTTCCAGTTTTGTAGAAACGTCATCAACACGCCAACTCACTCACTGTAAGTTCTCAGAAGAATGACCTGCTCTATTCACACATGGGCTCAATCGGACTTTACACAGACGTTGCACAAGGGGGCTGGCAGGGTGAAGACCATTTAATGTCTGGTCCAACATATTTGTCTGTAACGGATGTTGTGTATTGTCCCAAACAGGTCTCTCTTGAAAATGAGACCCTGTGTCTCAATGAGATGACCTGTATAAATAAAGGTTAAATAAAAATTAAAAACTGATCCAGACATTTTCCTTCTCAAATACAGCTCATCCAGGTAATGTCTAGATAAGTTCAGTGTTGCAGTGCATGTGTGAAAGGGGCTATATACTCCATATTGTGGGTAGACACTGCATCGCCTTGTTCTCCAGCGACATGGTATTTTAACCTGTTGGGGTAATCTGGGTGCAAAACCTAAAGAAATATACGGTTTCAGCACGGGCAACTCTGATCTCAGACATCTGGCGGTCGGCCTAAAGTGGACATTAACTCAGATCACAGTCATCCCAAACATTGAGCAAGATGAGCACAGCATGTAGAGTACTCCAATCTCTATAGAGAGATAAAAACAGCAACAGAGGTAAGAAGGAAGGAGGTGTGGGCAGGGAGGATAGAGATAAATCAGTTGTATGACATAAAGCTTTGGTCAGAAAGCTGCGAGAGTTCAGCAGCGTCTCCTCTCTCTGGTGATGGAGACCTTGGAGGGAACAGAACTCTGCTTCCCACAACTCCTTAACACCACCTGCAGGAAGCCAATGCGTCCTCACTTTGAGTCCATGCTGATTTACATTCTGCTGTCTTCCATCTCTCTGCTCACTGTGACTCTTAACCTGCTGGTCATCATCTCCATCTCCCACTTCAGGTAGCCAAATATTTAATTCATTTATGGTACTAGTAGATAATAATAACAAGTATTGCTTGATCTCAAACTGTGAGGAAAATAATGTTTTTGTATTCCCGTCTGCTTTTAGCTGAATGATAATTGATGCTATGAGTAATGATAAATGTTTTGCTGGTCTTTTTCTCCAGGCAGCTCCAAACCCCCACCAACCTGCTTCTCCTCTCTCTGGCTGTCTCAGATTTCTTCGTGGGCTTCCTCATGTTCTTTCAAATTATACTCATAGACGGCTGCTGGTTCCTCGGTGACCTAATGTGTACTCTATATCAGTATCTAGCATATATTATCACCTCTGCCTCAGCAGGAACCATGGTGCTCATATCTGTTGACCGCTATGTGGCTATTTGTTATCCTCTGCATTACTCAACCAAAGTTACATACAAAAGAGTTCAAGTTTGTGTTTGTTTGTGTTGGATATGTTCTGTTATCTTTCAAAGTCTGGTTTTGAATGATATTCTAAAACAACCAGGCAGTTTTAATTCCTGCATTGGAGAGTGTATATTTTTCACCAACTACATTGCTGGAATTGCAGATGTTATTTTTTCATTTATTGTTCCCATTACTGTTATTGTTGTTCTGTATATGAGAGTATTTGTAGTGGCTGTTTCTCAGGCTCGTGCCGTGCGGTCTCATATTGCTGCTGTCACACGTCAGCGATCAGTGAAAGTGACTGCTAAAAAATCTGAGATAAAAGCAGCCAGGAGTATTGGTGTTGTTGTAGTTGTGTTTCTTATATGTCTTTGCCCATTTTATTGTGTGGCTATTACAGGCCAAGATAACTTGCTTAATGCTTCATCTGCTGCATTCGTAATATGTTTGTACTATTTTAACTCCTGTCTCAACCCTTTGATCTATGCCTTTTTATATCCATGGTTTAGAAAATCAATTCATTTCATTATTACACTTAAAATACTGCAGCCTGATTCCTGTGAGACCAACATGCTGTAGAGAGACTCTGCATGGTGCCTGAAATGAGTCTCTTAGCTTAAACAGAAAAATATACTCATTCAAGTAGCTGGGTAACTGAATAACTGAAAACGTCAAACTCAGCTTACATTTCTAAATGCCGATCAAAAATGTGTCGTCACATTGTATGTTACAATATAATGTTCTATAAGAATGACTGTTTCCTTTGTACTGCAACAGTGAAGTTGCATAGATTTTGTTCATTTACAGAAAAGAACTGTGAGATTTAATTCCCAACCTCTAATTGTATTTTAGTGTAGTAACAGTGTAGTGAAATTGTACCCCAATTTAATACATGACTGAAGTCTGTGACACACAGACATTAGCAGACACTTGGTACTGTATTTTCTCTGGTGATGTTGTGCCAGGATTGTATTGACACTTAAAGAGACATTTTGCTGATCTAAATTCAGCTCTGTGCCATGGCATTGTGTGCAGTTGGCGGGTGCTGGGTTTTTTCCAGGAAAGACAGCGTAAAGATGTTAGGTTTTTGGATCATGTGATACTGCAGGTGGACAGGGCCGGTGTTCAGATTTCCCTGGAACAAAGAGGCAGAGTTCAGGTAAGTTACCTGCTGCCACAATCGCTTGAGTAATGTGTTTTAAATGTTATCAATCACAGATGTTCAGTACACTTCAGTTAGTGGCCGATTAGGGTCATGGGCCCTTAGGGTACTTGGTCAGACCCAATTTAAAATACTTAAAAGGTCCCACGTTATGCTCATCTTCAGGTTCATACTTGTATTTGAGGTTTCTACTAAAACATGTTTTCATGCTTTAATGTTTATAAACTACATTATTTTTCTCATACTGTCTGTCTGAAAATACCTATATTTACCTGTCAAACGTTCCTTATATACAGTATATATATAGTTGGGTATAGTGGACGCCTCGTTTTAAGGCAGGCGCAGTATTTATATAGCACCTTCAGTGCTGTAATGTAAAAAAGTACAAATACTTTGTTACTGTATTTAAGTAGAATTTTCATGTATCTGAACTTTACTTTGTTATTTATAGTTCTGTAAACTTTTACTTTTACTCCACTACATATCCTAAATAAAATGTATACTTTTACTCCACTACATTTTCCCTTAGCATCTTCGTTACTCGTTACTTGCAAATGTTTACGTACGTTGGAGTGAAAGATTCTTTCACACAAAAATTTAAATTCAGTTTTTCTATTTGCTGTTGTCAGACTTGATGTTTAAGAAGGTGTGGAAACCCTGAATATTATGCTTTACTGTAAGGAAGCCACAATAAAGTTCATAATCAAAGTTTTTTTTTTCTACTTTTACTTCTAATAGCTAAGTACATTTAATATCATAAAATGATGTGGTTTCTCCAAGTTATCCACAGAAAGAAGAACAAACTACTGAATGTTTTTTAGGTGTTTTACCTTTGAGGGTAAAGCGTTTAAAAATTAATTCAGTGGAAGCAATGTGAGGTAACTGTTACAAACACTGTTACAATAAAGATATTTTAAGGCACCTATTGTCTAATTATTTTATAACCATGTTTTGGTACCTTTAGAGGAGAAAAAAGAAAAATAAGAAATCAGACTTACTGTAGCTAATATAATTACAGGAAAAAGAAGATGTATACACTATTGTAAATGCACATACAAGTGTATATATGCATTTCCACTAACCTATGTGTCTCCCACACCTTATCACATCATTTAGTAGTTAAAAAACTAAAATGTTACACACAAGGCCCCTTTAAAAAGCAAAGCAGTGTATTTCAACCACTAGAGAGAACACCACAGCACTCTATGATATGACCTCACCACTTGTGCCAAAATAATAAGGTGTCAGCTTTGTGTCTTTGTGATGTTTGAGTCAGTGTTTTCTCTGTCACTTTGCTCCTCTGCTGTGAAAAGCTGAATGACAAAATGCTGACGCTTAACGCCACAGCTCAGGTGGTCCACGGTGTGGCGCTCTCCAGGGACAAGACAGGAGTGACTGATAAGATATCTGCTGCCAACTACATGGTTTCTGTCCTCTTTGGCTACACCACACTAATCCACATGACAGGTCCAGAAGAATTAAAAGCCCAACCTGATCTAAAGGTTGTGATACAATTGTGGTTCATAATATATCCCTCTCCTCTTGTACAATTATACACATATACAATTTCCATATATTAATCCACATTTATACTAGAGTAGTGCCAGTTGGAGTTGTTCTCCTTGCAGATGAGACAGAAAGACCTTTCACGCCCACACAGGTGTTTTCAGTTATTAGTTAGCTGATTAGACCTCTGTTCAGGTTGAAGGTGGGCAGGGGTGTGCGGTATGACATTCGTCCAGCCCGAAAATAGTGCAACAAAGCAAACAGGAGAGATGTCAATCAGCACAGTCTTGACGCGCCCACGCAGTCCTGAGTCTGATCATCCAACATTATTGAAATCAATTGCATGGGTTAATCATGGCTGTGCATGATCTCCAATGAAAAAAATTGTCCACCTCAGACAACTTTAATTTTTGTTTTTTTAACTCAATTGGGGAGTAGGGGTGGGCAATAGCACAAAAGTTGTTTTTGATCCGGTAGCTTAAGAGTAAAAAATAAGTAAAGGAAAAAATGTAATGCAAAAAAATAAACTAATAAATTGTTAATATCAATACTCAAATTAAGATGTGTAGTGTCAGATGGCCGCCCACCAAGAGTCAAGTTCTGTCTGAGGTTTTCTGCCACTGTCGCTCCTTGGGAGATTATTGGATCTCTGTAAATTATAGAGTGTGGTCTAGACCTACTCTATCTGTAGAGTGTTTTGAGATAGCTGTTATGATTTGACACTAGAAATACAATTAAACTGAATTAAATTGATACTTTAGGTATTGTTGTGTTTACTCTACTCGGAGGTCTTATCAAGAGTTGAAACCAGTGAATACCAGCTGTCCTTCAGTGTGCTGCTGTGCTAGTCCACTTCTAAAATGTATTAATCTATCACACGTTCTCCCCTAAAACCAGCCAGGACCAAGTGGAACACCCGTGGGCGGTTTATGTGGCAATTCCAGCAGGTCTATAACTGAAGAGAAGGTTACTAAACTCTCTGCCACCGGGTAAGATATCAATATCTTATTGCCTACTACTTCTCATTTGAAATTTGGGTTTGAAATATACTGAGTATACGGAGTTTAGGCATTAAGTTGTTGACCAGTCTTTGATCTTTTGCTGTTTGTTGCCCCATAGCTGTGAGATACAGTATAATGACACTGCTGACAGTATATAATCATTCTGTGGTTGCAGGGGTGTGGTCAGAGCACGGAATTGATATTGAGATTGCATAGCTACTAAACAGTAACTGCTATAGCCTAAACCGTTCATATTCATTTAGAAGAATCTAAAAGTGAATGCACTGCAATGTGCATTGACATTGACAACAATCAAATTATCCTAAGAACACCATCATGACACAGAAAATCTCCACATTTGGCCTAATCAGCCGTCACAGCCCTGTGCATATTGACTTCTCCTGTTATTACAGTCAGCCAGATATCCAGGGCTTGGCCATCAAAGTCAAAACCAGGTGAGTGGTGGGTGTGAGGTACTGTATGTAGCTCAAGAGTTGTCACCTTTTCATTAACAAGAGAAGGGTGACTGAGCTTCACTTAGTTTTTGTGTGCAGACTGACATATAATTAGCAAGTATATTTGCTTTCCAGCTCTGTGATTCAGCAGATTATATCTGGAAAATGGAATTACAACCTGACCATGAAGGCCTACACCAACGCTGACCGCATCAAGGCTAACCTTAACCCAAGCACCGACATCCAACTGGACGAGAAAATCTGGGTGGAGCTTAAGACCGATGGGCTGGATAAAAGAATGGTTGTTGTGGTGACTGACTCCTGCTGGGTAACCGATCAGCCTTCGCTGAAGGGAAGCCTGAGATATGACCTCATTATCAAAGGGTGAGACACACATAGAGGTGCTCGTGGTAATTAAACCCATCTTTGTTGTTGTTGATGTTGGGAATTCCCTGTTATGTCTGCTTTCCTGTTTTGAATAGCTGCCCTTACCCTGCTGACCAGACTTTGAAAGTGGAGGGCAATGGGCTGGGAACGTTCAACAACTTCTCTTTCAACACGTTCCAGTTCTATGGTCAGACTGGTGACGTCTACCTGCACTGCAGATTAGAGCTAAGCGCCACACAGAGCAATGCCTGTGCCCCAGTATGGCCAATTCCTCATTATATATTCACATAAATAAACAAATAAATTTGTGAATTGTCAAGTTTTATTAATCTCTCTGTCTTTTAACTGCCTCACAGAGCTGCAGACAGGCTCGGAGAGGGCGTAGATCTGCCTTGTCAAAATATAAGGATGAAAACCCGCCTTCATATCCATGGCCTGGACTTATTAGGTAAGTGCAACTCTCCTGCTGATTTCAACTTCCAATTTTCCCAATTTCCGAGCTCACTTCTTTAATATGCTTAGGGGAAACAACCGAATATCCATGATGTCTTTCTTGAGAACATCAGCTACTATCTGGAGCCAGTTTAGTGTTATGGGAAACAGATGGAGGTTCTTTAAGTGAAACATGCATTCGGTGTGCTTACTACATCCAATGTCTCACACACCTGTTCTGCACCTGTTCATTAGGTCAAGGAAGAAAGGGAAGCACCCATCCAAGGCTGAGGTTACACTTGTCTTTTCAATTGACTTTTGTCATGCCAGGACGCATTACTGGCAAGTCTGTGCGCTCCAAGATCGGATCTTGGTCTCTTTGGGATCCAATCTGCCAGACCACATGCCGAGGTGGCCTGGCTCGCATTAAGTTCAGATCTCAGTGAGGCGGCGGCCATTTGAAATGGAGGGGTACCAAATATAGCACTAGCAATATATTAAGTGTTACATACCACCACATACAACCTCCATGGTATTGGTTCTACAAAAGACTAACGATACACATATAACAATAAACACAAGAATACTAATTCAGTGTTAACCTAAATTTTATTTATCACTGCACATGAATAACATATCCTCTTTAGGGATAAAGGTGGATGAAAATATTTGCCACAATTAGGGGGCCAGAGGGAGATTGAGGCTTAATATTACGGCGGCATTAGCAACCCTTGCCCTTTCAAGAGCAAAGAGATGAGGAAAACATTCTGGAGCACAGCTGAGACCTGCTGTCATCTAGCACTGGGGTCACATTGGTAGCTGCGTTAATCACTTGTGTTTGAAGTCAGAGGGGACTGACTTACAACAAGTCTAGAAGTACAAACATCTATTCCCCATATTTTATTTAACTGTCGTTTTGGAGAAGAAACATCTGTATTATATAGGGATTAACAACTAACCATGACTTGAATTTGGTTATCTTCTTAGGTTTCCATGGAGTATCAACTGACCAACAAGCTCAAGACCCAAAATGATTCCTAAACTAATGTATTTTAATTGGAAGCATCTTTCGTGAATACAGCAAGTTTTTTTTCTGTTAGTTGTGACTTCAGCTGAAAAGCTGTGTCGCATTGCTGTTTTTGGTCATTTTAATTATTATAATTTTAATGTTATCAAAGTCGGACTATTTCATGAACTGCTGCGAGACTTGGTTGAGTGGGATGGGGGAAAAATTTGAGTAGCAGCATTTCCCACATGCAAAACTATCTGGTGTCTGGAAGCATTGGCAAATTCCACTGGATTTCACTCTTTTCGGCCGGATGTTCGTTACCTTACACTTTGTTTGTGTTAAACTCCGGTCGATTTATGAGGACTATGGTTAACTGTTCTCAGATCTCTGCAGGGTAAATCCAGACAGCTAGCTAGACTACTTACTAGTTAGCACCGCCCAAGACGATTGTGATTGGTTTAAAGAAATGTCAATAAACCAGAGCACATTTTTCTCCTATCCCGGAATGCTGTGTGGACTAGCAAAGCGAGACGAAGGAGGGACAACAAAGCTAGAAAAGTAATAAAACGTCTGAACTTTGTTCAGAAAGCTGCCAGATCTCAGCAGCTCCTCCTCTCTCTCTAATGATGGAGGGATTTGAACTGTGCTTTCCACAGCTTAACTCCTCCTGCAGGAAGCTAAAGCATTCTCATTCTGAAACTGTGTTTATTTACATCGGGCTGTCCTTCATCACTCTGCTCACTGTGACTCTTAACTTGCTGGTCATTATCTCCATCTCCCACTTCAGGTAGCCAAATATTTCATCTGTACAGAGAAATGATTGTACTTTGTCTTGATTTTGAAATGCTTTGATGACAAGTGATGCTAGAAATAATAATCAGTATGTTGCTCTCTTTTCTCTCCAGGCAGCTCCAAACACCCACCAACCTCCTCCTCCTCTCTCTGGCTGTCTCCGATTTCTTTGTGGGTCTCCTCGTGTTTTTTCAAATTATACTCATAGACGGCTGCTGGTTCCTCAGTGACTTCATGTGTGTTGTGTATTTGGATCTTTCATACATTATTACCTCTGCATCAGTAGGAAACATGGTGCTCATATCAGTTGACCGATATGTGGCTATTTGTGATCCTCTGCATTACTCAAACATAGTCACTGTGAGAAGAGTTACAATCTGTATTTGCCTTTGTTGGATCTGTTCTGTTCTGTACAACAGTCTCATATTGAAGGATAACTTGAATCATCCAGGCATGTATAATTCCTGCTCAGGAGAGTGTGTGGTTGTCATTAGTTACATAGCAGGAGTGGCTGACCTTATTTTTACATTTACAGTTCCTGTCACTGTTATCATAGTTCTGTATATGAAAGTGTTTGTAGTGGCTGTGTCTCAGGCTCGTGCCATGCGGTCTCATATTGCAGCTGTCACACTTCAGTTTTCATTCAAAGTAACTGCTAAGAAATCCGAGATGAAAGCAGCCAGGACTCTCGGTGTTGTTGTAGTTGTGTTTCTAATATGTCTCTGCCCATATTATTGTACCGTCCTTACAGGCCAGGATAACTTGGTCAATGCTTCATCTGCTGTCTTAGTGATATGTCTCTCATATTTCAACTCCTGTCTAAACCCTGTGATCTATGCCTTTTTCTATCCTTGGTTTAGAAAATCTATTAAAGTCATTGTTACTCTTCAAATACTGAATCCTGGCTCCTGTGAAACCAACATGCTGTAAAGAGACACTGTGGAGTGACAGAAAGTAGGCCTGTATGGGTTAAAGGAAAATGTGTGTTTACATGTGAAGGTTTAAATTTGACCGGTTCTGGTCTGGCCCCAAAGGCCAGAGTCTCTCTGACACCAATTTAGTCACCTCAACTACTGCTCCTTTAAGTTTTGTGTCCTTTGAATGGTAGACCAGAAACTCAATACACAGGAATTGCTCAGTTAGTCTATAACAAACTTTAGTAAATGATATTGAAAGCAAAATACAACTTATGAATAAGGAATCAGATTTCTTTCAAGACAATTATCTCTCACCCTAACGCCAACAGTCTGTTCGGAATTATGAATCCCAAACCTGACCTTTCCCTCTCTCTTTATCCTCTTCAGGTTTCCTCCTTCCACAGGGTACGCCGCTGCTTATCAGTGCATCTGTTCCAGATGTCCGGTTTCTCACAGCAATTTGTGCAAACCTCATGACTAGACCATTGTTTTCTCTGCTTATCTGACCAAAGTTAATTTTGCTACTGTGTTAATTACTTCCTGGGTGCTTCTCCGATCCAGCTGCACCCTCCACGAGTCTTATTACACTCAAGCCTTTTGAAGCAGAAAAAGCAAGGTCTATCGTGCCTTAAGGCCTCTTTAATAATATTCTTCAAAATATATTCTTGACATGTTGATGTTGAAACAAATATGTAAAGGACCTTAAAGTCAGGCTATACAAGAATTAGAAGTACACTACAGATAGACAGAGTGAACTGGCAACCTGTCTTCACTTTTTCATCAATAGTTTTTTCTGCTATTAGAAAGGATTTGTCTGATATGACCTGTTTTCTGAAATATTGTATAGTATGCTTTGTCCTTTATTATGATACTGCATGATCAATAATAACAAGAAATGTATTGAAAGATGACTTAAGCTTTAAGTGTTTTTTTTAGGTAATGTACAATATAAACGATCAAACATCAGTATAGAGAGTCATGAAGACGATGTACAGAGCAAATAAAGAAGGAATTTGTTTATAAGGGCCTTATTTTAACAATTTAACCCTAACCCTAAGCGCACAGTGTGAAGCACATGGTGCAAGTGCATTTAGGGCGTGCACAAATCCGTGGACGAGGCGCATGGTTCAAAAGGGTTGTACTTCGTGTCTTAATTAATCATAGGTGTGTTTTGGGCGTAACATGCAATATACCAATCAAAGTGTCAGCTCCCATTCCCTTTAAAAAGCCAGGCGCGTTTGTACCTTGGCACATTGCTATTATGATGGCAGATTTGCTAAGCAGGAAGGAGAGATTTTCAGGAGAAGAAACTGATCTGCTCATGCGTGAAGTGAAAGCGCGAGCAGATCATATTATAATACTACTTCACGCTGTAATATTTTAATTTTTAATCTTTTGCATGTTTGTGTGCTGCTGCGCATCCCTGTGTGTGTGTAACAAGCATAGTGTACACACGCTGTACATAAGCCTAGCTGGTAAAATAACAATTAAATGCTACGTTATTGAATTCAGACCAAGATATTGTTGGTCAAGATAACAATACACCAAGAATGCACCTCAACACACCTCCTTGTAAGACCAGCATGCCCATGGGTGCACAGATGGGCACAGGTGCATTTGCTATTTAAACGACGTGGGCGCTGGACGGGAAATTGACAACTGCGTCGGTCTTAAACTAGCAAAGACACTTGCGTCGGGCTTCGCGTTGCAAGTGCAAGATAGGGCCCTAAGAGAGACTGTTAGAGGAGGGAACAAAAATAAATAAATAAAAAGTTACATGATGGAGATTTGGTGAGAAAGCTGTCAGAGGTCACCAGCCTCTCCTGTGTTGGGGCAAATGTGTTTAAACATGTTAATGTTGAGTCAACAACAAAAAAAAAAATCAAAAAGCTCTGGCCAAATAAAGTATTTAAATCAATATACTACAGAGATATTCAGTGGAGTAAGTCAATTGATCCTCACTTTGAATCATAATCTAAATTCATTTTATTTTAAAATAAAACAGGTTGACAAAGTGATTACATAACACAAGCTGCATTACCTGTTCTTATGTATTTTAACTCCTGTCTAAACTCCATCATATATGCCCTTTTCTACTATTAGACTTATTGTTACATTTCAGATACTGCAATGTAATGTGAAAGCTGCCGTCCGCATGTTCTGTGTGTAATAAGGGTTGCATAGTCCAGCTTTGCCAGACCCTCCTCCAAAGCGCACTGAAGGAGAGTCTGGCTACTCCACATAGCGTTCAAGGGTGGGAGGAAAATGTGCTCTGGTTTAATGGCATTTCTTTAAACCAATCAGATTCGTCATGGCCCGTGCTAAACTCCGCACAGAGCCGCTGCAAAATAGCCGTGCAAGAGAAAACTCAAATTGGAAAGATAGTCTAGCTAGCTGTCTCAATTTAACCTGCAGAGATCTGAGGAGCAGTCAACAATAGTCCTCATAAATCCACTGAATTTAAAATTCCAAAAGAATGAAAGTGGAAGGAAATGGAAAATACATGCATCCGGCAGAATTTCCTGCAGCACCGGAGGAATCTCGAAAGTGGAACGCAAAGGATATAGACTAGGGGTTGCATGACGTCCGATTTTTTAACGTTGACTGGTTGATGATGACATCATTGACATTTATTTCAGTCATTAGCCTAATAAAATCACAGGAGAAGGAAATGCTTTGCATTCTATGCCTGTATTTTATCACCCTTTATTGTCAACCCTTGAATAGATTTTCTTAAAGTGATGGTTCGGAGTAATTTCACCCTAGGGTCCTTTGCACCATGACCTCGAGCCAAACACGCCCCCAGAAGCTTTTTTCACCTTTGTCTAAAATTGGACGAGTTAGCGTAGCGTAGCGTTATCAGCTGAATAGCTTAGTGCAGGGGCTAATGGATCCGAAGTGTCTCTTAACATTACCCAACTAATAATGCCCGAAATGATACCAAACGTCTACAGTAGTACAAATAGGTTATGTACTCATAAAACGATGGATTGTAAAGTTTGTAAGTACACCAGAAGTTTATGTAAATAACACTTGCCTGCTGGCTTCTCGTCTCTGCTGCTGCTGCTGCTGCTGTTACTACCGGGCAGTAAGAGTGCTTAGGGCCGTCTACAAATTACAACACCGAAAAGAGATGCAACAAAAATATTTATTAATTTAATGATTAAATAAGGTAATGTCTCCAAACTTACCTCAATTATAACTTGTCTCCTGCTAGTTATACTACAGCACTTACTTTAAAAAATAAGTTAAATTAATAAATATTTTTGTTGCATCTCTTATCGGTGTTGTAATTTGTAGACGGCCCTAAGCACTCGCCTTACAGCAGCAACAACAACAGCAGAGAGCAGAAGCCAGCAGGCAAGTGTTATTTACATAAACTTCTGGTGTACTTACAAACTTTACAATCCATCGTTTTATGAGTGCATAACCTATTTGTACTACTGTAGACGTTTGGTATCATTTCGGGCATTATTAGTTGGGTAATGTTAAGAGACACTTCGGATCCATTAGCCCCTGCGCTAAGCTATTCAGCTGATAACGCTACGCTACACTAACTCGTCCAATGTTCGACCCAGGTGAAAAAAGCTTCTGGGGCGGTGTTTGGCTCGAGGTTATGGTGCAAAGGACCCTAGGGTGAAACTACTCCGAACCATCACTTTAAGAGGCTTGCTTTGTTTAGCTTAGCCTTTCTAGCATTTTGCAACCTGTCCAATTTATCAGCAAGCACTTTTGCAGTGAGCTCAACTACCTGTTTTTTCAGTTTGTGTTTCATCGCGCTATACTCAAACTACTGTACTGGGTTTACCAGCGGTAATTTTACACACACCAATCCTGGTAATTATGTCCAACGCTGCATCCCGCATCTCTGTGATAGTCAGTCAATCAAAAGTTCGCCGTAAACAAACACTCTGCATAGTCTATTAGACGTCCTTGTTGGCAACAAATGCATTCTGTTTATGCTTAGTGATGTATGCACCCACAACCCAGTCTCACGGCAGTTCGTGAAATGTTCACGTGATGTAATCTATTGATTCATGTACACGGACACATTTACTCACGTTTTTTTTCGTGATGGTCAGCACATTTTTTAAACTAATGTATTTCAATGGGAAACATCTTTCGTGATCACAGCAAGGTTGTGGGTGATCTTACGTTTCCATGACACGCAGGAAGAACAGGATGGTTGTGTTTAGGAAAAGAACAGACGGTTGGGTTTAGGAAAACAATAACGGGACGGTTGGGTTTAGTAAAAGAAGAAAGCGATGGTCGGGTTTAGGAAACGTGACACCCGGTCTCCTGGGTGAAGGTCCTGTGTTGTTTGACCCATCCACCACCCCAACCAACCTCCCTATGTGGACTTTCGGCTTTTCATACTACTCGCTACCGTAGTCGCTCTTAGTGCTACGTCATCTGGCAGAAAGAATCGTGCTGTGATCAAGAAAGCTGCTTCTCATTAAAATAATTCACAAAACATGCTTATCATCACAAAAAAAACGAGATAAACGTGTCCGTGTACACAAATCAATAGATTAAATTACGTGAACATTTCACGAACTGCCGTGAGACTGGGCTGGTAGGCAATTTAAATGGACATTAAAGGTACAATATGTAACATTTCTGCTTTAAAATGACTAAAAATGACCATACCTATGTTATATAATTTTATGAGTTGTGTTCTTACACTATCCCAAATGTTTCCACCAAATGTCAAACCCAGAGAAATCTGTTTTTATTTTCAGACAGTTTCCTTTAGTCGCCCGTCAGTGGCGTCATATAACCTTTCACTGTGTATTTACTCTAACTTCCGTCAGAACACTGGCACCAAGATGATACGTTCAGGAGTAATTGTAAATCATACAATGTCACAGAAAAAAAATACTTGTAACCGTAATACTGCTTTTTTTGCCACACAACATCATTTTGTGATTAATTACATCCCACTTTTTATCACAGTAATACAACAGAGACCTTATTTATTTTGAAAGTTCAATATCGATATCAGATTAACGTTACTACAATGTGCTGGTGACAAGTAGCTAACGTTGATGCTAATGCTTTGTGGGTAACATTATGAGGTTACAACATTGTTCAACACACTAATAAAGTTATTTTTAGTATAACTGTTTCGACAACAGTTAACAGGACTGGGTTAACCCACGAATAACTTCACTAGTAACGTTAACGTTAGCTGTATAGATAGACGATTAATCTAATGCTAATTTACCCCGGTCTGTCTGCCTCACTCCGGCGTAGAGAGACTCAGTCGGGATGACAGCTGACAACAGCCCCGGGACATATAGCTAGCTAGCTAGTTACCGTTAGCCCCCAGTCAGCTATCAGCCAGCTACTTTCATTACAGCAAACCCCCGGCCAGAACTTATCTCGACTGCCTGGTGCTTACGACGCTAACGGCAGTTTAATTAAACGTCGGGAAACAGACCATATCAGACCCAGCACCGAGTCACAGCGGCCACGGGCCATCCATAGCGTTAGCTACATCTCCGTAGCGCTACCGGTGTATGTGCCGAATTTCTCCCCCCTTCGCGTTTAGCTGTCTTTACGGTTAGCTAAATTAACCCGACAAAAGGTGGGTTAAGCACCAAAACGAAAAGTTAAGATTACTGAAAAGTGAAGGGGAGATAATTCCGGGCAGCTGGGAGATGTTCTGCTGCTGCACAACAGGCATCGAACGTCCTCGCTGTCGTGGAGATTTCCCCGACAATCCCCAATAAAAAACAAGGTCTATGTTGTTAGTGACAAAACCACATGATCAGCGACTAGTCGACATCAAGCTCAAAACATAATTGTGGAGGAGTAAAGTCGACCAGTTTGTGCAACCCCAAGTGTGTATGCATACAGATGAATCTATTTTATACATTACAGGTTTGAGGCTTATTTCCTGAGCCAGAGAACACAGGACATTGTACCTATCACACATCAGCAACACAGAGAATCCTTAAAAAGAGCTGATTCTTGCTTCAGAACATTTGTTTTACATCCAAATGTGTTTAAACAATTCTTCGAGTTTAGACCAAAAGAACATGCTCAATATGTTTTACATATGTAAAAACATTCAAATTAAAACTAAACCATGTACTTTAACATCCTGCACACGTGTTGGTTTGTCAAATCTATGTCTTACGTCTGCTGCTGATTACCTGCCATGGCTGGATTACCAGACAGTGGCCCCAGAAGTGAGAACGAGCCCTCATTTGCTCCTTGTTTATCTGCATTGTGTACGGTATTTCCATGGAGTATTCAGTTTTGCTGTTTCTGTGTAACTTGATTAAACACAAATTGATTAAGGAATATGCAATATGTCAGCACAATAGCAGCTGAAATACTGAAGTTCCAACATATTTTGACACAGGCCTCCACTTCAAAACAGAGTCTCTAAATCGGTAAATAAAGGAGGACCCACATTAATGCGTTATCATGTGCCTTTTGACAAGCTAGGTGACTACAATGAGATATGAAATGAGCACAAAGAGAGACAAAATTACTACAAAAACATGCACAGTGACTAAAAACAAAGTTTGGGTGTCATTCTCCCAGGGTGGGACACACTCACTCACACACACACACACACACACACACACACACACACACACACACACACACACACACACACACACACACACACAGAAACTCTAATTGTGTAAGTCATTAGCTGCTCCTCTCAGTGTATCTCTCTGGCTCAGAACAGTTTCACACCTGCTTTCATAAGTGTCCCATGATGACATCACTGCAATCAAAGGTGTTACTGTAAGAAAACAAGCTCTAACATCAACATGATGCAATCACTGCTACAGTAAATAGAACAACAACTTAAAGTAAACATTGTTTTTAGCTGAGATAATTTCATCTTTCATGACTAAACATTTGTGACGCAACATCGAGTCGACTCATTAACACATGATGCAATCTTTGCTTTAAGGATCTGATCGCCCAAATCACATTCCCTAAGGCCAAACGTCTAAATGATCCTGTAATTTGTAAAGGGATAACACATAAAAAGCCTTACTTACTAAAACAAGAAATTATATAATTATGTTATAGTAAACTCAAAATATACTATATCTAAAAAATATATTATACCAAATTACACTCTATTTAGAACCAAATACCGGTGCTTATTAGAAGTTATACCATGGTCTGGGTGAATACTCGATTCTGATTGTCTGCAGGGTGTCCATAAAAAAGTGATGTAGAACACCTACTAAAGGAGTTCTGCTGAAACTGACTGTTTACTGTTCTAAATGAATGTGCTACATTAAATCAAATAGGAAATGTGAATCTGTTATTTCCAACTCGTCCTCTGAAGGATGGCGCTAACACTCAAGCTGCAAGAAGTAAGTTATACTTCCCCTCTGGACTGATTTAGTTTCACAGCGAGTAACGTTATCTCACATCCCGTTCACTGTTCAGGTCACTACTTCAGGCTGCGGCTGACAGTAACGTTAAACATTGCAGATAAAATTGTTCATAAAAGTCGTTATATTGTTTTGGGGACAATGACATGGCTGGATATATAGCTAGCTTGTCTTGTTGTTCAACATACTGTCAAATTATTTTTACTGATTGCCATCTGTACACAATGTTATTGACTTTGGATCTTGCTAGCACAGCGTTAGCTTTCTGGCTCGTAGCTAAACTGAAGGGTTGTACCAGCTGAGCAGACTAATGCTACGTTTACACGTGGCCGGCTATTTTCATAAACGGACATTTCAACCTCTCGGTTTTCAGAAAAGTGTTCATTTATATGTACCCGTGTATATATGCCGTCAATGCAGTCAAGAGCACGCCAGACCTGTAGGTGGCAGTGTAACGAGAAGCTCAAGCCCACGTTAGTCAATCAGAATCCCGACAATCGCAACAACAGCAACCAATCACGTCCTCTTTCTCTCTCTCGGCTTCCTAAACCTCCGTTTGTCTCAGTTTACATGCAAACATGCAAACAAAGTTTTCCAAATTTTTTTTTAGAAATAATCGTTTTCTGTGATAAAAACAGGGTTTTCGTGTAAATGAGAGGCCAAACCGCAGGAAATTATCTGCGTTTTCCCTTTGTGTAAACGGGGCCTATATAGATCTCCCATTGCTAAGGGAGGCAAGTCGTATCTAAGGTCTTTCCTATTTCCTGGAGGAGTGAATAACGTATGCATTGCATAAGAACCTTATAGGATGGGAATGATTGTTCCAGGTATTAGTCAAACCGTCAGGCGTAACCAGGGAAACAGAGTTATTGTTTGGATAAACTTTAGATTTCGATTGTAAAACAAATTTAAAATATAAACTAATGTTTTAAAAATATGTTATTTGGCAAGTGAAGTAGAGAAAAAATGGAATAAGAGGCTACAGGTGTCTTTTGAGATGCTGAAAGGCTGTCTGGCTAATTATCAGTTAGCAGCAAGGGCCAAATATTTCGCCACCATCATCTCCAAAAATCACCACAATCCCAAAGCATTGTTCCATACAATAAATTTAGTTCTCACCCCTGTTGACAACACTTGTCCTTTACCATCCACAGCCATTTGTGAGGATTTTCTAACATTTTTCTTAACAAAAATGGATCTTATTCGTTCAAATATCTCACCGCCCATTTATGATCCTGGTCGGATGCTTGCCCCCACTGCCATCCTTAATGGTTTTCAGCCTGTATCTCTGTCTCTCGTCTATGACACTATTGCTCATACAAGGTCCTCCTCCTTTGGATATTGTTTCTTCACACCTTTTAAAGGATGTATTGGACACTGTAGGTCCCACAATTTCCCTTATTATAAACAGCAGACTTGCCAATGGAACTGTCCCATCCATTTTTAAACACGCAATAGTCCATCCTCTTATTAAAAAACCGAACCTCAACAAATCAGATTAAAATAATTTCTGTCCCATTATAAGATTCCCTTCCTGTCTAAAGTATTGGCAGACAATTGTTTATGCTCACCTACTGGCTCATTTAGATAATAACAACATCATGGACAAATTTCAATCTGGGTTCAGGGTTCGTCACAGTACAGAATCAGCCCTTCTTAAAGTCTCAAATGACCTGCTACTGGCTCTACACTGTGGTAAATGTGCCATCCTAATTCTAAATTCTAAAGACCTCAATGTAGCATTTGATACAGTGGATCACAATATCTTATTAAACCGTCTAAAGGACCAGGTTGGCATCCAGGGCACTGCCCTCAAGTGGTTTGCCTCCTATTTAGCTGATAGGACTTTCTCTGTTAACATTGGCAGCCTTTACTCCTCCACAGCCCCTATTTATTGTGGAGTAACCCAAGGTTCCATTGTAGGACCTATTTTATTTGCTCTGTATATGCTCTCTTTGGGATATATATTCTGCCAACACAATGTTTCCTTCCACTGTTATGCTGATGATGCAAAAATCTATTTGCCGTTAAATCCGGGGGATTCAAACTCGGTTACATCCATTCTTAACTGCCTCCAGGATGTGAAATGCTGGATGGCCAAAAACTACTTACAGCTGAATGACTCTAAAACAGAGGTGATTCTTCTTGGTCCCCCAAACACTACAGCAAGCATAGCTAGCCACCTGGGTCCGTTGTCTCTTAACCTGCACGTCCATGCCAGAAATCTTGGTGTCATCTTTGATTCATCACTTCGTTTTGAGAAACAGATCAATTCATTGGTGAAAGGTTGCTTTTTTCAACTCCGGAATATTGCCAAACTCAAGACCATCCTGTCTTCTGATGATATGAAGACTGTCACCATTGCATTAATCTCCTCCAGGCTTGATTATTGCAACTCACTGTATCTGGGTGTTGGCCATTCCTCTTTGTCGCGCTTGCAGCTGGTGCAAAATGCTGCAGCGAGACTTCTGACTGGCACAAGGAAAAGAGAAAGCATCACACCGATTCTAGCATCCCTGCATTGGCTACCTATTAAATACAGGATTGATTTTAAGATTCTTTTATTTGTTTTTAAAGCCTCCTCAGCCCCTACTCCAATTCCAGGCTTCTTAGATCCTCGAATCAATTATTTTTAACTGTTCCTCGATTGAGGTTAGTGGGTAAGGGAGATCGTACCTTTTCTGTGGCAGCTCCAAAGCTTTGGAATAATCTCCCACTTTGTCTCAGATGTTCCCCCTCCATTGACAGTTTTAAAACACATCTCAAGACATATTTGTTCACAATGGCCTTTGGTTGCTCTTAGAGGTTTGTAGCATTTTAATAAAAAAAATGTTATGTGATTTTAGTGGTTGTGCTGTGCGCTTCAATTTGTACAGTACTTTGGTCAACTTTGGTTGTTTTAAATGTGCTATATAAATAAACTTGACTTATTTGCTCGCTGTTTATCTGCATTGTGTACGGTATTTCTATGGAGTATTCAGGTTTGCTATTGCTGTGTAACTTGATTAAACACAAATTGATTAAGCAATATGCAATATGTCAGCACAATAGCAGCTGAAATACTGTGTCAAAATATGTTGGAACTTCATGAAGTTCCAACATATTTTGACACAGGCCTCCACTTCAAAACAGGGTCTCTAAATTGGTAAATAAAGGAGGACCCACATTAAGGCATTATCATGTGCCTTTTGACAAGCTAGGCGACTACAAGTAGCTATAAAAAGAGCACAAAGAGAGACAAAATTACTACAAAAACATGCAAAAGAAAAACAAAGTTTGGGTGTCTTTCTCCTGGGGTGGGACACACTCACTCACACACACACACACACACACACACACACACACACACACACACACACACACACACACACACACACACACACACACACACACACACACACACACACACACAAACTCTTAATTGTGTAAGTCATTCGGCATTCAGCCAGACCCACGAAATGTGAAAAGTGTAAAGTGCTCATATTATGCTCATTTTCAGGTTAATAATTGTATTTAGAGGTTGTACCAGAATAGGTTTTTGTGGTTTAATTTTCAGAAAACACCATATATTTGTTGTACTGCACATTGCTGCAGTTCCTCGTTTCACCCTGTGTGTTGAGCTCACTGTTTTAGCTACAGAGTGAGACATCTCACATCTTTACCAACTTTGTTGGGATACGCACATGCGCAGTAAGTACTGCAAGCTAGTCAGTTGCAGAGTATGAGGGAGTGCCATGCTAGCAGCTAGGCGAGCATTATAACGTGTGTTACAAAGTGACCACGTTTGTCTCTGAAGTAAAGGCTGGACTACAATAGAGCTGTTTGGAGCAGTTTGTGAACAGTGTTTTCTGTTGGAGATGGTAAGTCCCTTTGGGGTGGACTTTGGGCTTTTTCACTTTGTAAACCTGTAACGTGCACAAAAAGATATATAACACAATAAAGAAAAGGGAAAAGCCAAAAAGCATAATATGAGCACTTTAAGCCTGGCCTACTCCAAACACACCAATAGAAGCAAGAGCACTAGGACTTTGTTTATACTATTGTAAGTTCATCAGGAGCTTTGCACATCACAGTGTTCCACTACATGCTCTTACTGAGGAACATGCACACTTCCAATTGACTTCTCAATGCCAGGATGTATTTACTTGCACCTGAAACAATCCCTCTCAAGCCCACCTGTGGTTGCATTCCCTGATTTCACGATGCCATTCTTTCTCTACACTGATGCTTCAAGCTCTGCTATCGGTGCTGTGTTGGCTCAGAGACAGGAAAATTAGGAGAAGGTAATTGCATATGCTAGCCATGTTCTAACAAAAGCAGAAAGGAATTGGTCAACCTACGACAGAAAACTGTGGGCTATTGTCTGGGCAATACGACATTTCCGCCACTACCTCTACAAGCAGCCCTTCATTATTGTCACAAACGACAAACCTCTCTTAGGTCTCAGGAAAATACCTATTGACAATGACAGGACTGGTCGCTGTGCACGTTGGGCTCTTGAACTTCACCCTTTTGAGTGGACTGTAATACAGAAAGTTGGCCGCAGGCACCTCAATGCAGATGCTATGTCACGTTGCCCTGCTGACACGATCTGTAGAGCAGAGCACCTAATGCACTGCTGCTATCTGTCCAGAGACATTTGACTCCTACTTTATCACAGCCTCCTGGTCCAGATTTACAGTGTGCTACACAGTTTGTCTCCTCTGCAATTATGCTTCAATTCCCTAAGGAAGATCTTAAAAAGGAACAGCAACAAGATTCTATGTTGTCAGCGGTCATTAACTGGAAGGTTAAATGTCAGAAACCACCATTCTGGTGCAGGAAAAGATGCACAAAAAAAGCACTTTGGCAAGAGTATCACAGACTTATTTTTTATAATGGTTGCTCTGTCCTAAAGATTTCAATCCAACAAATCCGTCATTGCTGCATCAAGTTGTTGTCCCTCACACCTTAAAAGACGCTGTTCTACAGCTGCTGCGTGGAAATCTAGTAACTGGTCATCTGTCTGCAGATAAAGTACTGAAACGTGCTCAGCAGTTGTGCAACTGGTCAGCTACAACAAACATATGGTTTACCCAAACACCATTTATTCAGATTCTTTCAAGTAAGAAACTATGTAGGAACACATCTTCCTCAGTTTGAGAAAGCAGGGCCAGATAAGTTGGATGACTGCCTAGGTGAGTTAGGGAGGTCAGATCACAATATGTCCTGTTTATATGATAAGTTGCAAGAGATAAACTGCCCAACTACTGCCACTGTTAAAGCAGATTGGGAAAAGGATTTGGGTACGAACATACAAAATGACCTATGGGACGAGAGTTTAGCATAAATCCACAAGTGCTCAATAAACGCATGTCATTGTCTAATAGAGTTTGAAAACCTACATAGGCTACATTATTCCAAAGAAAGACTTCATAGGATCTTCCTGGAACTCTCTCCTCTGTGTGAAAAATGTGACACTAATGTTGGTGATTTACTTCATAGTTATTGCTCTTTGCTGCAAAATACAAGTTACTGGAGTGATATCTTTAGTTTCATGTCTAAGGTGTTAAATATTCAAACTGTCCCAGACCCAGTTTTAGTAATCTTAGGGATATCCAATGAAGCAAAGAGACTGACACTGGCACAACAGCATTACTTGGCATATGGAATTCTCACTGCAAAGAAGTGTATCCTCTTATTCTGGAAAAAGAAAGAGGAACCTACAGTGAAGATATGGCTCACGGAGATGATGGACTCACTCCACCTTGAGAGGATCCGGTTCATCCTTAAGGACAAACTAAAAGACTTTGATAACATTTCGCAACCTTTGGAATCTTATCTTACAGGACAAGTAGTATACTGATCGCAGTCCGGGGTGGGTTATTGCGGGTAGGGATCAGGGCCTCTCATATGTTAGTTTTGTGTTTTTTATTTATTTATCCTTATTTCCCTTCCTTTTCTTGTTTGTATACTGTAAAAAAAGAAGCACTGTAATAAGAATTTTGTAACTTGATTTTTTAAAAGTTGTGCAACTGGTCATTCATGGCCCATCACATCAAGATATGGTTCAAGCAGTGTGCTCCATGTGACGCAAGACAGAGTTCCATACCGCACCAGAGAGCGGCATTTTTTTTTGTACTTGAAGGATTTTTTTTGTACTTGAAAGATTTTAGTTTGTACTTGCAAGATATTTTTTGTCATTGAAGAAATACGTTTCTTTGTATGTGTAAAACATACTGTATTTGTTTGATAGGTAGGTTTCTTATTTGCAGAACAAAATGCATTAGTTTGTGAATGATGTTTTGTATTTGCAAACCACACTGAGTTTGTTTGTGAATCGTTGGGCGTGAGTAAAACACATTTTGTGTGTGTGTGTGTGTGTGTGTGTGAGGTTTTGGCATGATTCTAACTCCATAGGGGGAGGAAATGTAAGATTCACAAATTATTCACAAATGAATCTACAAAAATGCATTTACAATGTTTATACAGTTTACTCTGTCCATAATTGTATTTAAACACTCAGTACTTTCACATTTACATGTTTAATTATTTACATCAGCAGTTAGGAATCTACCTCTGGATTTCCTCACATTTACCTGAGTCTAAGTTCTGCTTTCGTCTGATTGGTTAGTTCAGCTACATGTGATTGAGTAAAACAAGGAAGTGTTGTTGTTGTGGAGCTGATGAAGTGGGAAGAACAGTAAAGTGCTGCTTAACAAAGTTATTCGTCTCCATCCAGCTGTTTCTTCTTATTTAGAGTGATACAACCACCACATATCAAACCCTCACGTTACACAGTTAAGTTTGCCCGATAAATGGTGACTGTTGGCAACAATGGATAAATGTATTTATTACGTCTACATTGATATTGGGTGCCGAGGCCTCCCGGTGTTGAAATCATCCAGAGGTTACACTGAAATGTGAAATATTTATTTTGATATTATGGTTTTAGCTGCTGGCTATTTTTAGCTCACTTGCTTGCTAACTGGTCAGCTAATGTTACCAATGCAAATCCAGGGCTGGCAACTTTTCAAAAAGCATCTCAAAGAGGAGATTGATTGATTCTCTGATTCATTCTCTGGGATACAAAAAAGCTTAATGTAGTCTTTCACACTCCCTCTTCCTCGTCCTCCTCCTTCTCATCTCTCCATGAACACAACAACTCGCTCTCATGTTCCAGGTTAACTCAATTACACCCAATAATCGGCTCCTCCTGCACATTTCTGGAATCACTGCCAGTGTAAAGCAAAACCTGATACTGAGTAACTCAATAAATATACTCAATGAATACTCAAAGCATACATACCTGAAGCCGGGGAAATGCGGGGGGAAATGCGCCTGGGATGGCTTATGAAGTAGCATTGCAAATGTAAGAAAATTTTGAAAATTCCACAGACAGTGGGCGCTCTTGAACCCCCTCACCTTCTCCGAAAGCATAACTAGTCGATCACGAGTGGCTCAACAGGTAGATCTATAGATAAACTCATCTTTCAGGCATTTGACCGACTGAGTTGACACTTCAGCATGAGAAATCGGGGGTGTGGCATGTGAGCGTGTGAAACCAATCAAATGTGTGTCTCACGGCCAATGCGTGAGAGTTGGCAGCCCTCGCAAATCTAATCAAGAAAAACGTAATATGTGGGGGCAACTACCACTATTTTATTAGAATGATATGAATAAACTTACTAAATGAGGTGAATGGGTAAACTCGTACGTGAACTATGAAAACTACAACTCCCATAATCCCGGCATCATCAACAGTATGTGTGCACCATCCATTGTTTTGATTGAGCCCTAGAAGCAGAAAATTACATACCATGTAAAGGTTGATATTATGTGGTGAAGAGGTTTACTCCTCGATGCAGCGACCGCTGGTTTGACTCTGACCTGCGGCCCTTTGCTGCATGTCATTCCCCCTCTCTCTCCCCTTTCATGTCTTCATATGTCCTGTGAAAATAAAGGCCTAAAAATGCCCCCCAAAAATAATATGATGATATTATATGACTGTACAGAAAATGTTATGGAAAATGACCTCAAAATACATTATAACGCAAAAACATGTCCTCATGTTTAACCTCATAAAATCTTTTGTTTCAGGGTGAAGTGATTTTATCTCACTCCAAACTAAACTAACCATTTTGCAGCCATGCTTCCTACTTGACAATGTCATGTTTCAACATCAGAGGGAGGTGATGAAGTCGCAGAAGAAGAGTATGATGCAAGAGAGTTTGATGCAAGATCATTTTCCATAAGGGGGAGAGCAATACATAAGCTGTGTGACCAAAGCATTTGTTGAGAAAGCTGCCAAAGCTAAGCAGCTTCTCTCCTCCTCTTCTCTCTGGGGATGCAGTTGGAAAGAGTTGATCACTGCTTTCCACAACTCAACTTATCCTGCAGGAAGCCAGATCCTCCTCACTCTGGTGCTGTACTTATTTATATTCTGCTGGCCTTCATCTCTCTGCTCACTGCAGCTCTCAACCTGCTGGTCATCATCTCTATCTCACACTTCAGGTATATAACTTTCTTTCACAGAATACGCTAAAATGTTGTTACATGTTGTTACACTGTCTTGGTATTTACAGTAAGAAGTGGTTTTATATATATATATATATATATATATATGTGGTGGCCCTGAGATCATAAATACTGGTTTGTTGGCCTACTATTTTGAATGTGGTTTTTAATCATTACTGCTTTTGCACAACTGCTATTGATAATATGCTGATAGTGTTTACAATGATGATATTATCTCACTGCAGGCAGCTCCACACTCCCACCAACCTCCTCCTCCTCTCTCTGGCTGTCTCAGATTTTCTTGTGGGCCTCGTGGTGATGCCAGTAGAAATCCTCCTGACAAAGACCTGCTGGATCCTAGGTGACCTCATGTGTGTGCTGTATTACATGATACCAGGTATCTTAATCACTGCCTCCACAGGAAACATTGTGCTCATTTCTGTTGACCGCTATTTGGCAATTTGTGACCCACTGCATTACCCCACCAAACTCACTCTAAAAGTTGCTACAATATGTCTTTTACTGTGTTGGATTTATTCTTTTGTCTATATCATTATTATTATGAATGAAAACCTGAAGCAGCCAGGCAAGTATATTTCCTGCTATGGAGAGTGTGTGGTCAACATTACAGGAGCTGCTGATATTGCGGTCAGCTTCATTATTCCCATTACTGTCATCATTGTTTTGTACATGAGAGTATTCGTGGTGGCTTTGTCTCAAGCTCGAGCAATGAGGTCCCACATTGCAACTGTCTCACTCAAGCATTGCAAGACTGTTAAAGTTAAGAAATCTGAGATTAAAGCAGCCAGGACGCTTGGTGTTCTCGTAGTTGTGTATTTGATGTGTTACTGTCCTTATTACTGCGTCAGTCTCTCAGGCCAAAATATCTTGCTCGGTTCTTCAGTTGTGGGCTTTATGATTTTTCTGATTTATTTTAATTCCTGCCTAAACCCAATCATCTATGCTATTTTCTACCCCTGGTTTAAAAAAACTATTAGACTTATTGTTACATTGCAGATACTGCAGCCTGGCTCCCGTGAGGCCCAGATACTGTAAAGCGACTCCGTGAAATGAGTGAAAAGGCTCCTGTCCCTATGTTGTGTGTGTATGTATACATATGGTTTAATGAATCTATGTTATAGATTATAGGTTTTAGGCTCTCGCTTATTTTCTGAACCAAAGATAACAGGGCTCACTACCTATCACACATCAGCAACACAGAGAATCCTTAAAAATATTTGATTCATGTTTGAAGACTATTTCAACCCACAAATGTGTTCAAACAATCCTTAGACATCCATTGGACAATGGTGATGATTTTAATGACCCTTCTTCATATTTCAAGCTTTAGAAGTTTGTGAATCATGCATATCTGAAGTTAAATATGAATGTAGTACTTATTTCATCCCACACAGTTCAGACACATCTATCAATTATATATGGGCAATATACCCTTTTTCTAAAGGACACAATGTATTTATGAGTTTAGACCAAGGTTATTATAGTTTTGCATTTTTCATTAGTTTTTATTTTTATTTCGTTTTGACTTTTTTCAAATTCTGTTTAGCTTTAATTAGTTTTTAAAGCGGGTTTGCAAGTTTAGTTTTTATTTTTTGAAAATGCTTAGTTTTAGTTTAGTTTTAATTAGTTTTAGTTTTTTTTGTAATATGGGTTATTTGTCGTGGGATTCAAAAAGGTCAGAAAAAGTATTGTGTAATAATAACTCAACAAAAACATCATACAATTTTAGAAATTTATTTATTATATTTAATTTCCTGCGTATTTACTAAGAAGCAACTATCGGGTCGCCGGTGAAAGCCCACCTGTAGTGTTCTCTGTACTGCGGTTGTCTCCATCATCCTGCCTGGCCCTGTACCCATAGATCCATGCCCTGTACTGGGGTTAGCTTCTGTTTTGGGGAAAGGGGGCTTTGCGTTCTCCTTTACCTTGTTAAGGTAAGCTAGATTAGCCTCCTTGTGCACGCTTCTCAAATGTAAGCTACTTTCAAATTCTTGGGAGTTTTCCCTGTAATAAATTGTCCACATATTTTACCACCTTCCACTGCAAGGCACTTGCTTTTATCTGACACAGTCATAATCAAATAGGACTCTGCCGCTTTCTTCCGACTTTCGGTATCACCATGATGCCAGGCGAGGGGCACGGACATGTTGTGTTCAATTTAACATGGAATGTCGGAATTTCTGGGTTCCCAGTCGGAAACTATACATGTCAACGGGAAATGTCATGGTCGGAAAGATATATCTGATAAAGATAAAGCTGCATAACTGTGTATAGTGTGTGTGACATCTGTACTTATGTGCACCACATGTTTAAAATGTAAAAAATAAATAATTTGAAAATGTTATCCTAATTACGGCAAAGCAAATGAGACAATGTCATCTCCATATGCATGAGTGATTGTATCAGTTTGGAAATTACCCACCATGCAACTTCTGCACGGTGTGTGCATGTCACACACATGCTCAGAGAAGTTTCACATCTGCTTTGATTAGTGTCACATGATGACATCACTGCAATTAGAGGTGTTAGGCCGGTTACACACTGCACGTGTCTCGCGAGCGTGGCGTTTCTGTTGCGTGTCAGCTGCGTGGATTTTTCTGTGTCCTACACACCAGAAGCGTGTCTGACGCGGCGCTGCTCCTGCTGCTAGGTACAGGGATGGCTGATCTCGGGACATAGTGCCGACAGATTCAAAGTGATAAATGGGTAAGTGGGCTGTCTGAACAACTTTGTGTAGCTGTAAAGAGCCTATATAGCCTATCTGATGTTGGACCGTCACTCAGAACACACACTACGTTGTTATCGTAGCCTATCCTACCATTTATATATAGCCTACTGATTTGATTAAAGCAAGACAACGTCGGCAGTATTGACTGCAAAATATGTTACAGAATATTTCGTTCTGTATGACAGGTGCAATATTTGAAACATTTTGTATTACATTTATATCTACATTGATGTCAAAACCTAGACTTTCAAACATCAATATGTCATTTATTAATATGTATGTCTAAATGACATATAAACATATTTTCCTATTCTATTTTGCCTGGAAACTCTTCCAACACGCTCGCGTCTCGCGTGAAAAATAGGCGTCGGTTCTATTTCTAGCAGGCACGCGTCTCACGCAGTGTGTAAGCTCTAACCTGTTAACATGGGAGCCGAAATATAAACGGACACGCCACGCAGCTGACACACTCGCGCGACGCATCCAGTGTGTAACCGGCCTTACTGTAGAAGAAACCAACTTTACCTTCAACATTATGCAATCACTGCTACAGTAAATAGAGCAACAGATCAAAGTAAACAGATTGTTTTTAGCTGAGCTCATTTCTTCTTTCATGACTAAACATTTGTGATGCAACGTCGACACATCAACACATAATGCAATCTATGCGTTAAGGATCTGATCGCCCAAATCACACAAACAATGAACATATTTTATCACTTATTACTATGGGCATCAGACTTCCAGATTAGGTATAATTCTGAGAAACAAAATGACTTTCTCTTTGATAAATGCACTCTGCTCCTGTATATAACATACTGCACAATGTAATAAGTGCAAACAATTGGAGGTAGTTTACATAATATAATAATACAATATTGCAGAAATACTATATGGCTGAGAAATACAGAATAAATCTGAAATTTTATTTTTATTAAAAGCATATGAAGAAATCCTGAACATTTTTTAACTGGAATACGTAATAACATAATAGCTTCAGGACATTTTATTTTTTTTAAACCAGCCAATTAACAGTTTGTAATTTTGGTGACATTAAACATACCAAATGTGCATTCTTACATACCTTTAGAGGCCTAATCATAAACATCCTAGTTGTAATGGAATTTTTTGAGCAATGCAAACAAAATCTTTATCTCGTAATCATTAGAATGTGATTATATTTTGAAAAATTATTGTTTGCTCACAGCATAACTGTAAGAAAATGAGTTTACAAGTTGTTGTAAGTGCTAGGTCAGTTAAGGAAGGGGCTCGGAAGTGCCGTTATTAGGGCCTGAGCACATACAACATCGATCGGCCTTATTTAAATTTATATTGTATTACTGGTACTCAGGGCTGTAGTCAAGACCACCTTTGTCGAGTCCAAGACAAGTCCAAGACCACGACTAGTCGAGTCCAAGTCAAGACCAAGTCCAGAGAGGTTCGAGTCCAAGACAAGACCGAGTCCAAAAAGGTTCAGGTCCGAGTCAGCACCGAGTCCAGGACAGGAAAAAAAAAGTCTAATGCGTCCATGACATTATCAGTCATTTGGGGTTATTATTTGTTGATTTAAAAGCAAAAACAGTGTCACAACACCCAGGATTTTTAAGTAAAGACATTCCCCTTGATATCATATATTCTAATCTAAAGAAAACAGAATGATGATATATACAAGAATAAAGTCACTGTATTTCAGAAATCTACCTGCACCATAGTCTGCTGTGCATTACGTGATTGCTGTAGATCTCAGACCTTCTGACAGACACAGAGCCCTGTTTGGGTGTCTGAATGAGACAAAGAGTTTAGCTAGAGAAGTGGCCGTACGCTGCTCTACATCGGTGGTGGAAAACCGAATCTACTGCAGAAATACACGGAGCACAAACGCAACACATCTACCGCAGCATGTCAACAGTAGAGCGCATCCGTTATAACCTGAGGCTGCGCTGCATTTTACAGAGTGGACACTAAGAGACGCACAGGTCTGCTTCAGAGCTCCGTGTGGTTGAGTCTGAACCATAGACTGGAAACGTCACGTCACAGGAACTTTAAACTAAATCATTAGTATTACGCTCCTTAACTTTGTGTTGATGGCATCAATGTATTACACTGATTTGGCTATGATTCCTCCGAAAACTTCACCCGGCTTTAACAGCTTTCCTCACGTAGAGACGGTTGCTAGGTGATAGCAACCAACACAACATGGTCGGACCCCGCACGTAGCTGCCCGTTGTATTCGCCTCGGAAAAATAAACTGGACAAAGTTACATTCGGGGCTACACTCAAAACATTCGGGGCTGAAGGCAAGGCAGGCAAGGCAGCTTTATTTATATAGCACATTTTAGCAACAAGGCAATTCAAAGTGCTTTACATAAAACATTAAAGAGCAGTTAGAACACAATTAAAAACAATTTAAAAACAAAGTCAAGAATAATAAACAAATTAAAACAAGAATAAAATTGATAGTGCAGTATAAGAATAAAAGTTACAGTGCAGTATAAGAAATTAAAGTTAATAAAATAGATTATTTAAAGAAAAGCAACATCAAAAAGATAGGTCTTTAGCTTAGATTTAAAAGAACTGAGAGTTGCAGCGGACCTGCAGGTTTCTGGGAGTTTGTTCCAGATATGTGGAGCATAAAAACTGAACGCTGCTTCCCCCTGTTTAGTTCTGACTCTGGGGACAACAAGTAGACCTGTCCCAGACGACCTGAGAGGTCTGGGTGCGCGCAGTGTAGTAGCAGATCAGAAATGTATTTTGGCCCTAAACTGTTTAGTGATTTATAAACCAGTAAAAGTATTTTGAAATCAATTCTTTGAGGCACTGGAAGCCAGTGTAGAGACTTCAGTACTGGAGTGATGTGATCCACTTTCCTGGTTTTAGTGAGGACTCGAGCAGCAGTGTTCTGAATCAGCTGCAGCTGTCTGATTGATTTTTTAGGGAGACCTGTAAAGACACCGTTACAGTAGTCAAGTCTACTGAAGATAAAAGCATGGACAAGTTTTTCCAGATCCTGCTGAGACATAAGTCCTCTAACCCTTGATATATTTTTAAGGTGATAATAGGCAGATTTTTTTATTATGTTAATGTGGCTGTTAAAATTTAGGTCTGAGTCCATGACTACACCAAGATTTCTGGCTTTGTCTGTTGTTTTTAACATTGTCGTTTGAAGCTGAGCTCTGACTTTCAATCGTTCCTCTTTTGCTCAAAAACAACCACCTCCGTTTTTCTTCATTTAATTTAAGAAAGTTCTGGCACATCCAATCATTAATTTGTTCAATGCACATATTTAATTGTTGTATTGGGCTATAGTTCCCTGGCGATAAGGTTATGTAAATTTGTGTGTCATCTGCATAACTATGGTAACTTATTTTGTTGTTTTCCATAATCTGAGCCAGTGGAAGCATGTAGATGTTGAACAGAAGAGGCCCCAGCAAAATCGGCTGACGCTGCTCCTCCTAAAACCGGGACATTTTAGCGTCCCGACAGGCTTTTGTCGGGACTCGGGACATTAACGTCAAAATCGGGACTGTCCCGGTCAAACCGGGACGTATGGTCACCCTAATTATGTTCCTAGTAAACAAACATAGGTAGCGGCGAAAACGTTATATGGGAACATAGTAAAGAGTAAAGAAAAACCTATCCGTCGAGACCAAAAGCCATATTTGGCAAGACCAGTGGCCGAGACCGAGACAAGTCCGAGTCCGAATACCAGCGAGTCCGAGACAAGTCCGAGACCATAGAAAAACGGACTCGAGTCCGGACTCGAGTCCAAGACCGGACTCGAGTACAACAGCCCTGCTGGTACTTGTTCTCTGCCCTATGTTAGTATTTCAGTCATGTTGAGATAATTACAGTATGAAGGATAATTTGTCATAGTAATGACACCTTGCTACCGAAACTACGTAGGTGGCAGTATAGTTCATTGAGTTGTTTTGATCGCTCGCTGGCTCTGTTGTGGACTTAAAGTTTGTCTGCACTAGGGTTAGAGTGTTCTACAGACTGTACAAATATTGCCATCCTCCACAGTAAAGGTAGATAAAACGTTATACCCTTGTCCCAGGTAATCCTTCCTCCTGCACATATACATCGGTGTATTTATCCCTTGTTAGCTGAAGCTAACAATAGGATTATTATTATTCTGCAAAGTATTTTTTTAGGAGCTAAACTTGCATGAAAACGCGTGAAAATGTGCGCATGCATCAAAAACAATAGACTAGACTGACAAGACTCACGGCATAAAGACATCTACATACCAATATTGATAAACTTAGCACAAAAAGTAAGGAAATTTGTGTTTGGTAGATTATTTCTCTGTGGCAACAATGCTTTTTGGCAATACATCTTATACCTTTGGAAAGCCTGTTTCGTTCCCTTTCAAATGGTGCCCCATTTGTAAGGTACATGCATTTGTGTGATGAGCAGCATCGCTGAGTATGTAGGTTGCGCCCATGAAAAATTTGCCAAATCTTCTCTGCCATTGCCAAACAGGTTATTTTGCTGTTGCTATTGACACTTATTTTGAGCTTCTGGTACCCCCAGGTGCTGCCAATCAGGTGCCTGATTTAGAGATGAGATTCTGCAACCAGTGGCAATTCCATATCTCCACAATCTGGGACCGAACTCTATCCTCCAAGATGACAATGCTCGCCCCCACAGGGCGGGGTTTATCAGAGACTACCTCCAGAATGTGGGAGTGGAGAGGATGGAATGGCCTACCAGCAGTCCTGACTTCAACCCCATTGAACACTTGTGGAATCAGTTTGGGTGTGCTATTAGTGCCAGAGTGACCAACACAACCATGTTGGCTGACTTGCGACAAATGCTGGTTGAAGAATGGGATGCCATCCCACAGCAGTTTGTGACCAGGCTGGTGACCAGCATGAGGAGGAGGTGCCAGGCTGTTGTGGCTGTGTATGGTTCTTCCACACGCTACTGAGGCTCCTGTTTGTGAAATGAATAAATTGTTAAATTGCCATTATGTCTTGTTTCTTCAAACTCCAATCATCCAATCCACCAAACACCAAACGAGTCAATGGCAGAATAAGCTGTTTGGCATTGGCAGAGAAGATTTGGCAAATTGTAAAAAATGGCAGGCCTGCTCCCAGCTGTCAGGGGTGGTGGGGGGGGAATAGTTCCTATTCGTTGTCCAACCAGTTCCTGTTCTCATAACTACATGGATCATTTTGCATACCAGTTAAAGCCACACAAATCAATATTTTCATATGAACGATGGGTCAAATTACTACTCATAATGTGGATAGCTTGTAGTGACGAACCCAAAGAAAACTAGAAGGGCACTCAGAGATCACAGACCTCCACCTCACAAAAATTGTGAGGTGCCAGTTGGGAAAATTTTTTTCCAAATTCCAACACCTCATGAAGGTAGCACAAACACCCTATCTTGCAATGTAAACAAAAAAGAAAAATGTTGTGTATTATATTCTTGATTCCAATCCACCCCAAAGTTTAATTGATTCCTCCTTGGCCTGTGCTACACCCTTAAACCAAGTTTAATGAAAATCAACTAAACTAACAACTAAAACGGACAAACAGAATTCAAAACAGAACCTCCTATGCCAAAGTAATTATCACATGGGATCACCTCAGCACAACAGAGCATTTTGTTTTGGCAGTTTTTCTTTCAGCTTGTTTAGGTTCAGTCTCACCGCTTTCATTTAACATATCAAACATGTGTGCAATGTTTGTTATGAATTTCTGCCGCGGGGGGGCAACTGATAAATATATAGAAACTGTTGAGATAGAGAGAAAGCAAAAAACTATAATATGGACAAAAGGTATGATGTAAAGTTTGAGGGAGGAGCGACATCAGTCTCCAACTAAGAGAAAACGTTAGTTGACGCGTGGACGAGGCAGAGCAGGAGGATAGTGATAAAAGAGCTGGTCGACAGAGTTCTGGCCAGAAAGCTGCTTCTCCCCTCTGACGATGGCGACCCTCCGAGGAGCTGAACTCTGTTTTCCACAGTTAAACTCCTCCTGCAAGAAGCCTACACTTCCACACACTGAGGCCATGCTGATTTATGTTCTGCTTTCATCCATCTCTCTGCTCACTGTGGCTCTTAACCTGCTGGTCATCATCTCTATCTCCCACTTCAGGCAGCTATATTAATCTAAATTTTATATAAATAACTTGACCAATTAGATTTTTATAGGTATATAGTCTGGTATATAGAAGTTATCACCCCAGAGCAATGTTGTGATTTACTGTGTTTTTTTGCCATTGCCATACCCTCTTGCATTTAAACGCATTGCTGCATTTTTTTCAAGCTAATGACATTTTCTTTAATGGCTATATGATTACAATATGTGTAGTGATAATATTCTCCCTCTCCAGGCAGCTCCACACCCCCACCAACCTCCTCCTCCTCTCCCTGGCTGTCTCAGACCTCCTTGTGGGCCTCCTGCTGATGCCGGTTGAAATAATCTATATAGAGGCCTGCTGGTTTCTTGGTGACATTGTGTGCACTCTGTATTATCTTGTAGACTACATTATTACCTCTGCCTCAGTAGCCAATATGGTGCTCATATCAGTTGACCGCTATATAGCTATTTGTTACCCAATGCATTACCCCACCAAAGTCACAAAGAGAAGGGTGCAAATCAGTGTTTGTTTGTGTTGGATTTTGTCAGGTTTCTATCGGATTCTCCTTTTACATGATCACCTAGAACAGCCAGGCAGGTCCAGCTCCTGTTTTGGAGAGTGTGTGGTTGTGATCAATTACATTGAAGGAGTTGTTGACCTTGTTTTTACTTTTATTATACCCATTATTGTCATCATAGTTCTGTATTTCAGAGTGTTTATGGTGGCTGTGTCTCAGGCTCGAGTCATTCGGCTTCAAATTACGGCTTTAAAAGCCCAGCGTTCAGGGACTGTTACTGCGAAGAAAAAAGAGGTGAAAGCAGCTAGGACCATTGGTGTTGTTATAGTAGTTTTTTTGTTTTGTTTCTGTCCGTACTATTTCCCCACTCTGGCAGGCCAAGACACTTCAGTCGATGCTTCAGCTGCACCCTTTGAGATCTGGCTGGCACACTTTAACTCCTGTTTGAACCCTGTCATTTATGCCTTTTTCTACCCCTGGTTCAGAAAATCTATTGAGCTCATCCTGACACTGCAGATACTGAAGCCTGGCTCCCGTGATGCTCAAATACTAAAGTGACACACAGGGGTGTTTAAACTCTGTCTTTAAACTGGGACGCTCTTTATGAAAGCGGAAATGTAATAGTTTGTGTTATTCTTAGAGCAAAACCATCTAGGATCCAGTGAAAACATGTTCTTCAATTGTATTTATATTTTGATTAATTTCGTTCTCTATTAAACATTCTGCTATTCATGGTTTTATCCCTGGCATACATTTATACACATTGATATTTATGTGTGAAACCTCAACAGAATCAGAATCAGAATACTTTATTGATCCCCTCAGGGAAATTATTTAGTTGCAGTTGCTCACAATCACATTCAAGATAAAAATAAGAGTAAGAAAAGAGCGAGTCAATAAGTGTAAGTAACATATCTACAATAAGACATAAATAAAATTGTTAAGTATTTACAGACAATAAAAACGTTAAGTAGAAGTGAGATTATGTTCCAAGTCAGATTAGGTTAAACAGGATTGTACAAATTCTATTGTAGTACATTACGAGTTGTGAGTTAATATACAATAATCATTTAAACAGTCTTCGATGTAAGATAAAAAAGGATCATTTTATTTGTTTCTCATCAATAGGTCACTGCATCTGCATGAGATTGTCTCTGACATTTTTTGTCAGACGTCAAGTTGATCTGTCTTTGAAAGTTAGTCAGGAATAGTACAGGAACAAATATAAGTCTTGCAAGCATGTATAATTGGACTGGTTCCTTATATTCAAAATATATGGTATTTCAATTATAACCTCAAGTCAGAAACATGCACTAATATAAACTTAATTTCTCGTTATCTGATTAGTTTCAAATTCAGTCCAAAGATAACATTTCTACATGTATTTAATGAACAAAAGCCTAGTCTAACTAAAATCGCAGCTCTTTAACAGAACAGGGCCACATTTTAAAAATCATTAAGATATTATTATGTATTAGTTTTGTTATTTATCTTTATTTATAGACAGAGGTGTCAAGTTACCTTTCTACTTAAGTTACCTTACTTAAGTAGAAATTTTGGGTATCTATACTTTCCTGGAGTAATTATTTTACAGCATACTTATTACTCCTACTCCTTACATTTTCACACAATTATCTGTACTTTCTACTCCTTACATTTTAAAAGTAGCCCCTATAAAAGCCAGTTTGGCTTGTTTTCATTCCGGCTTGTCATCGTTCAAAAAAACACACAAAAAAAACCCCTATCCAGTTAAATCGCGCCACCCAGATAGAGTGAATTTGATTGTGGTTGGATGAGAAGTATAAACATAGCCATTCCGACACCCTATTGGTTTGTATGCGATCAATCGCACCTGTACAGACCCGGTGCTAATACGGCACCAGTGCCTTAACGACCATTATGTACAGGACCGAATAGCAACGCGGATTTCGGTGCCTTATTTAGGTGCCACTTAAATGACTGCGCTTCTCTCTGATGCTCCGAAAACGGACATTAGAGGGAACTGAAACATCGCCGCACGGGACACTAGTTAACACTACAGTTGGCAGCAGGTAACGTTAGCCTAGCGTTAGCTAGCAGCTGGAGTAAACACAGTTAAAATGCTGACAGCTAAACGGAGTAAAAGTGTTTCTGTATTTTACTGGAGAGGATTGTAACACCAGACTGTAGCTGCCGTTGTCTGAAAAACACAGAAGAGATGAGTCACCTTTTTCAGCCCTTCTGAGTTTGCAGGTATGATTTTAATATAACATTATTATAGTCATCATGGCCTTTAGAAAAATGTTTTTGTTTTTTGTGGAGGTGGGGTAATGCACTATTAGGCCCCTGTGGGGCGGGCTAAGCTTTTGTCCTTAATGGCATTTTTTCCACCTTACATTACTTTTACTTTTATACTTTAAGTAGTTTTGAAACCAGTACTTTTACACTTTTACTTGAGTAAAAATCTTGAGTTGATACTTCAACTTCTACAGAAGTCTTTTCAAACCCTAGTCTGTACTTCTACTTGAGTAATGAATGTGAATACTTTTGACACCTCTGTTTATAGATTTTGTTTTTACAACATTGCAGCTGTCCCACTTCAGTGTTCAAAGACGATAACTGCTAAGAAATCTGAGATAAAAGCAACCTGAGGCCTGTACTACAAAGCAAGATTTGGCGTTAACGAGATAACTTCTGGTTCAACCCAGGGTTTTGTGTTTTACGACGGTGGATCACTTGTTACCAGGTTAAATCGCTGTGGTAACTTATATGGAACACCTAACCTGTTCGGGAGCAGGTTATGTTGGAGATTAGAGAGCAACCGGTGTAAAAGCACCGCCTACTGACCAATCAATACTCGATTGATAACGGCGTCACCGTTCTTTGAAGATCCAGTGGAGCTCGGTGCGCGGAGAGATTGACGTGCGCTCATGAAAGTTAAAACATTTAGAAACCGACAACCGTTAACATTCCGCAATGGGTATCTTTATGAAAGATATAGATTTTCAGCTGAGTTTATTACGTATAGGCTATTTTTTGGCTTGTTAAGCCGTGGGTTGCCAATGCCAAGCATCGGTTTGAATTATGTTTTTATATTTTTTATTTGCTTTCACGATGGCTTACCACTGCCAGGGTTGCAACTGAAATAATAGACTAAAGCAGCAGCACTTTATGGAAAGCAAAAGTGTAATTTTGGTCAGGTCTTGGTCCTGACTGATGGGGAAGTGGTATTGATAAACACTGTGATTAACGCATTTACAGCGTTTTTTTTTTTTGCCAGCTTTCCATCCTGTTTTAGGAAGCAGCGACTGTATTGCGTTTTGCCTGTAAAACCGTGTCTGTGTTCTTCATATTTATGAAGAATTATAGTTTGCTCTTCTTATGTAAAATATGTGGCTCTGGTAGATGCTTGTGATTGGTCATGCTGTGCAAACACCGCCTCTTTTATGTGAACGCGCGTGTCTCTAGATTGGGAAACCCTGGGTTGATTGAACTAGTTGATAACCACCGTCGTGACACAGGTTATGCGAGACCGCGGTTGTTAGGGTTAATGAAGCCGGGTAACTGACATAAATCCATGGCATATTGATCTTGATTCGTAGTACAGGCCTCAGGACTCTAGGTGCTGATGTTGGTGTGTTTCTTTTATGCTCCTCTTCTTATTATTGTTTGAGTGCTGCAGCCAAGAACAACTTGTGAGGGGTATCAACTGCAGCCATTCACATTTGGCTGTTGTATTTTACCTCCTTGCCGTGTCATCAAGGGAATTCACAATTTAATATTTTGTTTTATAACAACTATTCTTCTTATAATACGAGGATGCTTTACCTCTGATAAAGCCACACACATTGCAGCTGCAAATTAAGACTACTGGCACCTTTTTTATTCAAGTTCAATCACTTATTTTGTGACTTGCCTTTGCTGGTAAATGTAAATTATGTTCTTAATTTGTACTTTTTTCTTTTGCACAGTACAGTAGCGTAACATGTCATGTCACTCAGTAAAATTACATCAGTTATCAGGTTTGGGCTATTCCTATTTTGTTGTGTGTTATAGGGTTAGATATGTAAATATTTACATATACATAGATTATCTAATGATGTTTCATAGCATTTGTTTGACCTTTTGTTTGATCATAATTACTGATAAAATAATACACATTCTGTTCTATTTTCTGCTCTATTTGTCTGTATCAGTAAATATGATCAAGCCATTAAATTCAATTTCAGCTAAATTAAATTAAATTTATAGTATGAAATCGTAACAAGAGTTCACTCTTCTCAAGACACTTTACAGATAGAGTATGTCTAGACCACACTATAATTTACAAAGACCTAACAATTTCCCCAAGAGCAAGTATTTGGTGCAACAGTGGCGAGGAAAAACTTCCTTTTGGGCAGAAACCTCAGACAGACCCAAGCTATTGGTGGGCAGCCATCTGCCGTTGCCGGTTGGGACACAGAGACACAGACAAAGATATAGAGAATTATGATTCATAATAATTATAGCAGTTGGTATGATGAACGGTGGCAATTATAGTAACAATAAAGATAATGGAACTATGACTAGAAATAATAGTTGTAGCAGTTCAGGGTGTTGCAGGGCATAGTAGGGCATAGTAGTGTGTTTACATATGGGGGTTCCCATGTACCGTCTTCCCCTGCCACCCTGCCAAGATCTCTCATTACCCCTTTGCTACCCCATGTAAATTTTTCTAGATCCGACGCTGCATAACACATTACTCAATGGACTGTCAAACACTGAATTAAATATTTAAAGTCCTTTTACATGGAGTGAAAGTTTCCTTTGTCAGGCTTTTCAGTATGTGTATTATCAGAAGGTTGAAACATATACCTGATAGCTTTTGCACTAATTTGTATCTTATCTGCTTATTAGTTCGTTTAACATCATAAGTAGGATATAACACAATTTCAATCATAAAGGCCCTGTACACAAACATTCATTCATTAATTCTGCCTTTTTAACTTTGGCTCAGGTTGAAGGTAAAGCAAAGTTATTCTGGAGTTACATGTGTTCAGTAGGCTTCATGAAAATAATGACCTTATGAGTTTCAGCCAGAAGGAAGTGCCTGATTCCTTTACTTTGTCTTTTAACTTCCTGTCTGCACCAGAAGTGGGAATGTATATTGACATCTGCTGCTTTTGACACTATTACACGCAGCCCGGTTTCCCAGGACATGTGCTTATTATTGTGTAACAAAGTAACTATTCAAAATGATATTATAATACTATATGTACTGTCTATATTACATTGTTGGGTGAGCTTCCAGACCAAAATCATCTGGTTTAATGATTGACAGTATCAGAATCAGAATGGGGCTTATTACAAAGTAGGTTTTGACTTGTGCATTTGTGCATACAATAACCATAAATATATTTAGAAAAAACAATACAGCAAAGTACTGCAACAGTCAAAGAACATTAATATAGGAAAGAAATATTACAATGGAAATATGGAAAAAAAAAAAGATACTATTAGAATACTAGAACAGATACTATAACCAAATATGCACAATATAGCCATTTTAAAATTTGGAAGCTGGACAGTTTATTGTGATTGCAGTCTGTGACATTTTTTCCTCTGCATTTTGTCTGTCTTTACCCATATCATGGAGATTTAAGTGTTTAAAAGCAAATAAGTCACTCAAATAATAAGTCAAGTCATGTTTAAGAACGAGTCAGGCAACTTCAACAACATGGAGAGACAATTCATTGTCCTTATGTATGTAGATTACTTCACATATTCAGAATAAATAAAAATGAGTCATGATAATGTTCACATCAAGTCCAGGGTATCTTAGAAAAAAGAAATTCTGTTCCTATCTAGTTAACATAAGATGGTTGATTTTATTGACCAAAAGACGTGATCATTATTTTCACTTTTATAAAGTAAAAAAATATATCTGTTGGAAAACAACTCGGTGATGACATGCTGAAGAATATCTTAATGAACAGCACTTATTTGTCCCGTAAACTAGCAGCGGCATCATTTCAGTCACTCTACAGACATCTCTACAGTATGTTGGCATCACAGGAATCAGGCTGTAGTAACCGAAGTGTAACAATTAGTTTAATAGATCTTCTAAACCATGGGTAGAAAAATGCATACACTACTGGATTTAGACAGGAGTTACAATAAAGTAGCCAGATCCCAAAAATTGAAAAATCCACACTGGTTGACAAGTCCTGGCCCACGATATAGGGATAAAAATAAGGACAGAAACATATTAGAAACACAAATACGACAACACCAAGAGTCCTGGCGGCTTTTCTCTCTGATTTCTTTGCGGTTACAGTAACCGGATCCTGGAGTGTAACAGCTGCAATATGAGACCTCATGGCTCGAGCCTGAGACACAGCCACCACAAATACTCTCATATACAGAACTATGATAACAGCAATGGGGCCAACAAAGGTCAACATGACATCAACAGCTCCTGTTACGTAGTTAATTACAACTACACACTCTCCATAGCAGGAATTGTATCGATCTGGATTTTTTAGAAAGTCCATCAGTATCACCCAATTATAGAACACAGAACAGGCCCAACACAGATTTTACCCTATTCTGAGTGACCTTGGTGAGGTAACACAAAGGGTCACAAATGGCAACATATCTGTCAACAGATATGAGCACCATGTTTCCTACTGAGGCAGATGTAAGGATAGAAGAGGCATAGTAAAAAAGTCCACGTCAAGCTGCCCAAAACCCAGCAGCCCCCTATAAGGAGAGTTCGAACCGGCATCAGCAGGAGTCCAATGAGGAAATCTGAGACCGCCAACGACAGAATGATCAGGTTGGTAGGGCTCTGGAGCTGCCTGGAGAGGAAGAAAATCATCACTGAACATATTATATTAAGCAGGTGTAGAAGTCACAAAAACATAGTCTGTAATCATATGAATAGTCAAATAAACATACTATGTACATATACAATGCAGTAAAACATCTAGTAATATTTTTATATAGCCAAAATGTCATCAAAAGCATGGACAACACAACAGACACAGTACATGTACCCATTTTGTATAATACTGCATGTGTCTAGTAGATGGGGAGAACTTAAGTGCATGCATCAGCTTGGATTAATACATTAATAGATTCACTGATAGCCGATAGCCACAGATTTATTGGTCATAGTAGTAAGAATAATAATACTATGCAAGTATGTTTTAATGTTGAATGCATTAAATTGTTCTCATCTTAAATGTTATTTTCATTATAAGCCTTAATATAACAATATAGAGTATATATTGTCCTAAAGTCAACAGACTTATATCCAATACCAAAGTGTTTGATATTGAGAAAAACAATATTTCAGATTATGATTGTAAGTTCATGCCTGAAGTGGGAGATGGAGATGATGACCAGCAGGTTGAGAGCCACAGTGAGCGAAGAGATGCAAGACAGCAGAATGTAAAGAAATATGGTCTCAGCACGATGTTGCACTGGCTTCCTGCAAGAGGTGTTGAGTAGTTGTGGAAAGCAGAGTTCAGCGTCTTGCAGAGTCTCCGTCATCAGAGAGAGAAACGGAGACGAGAGGCTGCTGAGATCTGGCAGCTTTCTGACCAAAGTTCTCTGTCATGAAGACAATGTATCCAGCTCCTCCCTCTTTTCACATAACTGAAAAAACAACTGAGCGATTCTGTGATGAAATACATTCATAGTGAGTTGAACCTTGTTGATTGAACCTGAACTCTGTGGAATTTAAAAAAAAGTTTTAAACAAACACCAAAGCAACAAAAATGATATGTAGATATGATGTAATATAGGAATAAAAGTGACATTTGTTTGTACAAGAAGCATGTTCCCCCAATTTTTACGTTTATTGTGGCAGCGCCCTCTAGTGACCGTAGTAATTATGAAGTGTTTAAATACTATAAGAGTGCCAAACTCTGTAAGGACGCAGGTTAGGGTAGTGGATGGGTCAAATCCTTTTAAAAATAAGAGTAAACTGCTATTTATTTTACTTGAAGGTAACAAACAGAACTACATCACTTCTGCGTCACATATTTAATTATGTCATGTACATATGCATGGTAGTGAATTAACATACTGTAAGTAGTAAGTAGTTTTAGTGCGTAAACCTAACTAAACTGCGAATATTTCACAACATTGACGCGACTACGATTCACCATGGTAACAACCAAAAACAAACGGGTCGACTCTATTTGAATGGCTCTTACAGGTTTGTGTCCAGGGAACTATGGCGTTATATATGTGTCACATTCCTGAGCGAGTAATTGTATGTTTTGAGCGCAGAGAACTATATTTTGCAAGCACATTACATTACATTTTGAACAGAAATTAACACTCGCAAAAAATAATTTAGTTTGAGTAAACAAAGACCTATTTCGGGCACAATAAATGTATTTGCATGTCTTTCTCTGCTCGCAGGTAAAAGCTGCTGCGCTCGGTCCTGTCTTTCCGCCTCGTTTACCTCTTCTCTCTGCGCTCAACTCTAGACACGCTCGCTCAGATTTTACACGCGTTACAAAGTGTGCCACAAAACCAACCAATCGCAGAATCAAAAGGTCAATTCTGATTGGCTGTTCACCTCCAATTAGATCGCAAGTAGCAGGAAAGACATATCTACAGGGAGACAGTCTTTGACACAACACCTGCAGTGATTCCACAGCAAGGGGTATCTCTGCTGTAGCTAGTGGGTACTTGGAAAGATTGTGGAGCAGCTTAACTAATCAAAATAATTTAATTATGATTGATTTAAAACAATATATCAGCTGAAACAGCTCCACACATATGTTTAAACATATAGCGAAGTAATCAATGGTAGAAATAAAAAGCTAAAAGTGGCCTACTGACGTAGCTAACAGTTTAAATGATTAGTTAAAAGTAATGTATGACTTTTGAAACATTAACCACACTTCAAGTAAAAGGCCAAGCTAGTAGAATTTCTGACCAAACCAACCTAAATGTCTATAGTTCAATTGCATGAAAATGTAAGAATATTCACTTTAATAGGATAGTGTGAACACATTGGGAATTGAGGGGTGGGTATGTGAGTTAATATGACAGGGATGTGGGGGAACCTCAGACCAGAAGGGTTGGAAAGCACTGATCCACAGTATTTTATATTATTGACCGACCGGTATATTACAGACATGCCTTAATAGTTGTGTTAATCACAACACCTTTGTTTGAATTACATATCTCTGTGTGTGACTAACATCATCCTTCACAAGAAATCTAACATTAGCTAGCCCAGCATGGATACAGTCTATGCATCCAACATATTCATCTGAACAAACCTAAAATGTCACAATACAGCCACTTAAAAGAAGTTTGTAATACTGGTTACATCGATGTGGGGTTTTATTAACCTTAATTCTTTAAAGGTTGGTTCAATTGACTTGCAAAGTAGCTATCCGTTGCTAACATTAGCTAGCTAGCTTATTTATGTCAAAAATCAGTAGCTAAAGAACGTTACTGCCAAGATATGATTTCATTTTAAGACAGATGACAACACTTGACGAGTCTTATAACACCTCTCTGGTCTCTCGTGAAATCATATCTTGGCAGTAGTTAGCTAACGTTTCTGCTTTTTGAGATAAATTAGCATTAGCAACGGATAGCTCATTCGCAAGCTAATATAGCAACATAATTCAGGTTAATAAAATACGGTAATTTAACCAAAGTATTAAAAACTATTTACATGTGGCTATAGTGTGACAGGCCTACTGCTGTTCAGTCTCGCATTGCGAGACCTAACTTAGCTAGTTACAGTGCTGCGAGGCCTGTTCAGATGACATGTCGGCTGCTGTGTGTGAGCTAGCTAGATTGCTTGTGAAGGATGAGTCAAACATAAGGAGATATGAGTCAAATAAAACAACGGCATTAGTACACACAAATATTAAGACATTTCTGTGATATAGCTATGTCAATAATACAAAATACTGACCGAAATGTGTTTTAATCCAGTAACATTAGTCGAACAGCTCCACTGTAGACGGTATTTGCCGTACCAACAAGTGTTGACTGAAAAAGACGGTTCCTCCTAGATTTTTGTTTCCTGATATTGCAATCTAATTGGAGATGAACAGCCAATCAGAATTGACCTTTGGATTCTGCGATTGGTTGGTTTTTGTGCAACTTGTAACGCTGTGAAAATCTGAAAGCGGCGTGTCAGGGCGAGTAGGGCGTGGAGAAAAGGTTGCGGCGGAGCGGCGAGCGACGCGAGCTTTTACCTGCGAGCAGAGAAAGACATGCAAATACATTTATTGTGCCCGAAATAGGTTTTTGTTTACTCAAACTAAATTATTTTTTGCGAGTGTTAATTTCTGTTCAAAATGTAATGTAATTTGCTTGCAAAATATAGTTCTCTGCACTCAAAACATACAATTACTCGCTCAGGAATGTGACACATATATAACGCCATAGGGAACACTATAAAAATGTTTAAAACTGTCATGATTGTGGGTTTCTGTTATGTTCTGTTTCCTGTTTTATTTTGAAATCTGGTTTTCTGTCTTGTCTTGTCTGTTTTACCTCCTGTGTTTTCCCTCCCTTGTGATTGCCCTGATGTGTTTCACCTGTTGTGTCACCTGTCCCTCGTTAGTCCTCGTTGCCTGGTGTATTTAGTTTCTGTGTTGTCTGTCTGGTGTGGGATCATTGTTGTGTGCTTTATTTTGAGTTGTTTGCTGTCGTTGTGGCTAGTCTGGCCAACCTCTGGACACTCTTTTTTTTTTTTTTTTGTAAGTTTTTGTCAATAAATTTCTTCTTAACTGCATTTGGGTCCAAACCTTGTCTATCCCTTGGCAATCCTTGACAGAATGATCCCACCACAGATGGACCCAGCAGGTATGGAGTTTATTCCGTTCATTCACCTGTTGGACTCTGATGGGGAATTCATGATCTCTTTCATTGCTCCCTGCATGTTGAGGATCCCGCCTTTGCTAGGCACCTCACGGAGGTATGCTGGCAGGCTGTGGAGTGGGAATTCAGCCTTCCAGTGCTTCAGCAGTCAACCTGTCCTCCTGCCTCCTTGCCTGCTTTCCCAGAACATTTTTCTGTATGCTCAACTGCCACCGGTCTAGCGGGCACCCCCAACAAGCAAGCAGTCCTTTGAGGGGACCTGTCTGGCTATATTCTCTGGGAGTCGTGGAGGCCGTAGATGGAGTACGGGACAACATGGCTCCCAGCGCCATTCCCTGCATCAACCTCTCGTCGGGCCTGAGCTGACGAGTGTGCCTGAGCTGACGAGTGTGCCTGAGCTGACGAGTGTGCCTGAGCTGACGAGTGTGCCTGAGCTGACGAGTGTGCCTGAGCTGACGAGTGTGCCTGAGCCTGAGCTGACGAGTGTTCCAGAGCCGACTTGTGCCAGAACCGCCGCTGACGTGCAGCCACCCAGAACCGCCGCTGACGACTGACCTCCCAGATTCGACTTCGCCGGTCTCCGGCACCCCTGAGATGTTGCCGGTCTCCGGTGCCCCAGAGACTTTGCCGGTGACCCGACCGACTCCTGCCCCCCGTGTATTGTCGGTGGCCCGACCGACCTCTGTTCCTGTTACCTTGTTGGCAGACACCGGCCCAGCAGACCCTTCGCCTGTCTTCAGCCCAGCAGTTCCTTCGCCTGCCCGGCCCCCAGAAGGGTTCTGCCTCCGCCGCCGGCCTCCAGAGGGGTATCTCCTTCGCCATCGGCCGCCAGAGGGGTTTCGCCTTCGACCAGAGGGGTTTCGCCTTCGACGGCCGCCCGAGAGTCTTCACCGTCCTGCTCGGCCATCGGAGGGACTCTGCCTTCGCCATCCCTGGGTTGACTTTTGTTTGGTTTTTGGATGTCTGGGATCTGTTCCTTGGAGGGGGGGGGGGTACTGTCATGATTGTGGGTTTCTGTTATGTTCGGTTTCCTGTTTTATTTTGAAATCTGGTTTTCTGTCTTGTCGGTTTTACTTCCTGTGTTTTCCTTCCCTTGTGATTGCCCTGATGTGTTTCACCTGTTGTGTCACCTGTCCCTCGTTAGTCCTCGTTGCCTGGTGTATTTAGTCTCTGTGTTGTCTGTCTGGTGTGGGATCATTGTTGCGTCGTCGTGGCTAGTCTGGCCAACCTCTGGACACTCTTTTGTAAGTTTTTGTCAAATTCCTTCTTAACTGCATTTGGGTCCAAGCCTTGTCTATCCCTCGGCAATCCTTGACAAAAACACGCTTCAGAGCGAGTCACGTTCTTCTGACGGCGCTTTCCTAAAGCCTCCAGTGGCTTTACTAATATGCTCCGCATTACCAATGTTGTAAAGAAAACTGCCTTTGCAAAAAAATGGAATGTGACACAGATGTAGAGCATGTCCACGATGGGTGACTTCAGTGATAGAAGGATGTATAAAGTTGTGTAGGCTACATAACTGAGACTAGGAAGAAAAACGGTACCGCTCACATAGGAATGAGTTATCTGGAAATTAAAATGTGTTGGGGCCTAAATATCATCTTCCGATGTATGCTTAACTCCCTGCAAAGTAATACAGCTTCTTCATCAATGGGATCATGGTTAATTTTCTTTATTGGCACAGGCCTGACCCAATCAAATCCAGGAACTCCCTTCCCCACTCGCAAATTTACGAATCCCACTATGGCCACGCCTCCCGGCCCTGAGACACAAGCTGTAATAGTTATGCTGGAAGTTTAGCATTCACGTTAAAATGGACAAACGACCACCAAAATGCAAGGGAGGTGCAGAGAAATTACAGGAGAAAAAGATTAAGAATCTACAGGCGGATTCCTCAAAATGTGCCAAGATTTCTGACATGTTTGGGGCTGTAGTAGCTGCTTCATTGCAAATTAACAGGGACTCTCAGGAAGGGAGGGAGACTGTGTGTCACGTCATAACGATAACAAGCAGTTTGTCTGTAACATTAAAGTTAATGGCTGTCAAGTAACCTAACTGCTAAGCTTACACTGAAAATGCTAGCGGAGCCTGTTGGCTAGCTGAAAAGTCTGTGTGCTCTATGAAATCAGTGTTGATACAAGCATCAGTGTTCCTTGAATGGCTTAATTAGCTTCTCTTGTATTGGTGCTCTTTTCCAGGGCATATACTACTCTCAGCTTTATTGTAGCTTTTGGGAGGAGTTATGGTATTTAGCAAACACTGCGTCCAAAGCAACAAAATATGAATCTTACAATAGTTAAATTGCAAAATAGTAATAACAATAATGGCAATACAATTTCAAATATTAATAATTAAAAATAATAAAAATACCTTAAATATACAAATCATAACTAAGAATGAATTAATTATTTAAGTGTAAGATCAACAGATTAGTCTTGAGACCCCTCTTGAAGGATCCAAAACGATCACATTAATGCTGAACACTAGGCAACTCATATAATAGAATGCACGCATATTTTAAGAGGACTGTCTGCAGGTAATGTGTCTGACCAATCACGGTGGGCCAAAAATGCCAGGGCCAATTTTTTGTCCCAGTCCAGCCCTGATAAATATTAATGTCAGCAGTAACTGATCTATCCAATTGTAATGATGTATTGAGAAACTAAGTGTTAATGTTGCTTGCTCAGGTTAGCTCACCCTATAATCACCTGTGCAGGTGGTAAGGTCCAATTAGGGGAGTCTGAGTTAAAAGGGCTTCAGGAGAAGAAAGAAGAGACTTGGCAGCTTGCTGTGAGGATGCCGTTTTTTTTTTTTTTGCTTGCTGTTAGTTTGCCTCAGTTTAATACATTTTTGTTTGAGTATATTTTGGTGTTTTGTTAATAAATACACTAACTGTGCACTTTAAAAGGCCTCCTCTCCAGTCTTCAATCGTGACAATGCCTTTAATGTGGCCGTTACCAGAAGTAGGGTCAGGATAGAGATGACTTTTGGCATCCTTAATGCACGCTTTAACAGCCTGCGTGGCCTCCGAGTGGCCCCAAACTGGGCTTGTCAAAAAGTGACAGCCTGTGTCATGCTCCACAATGTGGCCTCGATAAGGAAGGGGAGAGCCCCACCTGTTAGCCAACAACCCCCAGATGTGGTAGACCCCATCACACTTGACTTACCTACTGGCAGGGCCGTGAGAGAGGCTATAACACGGCAGTTTTTTTGTTTAAAGGGGTGGTTCACAATTATGGACATAGGACCTCATTTCCAAGTTAACCAGTGTGTTATTTATCAGTGGAGACCGTTTTCAACACTTTTCATCCAGTCCTTCCAGTTGCAGAGTTTGCTGGTGCTAGGCTAGCCTGCCACTAAAAACAGTCTTACCCACTCCACAGTACACCCGAGGCAAATCAATTATAACACCAGACTATCGGTGTAAATGTCTGTGTTGATAGAATAATGTTAGAAATAAAACTACCCTTGCATCTCAGTAATCACATTACATTTTGAGGGACTAGTTTCTCAGCAGTGGCAGAATTTTACTTTGCTCCGGTTAGTAGTACTGCGCCAAAAAGTAAACCAAAGTGCACTACAGTCGGGACACCTAGTAGTAGTCTAGTACATTGGTATTGAAGCGTTGGATTGAAAACTAAGGACTAGCTAGGCAACATAGTGATTCATTGTGCATTTAGAAATTGTAAAAATAAACCAAACAGATGGGGAGCACAAAGTTTCCACAAATTTCCAATGGGAGATCCAGAGAGGAACCAACTGTGGCTTCTTGCTGCTGGCTTGTACATCAAGGCGGAGACTCTACTCAAGTGGCAAATGTGTAGACCAGACCACTTTGAAAAACCCTGCACTCTAAAGGACACACTAAAGTCACTGACAACAAATGCGGTTCCATCTGTTTTTTCCAGATGCACCAACAGCTACTGATGAAAATAGTGGGAAAACCCCAAAAACATCTGACCCAAATATACACTGATAAAATGAGGAAGAAAGCTAGGAAAATCAATGCAGATAGTACACATCCTCTTTCGAGCCAGTTTGAGCTCCTGAAGTCTGGGAGGCGCTTCAGAGTGCCTCTGGCAAAAAGTGTTTTTAAAAAATCAGTATCCTTAACCAAACCAAGTGACAACATCAATATGAGCTGCTATCTTAATGAATTTAAGTATATTTATTTTGTTTTTATCTTGATATCTTTTTTTTTTTTTATATTCAACTTACTATGTCTGATATGTTGTCTGTATGTTTATTTCTTGTACAGTACAGGCCAAAAGTTTGGACACACCTTCTCATTAAATGCATTTTCTTTATTTTCATGACTATTTACATTGAAGATTATCACTGAAGGCATCAAAACTATGAATGAACACATATGGAATTATGTACTTAACAGTGTGAAATAACTGAAAACATGTCTTATGTTATAGATTTCTCAAAGTAGCCACCCTTGGCTTTTTTGATAGCGCTGCAAACCCTTGGTGTTCTCTCAATGAGCTTCATGAGGTAGTCACCTGAAATGGTTTTCACTTCACATGTGTGCCTTGTCAGGGTTAATTAGTGGAATTGTTTCCCTTATTAATGGGGTTGGGACCATCAGTTGTGTTGTGCAGAAGTCAGGTTGATACACAGCCGACAGCCGGAGACAACTGTTAGAATTCATATTATGGCAAGAACCAATCAGCTAAGTAAAGAGAAACGAGTGGCCATCATTACTTTAACAAATGAAGGTCAGTCAGTCCGGAAAATTGCGAAAACTTTGAATGTGTCCCCAAGTGCAGTCGCAAAAACCATCAAGAGCTACAACGAAACTGGCTCACATGAGGACCACCCCAGGAAAGGAAGACCAAGAGTCACCTCTGCTGCTGAGGATAAGTTCATCCGAGTCACCAGCCTCAGAAATCGCAAGTTAACAGCAGCTCATATTAGAGACCAGATGAATGCCACACAGAGTTCTAGCAGCAGACACTTCTCTAGAACAACTGTTAAGAGGAGACTGCGCGAATCAGGCCTTCATGGTCAAATAGCTGCTAGGAAACCACTGCTAAGGAGAGGCAACAAGCAGAAGAAATTTGTTTGGGCCAAGAAACACAAGGAATGGACATTAGACCAGTGGAAATCTGTGCTTTAGTCTGATGAGTCCAAATTTGAGATCTTTGGTTCCAACCGCCGTGTCTTTGTGCGACGCAGAAAAGGTGAACGGATGGATTCTACATGCCCGGTTCCCACCGTGAAGCATGGAGGAGGAGGTGTGATGGTGTGGGGGTGCTTTGCTGGTGACACTTTTGGGGATTTATTCAAAATTGAAGGCATACTGAACCAGCATGGCTACCACAGCATCCTGCAGCAACATGCCATCCCATCCGGTTTGCGTTTAGTTGGACCATCATTTATTAGCTACTACCGCACTACTGTTTTTTTTTAGGGGGGAATACACTTCAAGACGTGACATGACCTGTCCTCTGGAGGACATAGCCACACCACCACCACTCCGTGGATTGTTATTGGGATGATTATCACAGAAGCCTGTCTGAATACACTCACTGGACGGCAGCTAGCAGCTAACGGCTATCAGCTAGCAGGGCAAGCTAGCTACCGGCAGGATCGAGACAGGGACCAGGGTAGGTGAATTTAAACAATGTCTGAGTTGAAAACGCATCTTGTTGACACGTAAGGGCCCTGTTCATGTGGCACAGACATATTAATTGCATTTTGTGTCTGTTAAGAGGCACAAAGGCACTCTAAAACTTGCCCCGAGCACTGCCGTTTTAGCTCAGGGGACGCTTGTAGTACGTAGCTGCAGCTTCTCCGTGTTACCTGCACTGATTCGGGTCGGGTTTTTTTCTATCGAAAGTACTCGCGTAGCTATAGCGATCAAGATTAACGTAAAAATTGGCCAGAATTCTCCTTTAAGGTATTGACTTAACAGTCCAAATAGTAAGCTAAAAGTTACGAATAAAAGTAGAAATAAATAGCTAAAGGTTTTGCATAAGTGGCTAAATAGGTTAGCTAAAACTACAGACTAAACCGTTCAAAAAGTTAGCTAAACGTAAAGGTTAAATGGTTAAAACATTCAGCTTCCCTTCCAAGTAGTAGTAGGACGATTACTGACCAAACCAAATTAAAAATGGACAGTTTAGTTATTAGGAATGGATAAAGGGGTGCGGTAGTAGTGACAGGGCTGTGTGGGTAACGCAGAACAAAAAGGTTGGGAACCACTGAGCTACAGGACAACAATCCCATTAACTGTCACGGGGTTATTGGCCATTTTTTTATCTCCATCTGCCGATTATAAATTCCTCCCACTAATTATGCTATTCAGCCTCTCTTCCTTTCTGTACCAGGCTGTGCCAGCATTGTGCTACAGCTGCTATGTGGTCATGCCACAGACTTGAGGTGCATTTGCACCTGCACCCAGTTTCAGGAGAATGGGAGCTGAGCTGTGCAGCCATATGCCAGGCAGTATTGGAGAGTCAGCAAGTCAGTTATCTTAGTTCAGTGTTTTTGTCTGTTTTTTGGGATTCCGAAATGGAATAGAAATGTATTGTCCACCAAAGTGGAAAAATGTGTTTGTTCATCAAAACATAAAAGCAGCAGAGCATGAAACATTTAAAATAAGTAAATTGTTAAACAAATGTGGCAACAGGATACCACCGAGTTGAAAAACTAGAGTATAGAGCACGCTAGTACACAAATTAAAATGAAACAAAACATAAAACACTAAAACCACAACAGACTGTACAGTAGATTAAATAACATAACACACAACTCAATGGACTGTCAAACACTGAATTTAATATTTAAAGTCCTTTTACATGGAGCGAAGGTTTGCTTTGTCAGGCTTTTCAGTATGTGTATTATCAGAAGGTTGAAACATATACCGGATAGCTTTTGCACTAATTTGTATCTTATCTGCTTATTAGTTTGTTTAACACATAAGCAGAATATAACACAAGCTCAATCATAAAGGCCCTGTACACACACACACAGGTGTTTTCATTAACTCTGCCTTTTTAACTTCGGCTCAGGTGAAGGTAAAGCAAAGTTATTCTGGAGTTACATGAGGTCAGTAGACTTCATAAACATAATGACCTTATGAGTTTCAGCCAGAAGGAAGTGCCTGATTCCTTTACTTTGTCTTTTAACTTCCTGTCTGCACCAGAAGTGGGAATGTATATTGACATCTGCTGCTTTTGACACTATTACACACAGCCTGGTTTCCCAGGTCATGTGCTTATTATTGTGTAACAAAGTAACTATTCAAAATGATATTATCATACAATATGTACTATATATATTACATTGTTGGGTGAAAAGATGTATTTTAATAAAAATGAATGTTGATAAATCAGCTTCCAGACCAAAATCATCTGGTTTAATGATTGACAGTCGCAATCAGAATGGGGCTTATTACAAAGTAGGTTTTGACTTGGTGCATACAATAACCATAAATATATTTAAATAAACAATAAAGCAAAGTACTGCAACAGTCAAAGAACATTAATATAGGAAATAAATATTACAATACAAATATGGAAAGAAAGATACTATTAAAATACTAGAATAGATACTATAACCAAATTTGCACAATATAGTCGTTTTAAATTTGGAAGCTGGACAGTTTATTGTGATTGCAGTCTATGACATTTTTTCCTCTGTTTAACCATATCATGGAGATTGAAGTGATTTAAAGCAAATAAGTCACTCAAATAATAAGTAAAATGTATTAGTCATGTTTAAGAACGAGGCAGGCAACTTCAACAACATGAAGAGACAATTCATTGTCTTTATGTATGTAGATTACTTCACATATTCAGAATAAATAAAAATGAGTCATGATAATGTTCACATCAAGTCCAGGTTATCTTAGAAAAAAGAAATTCTGTTCCTATCCAGTTTACATAAGATGGTTGATTTTAGTGACCAAAAGACGTGATCAGTATTTTCACTTTTATAAAGAAAAAATATATCTGTTGGAAAACAACTCGGTGATGACATGCTGAAGAATATCTTAATGAACAGCACTTATTTGTCCCGTAAACTAGCAGCGGCATCATTTCAGTCACTCTACAGACATCTCTACAGTATGTTGGCATCACAGGAATCAGGCTGTAGTATCTGAAGTGTAACAATTAGTTTAATAGATCTTCTAAACCATGGGTAGAAAAATGCATACACTACTGGATTTAGACAGGAGTTACAATAAAGTAGCCAGGTCCCAAAAATTGAAAAATCCACACTGGTTGACAAGTCCAGGCCCACGATATAGGGATAAAAATAAGGACAGAAACATATTAGAAACACAACTACGACAACACCAAGAGTCCTGGCGGCTTTTCTCTCTGATTTCTTTGCGGTTACAGTAACCGGATCCTGGAGTGTAACAGCTGCAATATGAGACCTCATGGCTCGAGCCTGAGACACAGCCACCACAAATACTCTCATATACAGAACTATGATAACAGCAATGGGGCCAACAAAGGTCAACATGACATCAACAGCTCCTGTTATGTAGTTAATTACAACTACACACTCTCCATAGCAGGAATTGTATTGATCTGGATGTTTTAGAAAGTCAATCAGTATCACCCCATTATAGAACACAGAACAGGCCCAACACAGGCAAACACACATTTTAACTCTATTCTGAGTGACTTTGGTGGGGTAACACAAAGGGTCACAAATGGCAACATATCTGTCAACTGATATGAGCACCATGTTTCCTACTGATGCAGATGTAAGGATATAAGAGGCATAGTTAAAAAGTCCACATGTCAAGCTGCCCAAAACCCAGCAGCCCCCTATACGGAGAGTTCGAACCGGCATAAGCAGGAGGCCAACAAGGAAGTCTGAGACCGCCAATGACAGAATGATCAGGTTGGTAGGGCTCTGGAGCTGCCTGGAGAGGAAGAAAATCATCACTGAGCATATTATAGTAAGCAGGTGTAGAAGTCACAAAAACTTAGTCTGTAATCATATGAATAGTCAAAAATAATATGTACAGATACAATGCAGTAAAACATCTAGTAATATTTTTATATAGGCAAAATGTCCTCATCAAAAGCATGGACAACACAACAGACACAGTACATGTACCCATTTTGTATGATACTGCATGTGTCTAGTAGATGGGGAGAACTTAAGTGCATGCATCAGCTTGGATTAATACAGTAATAGATTCACTGATACATAGATGCCACATAGTTATTTGTTATAGTAGTAAGAGTAATAATCCTATGCAAGTATGTTTTAATGCTGAATGCATTAAATTGTTCTCATCTTAAATGTTATTTTCATTGTAAGCCTTAATATAACAATATACAGTATAAATTGTCCTAAAGTCGAGACACAAAAAGTAAGTGTTTGATATTGAGAAAAACAATATTTCAGGTTATGATTGTAAGTTCATGCCTGAAGTGGGAGATGGAGATGATGACCAGCAGGTTGAGAGCCACAGTGAGCGAAGAGATGCAAGACAGCAGAATGTAAAGAAATATGGTCTCAGCACGATGTTGCACTGGCTTCCTGCAAGAGGTGTTGAGTAGTTGTGGAAAGCAGAGTTCAGCGTCTTGCAGAGTCTCCGTCATCAGAGAGAGAAACGGAGACGAGAGGCTGCTGAGATCTGGCAGCTTTCTGACCAATGTTCTCTGTCATGAAGACAATGTATCCAGCTCCTCCCTCTTTTCACATAACCAAAAAAACAACTGAGCGATTCTGTGATGAAATACATTCATAGTGAGTTGAACCTTGTTGATTGAACCTCAACTCTGTGGAATTTTTTTAAAAGTTTTAAACAAACACCAAAGCAACAAAAATGATATGTAGATATGATGTAATATAGGAATAAAAGTAACATTTACTTATTCAAGAAGCATGTTCGCCCAATCTTTACGTTTATTGTGGCAGCACCCTCTACTGACTGTAGTAATTATGAAGTGTTTAAATACTATAAGACCGCCAAACTCTGTAAGGGTAGTGGATGGCTCAAACCCTTTTGAAAATAAGAGTAAACTGCTATTTATTTTACTTGAAGGTAACAAACAGAACTACATCACTTCTGCGTCACATGCGTAATTATGTCATGTACATACGCATGGTAGTGAATTAACATACTGTAAGTAGTAAGTAGTTTTAGTGCGTAAACCTAACTAAACTGCGAACATTTCACAACATTGACGCAACTACGATTCACCATGGTAACAACCACAAATAAACGGGTCGACTCTATTTGAATGGCTCTTACAGGTTTGTGTCCAGGGAACACTACAAAAATGTTTAAAACACGCTTCAGAGCGAGTTACATTCTTCTGACGGCGCTTTGCTAAAGCCTTCAGTGGCTTTACTAATATGCTCCGCATTACCAATGTTGTAAAGAAAACTGCCTTTGCAAAAAAATGGAATGTGACACAAATAATCTGCTGGGATTTAGAGCATGTCCACGATGGGTGACGTAAGTGATATGAGGACGGATAAGTTTATGTAGGCTACATAACTGATACCGCTCACATAGGAAGTTATCTGGAAATAAAAATGCATTGGGGCCTCAATATCATCTTCCGACGTATGTTTAACTCCCTGCAAAGTAATACAGCTTCTTCATCAACGGGATCGTAGACAAAAGGAAATGTCATGTTTGGAGAAAACAAAACATTTTATGGTCTGCCTAACATGGTTAATAAACCAAAACTGTTTTTTTATTCATGCCGATAACAAACTGTGCTAAAATGCGCCTGATACAGACTGAATGAACGAAGGAGGAAATGAAAGAGCGCTGTGTCAGAGGGAGGAGACTGAGAGAAACTCAAGATTTATTGAAGAAAACCTGCTCCCGACAGGTTAGGTTCACAGGCTCAGTTACCAGAAAACCCAGAGTTTTCCTCATCTCAGTTTTCACTAAATCTGCTTTCTGAAACAGACCCCAGGTTTTATGGGTTCATAGTGTTTTGCTATGGTTCTGCCTGGGATGTGGGGCGTATATCAGCTGCTCACCAGCTTAATCAGGGAGAGTACATGCAGGTTTGCCTCATTAGGTCCTTAGTGTAGGGAGGGGCTGGACAATCCTAAGGTGTAGAATAGGTACGATAGTTCTGCAGTAAATTACATTTTTATAATATTTGGGGTGCCTATTGTGGGTGCACATATATGTATAAATAGTAATGTCAGCAGTAACTGATCTATCCAATTGTAATGATGTATTGAGAAACTAAGTGTTAATGTTGCTTGCTCAGGTTAGCTCACCCTATAATCACCTGTGCAGGTGGTAAGGTCCAATTAGGGGAGGCTGAGTTAAAAGGGCTTAAGGAGAAGAAAGAAGAAGCTTGCCGGTTTGTTTTGCTTGCTTGCTTACTGTTAGTTTGCCTCAGTTTAATAAAAAAAATAATATTTTGGTTTGAGTATGTTTTAGTGTCATTTTGTTAAGAAATTCACTAATTGTTCACTTTAAAAGGCCTCCTCTCCCTTCAGTCATGACAATGCCTTTTAATGTGGCTGTTACCAGAACTAGGGTCAGGATAGAGATGACTTTTGGCATCCTTAATGCACGCTTTAACAGCCTGCGTGGCCTCCGAGTGGCCCCAAACTGGGCTTGTCAAATAGTGACAGCCTGTGTCGTGCTCCACAATGTGGCCTCGATAAGGAAGGGGAGAGCCCCACCTGTCAGCCAACAACCCCCAGATGTGGTAGACCCCATCACACTTGACTTACCTACTGGCAGGGCTGTGAGAGAGGCTATAACACAGTAGTGTTATTGTTTCAAGGGGTGGTTCACAATTTTGGACATAGGACCTCATTTCCAAGTTAACCAGAGTGTTATTTATCAGTGGAGACCGTTTTCAACACTTTTCATCCAGTCCTTCCAGTTGCAGCGTTTGCTGGTGCTAGGCTAGCACAAGTCAATAGTATCTGCTAGCCTGCCACTACAGCCTGCCACTGTGTTTGTCTTACCCACTCCACAATACACCCGAGGCAAATCAATTATAACGCCAGACTATCGATGTAAATGTCTGTGTTGATAGAATAATGTTAGAAATAAAACTACCCTTGCATCTCAATGATCGCATTACATTTTGAGGGACTAGTTTCTCAGCAGCGGCGGAATTTTACTTTGCTCCGGTTAGTAGTACTACGCCGAAAAGTAAACCGAAGTGCACTACAGTCAGGACACCTAGTATTAGTCTAGTACATTGGTATTGAAGCATTGGATTGGAAACTAAGGACTAGCTAGGCAACATGGTGATTCATTGTGCATTTAGAAATTGTAAAAATAAACCAAACAGATGGGCAGCACAAAGTTTCCACAAATTTCCATTGGGAGATCCAGAAAGGAACCAACTGTGGCTTCTTGCTGCTGGCTTGTACATCAAGGCGGAGACTCTACTAAAGTGGCAAATGTGTAGTGATCATATTAGACCAGACGACTTTGAAAAACCCTGCAATCTAAAGGACACACTAAAGTCACTGACAACAAATGCGGTTCCATCCGTTTTTTAAAGATGCACCAACATCTACTGATGTACAGGTAATAACTTTTGGTAGGCTACTCTAGCTAATAAGGCTAGCGCGTTTCATAACATTAGCTTAGCTGCTACTGATAGATTGAGACTGACAACGTTAGTGGAGATACCGTTACAGTTCAATGCATTGTGGAGAGTGACAACGTTAGATAATGGTATAGCTATACTCTTGGTAGATACCTGATTGGGCTAACCGCTAACTTTAGGTAATTGCTGACAGAAAAGTCATGTAAGCTCGGACAGTTTACATGCAAATTGCAGCGGCAGGTAAATATTCCATGATAAGGCTGTCAATATCAGTTGGGTACCTAAAAACAGTAAATGTGTTTACAGGTTAGGCAGACATGCATGCGTCTGGTGGCCAGTAGCAATTTCCCAGAAGCTGACATCTGTAAGGAGATAGAGCAGGAGATAGGCAGTGTCCACATCCTCTCGACAGTCAGTGTCAGTACCCAGACCTATCCACCTGAACAGGAAACAGAAGAGGGAGGCAATAAGCAGTACATTTGCACAGGCACTTTAACAGATGACATACTTAACAACTACATAATAAAAAATGACCATTCATATTTTACTTCTGTGGAAGGCTTCTCCCCAGCTATGGCACTGTCATCTCAGCAAGATCTGGAACTTAGCAGTGAGGGCTGTGAAGAGTTTGAGGTAGAAAGTTTAATGGAAGAGAGTCAAGATAATTGCAATGAAGATGAGTTTGAGTTGGGTAGAGAGGAAAGCATCAGTGATGAGGATCAAAGTTTCAGTGATGTTGAGGATGAGGAAGCAAATGTCTCACAAGAGCGAAAAAGTATTGTGTCGACAGGAGAATTGTTGAAGCTCTTTCATGTGTGTCATTGGGAAGGCTGTGGCAAATGTTTGGTGAGGCCACCGGCAGTCTCCAAAAGTGGATTTGGGCTTAGGATCAACACAGAATGCATTGATGGCAAGGATTTTATGTGGCATTCTCAGCATTTAGTTAGAGGAATTATGGAATGCAATGTTTCTGTACCTGCTGCTGTATTTGTCACTGGAAATGAGTGCAGTCCATTCATGGAGGTGTGTGACACCATTGGTCTGGAAACCATCTCAAAAAGACAGTGGTTCAACATACAGAAGGCCTATGTCATCCCAGAGGTCAACAATACCTGGACAGTACACAATGAGGCTGTACTGAGTGCCTTAGGTGATGAGCGGCTCATCGTGTCAGGAGACTCCAGATATGACAGTCAAGGTCACAACGCCTCATATGGAACCTACCACTATCACTCCTGGACATCATGTCGAAGTTGGTGGTGGCACAGGGAACTGTTCAAGTCACAGAGGTGAAGAACAGTTATTGGCTTGAGGTGGATGATATGGAAAGGTGCCTTTCCAAGTTGGGAGAATATGGTGTGACCATATCTGTTTTGGCAACTGACTGCCACCCATCAGTGCAGAAAGTCATGCGTCAGAAATATAAATCTATACAGCATGAATATGACCTCTGGCACATTAAGTCTTTCAGAAATCAACTGCTGCAGTGCCACAACAAAGAGTTGTTTGAGTGGATCAGAATGATCACAAACCACCTCTGGTTTTGTGTCACAACATGTGAGAGAAGTGTGACTAAGTTGAAAGAGAAGTGGATCTCAAGGAGCAACATAAACACCAGTACTCCAAGTCTGCTCAACAGTATGTGGTGGCCCCACTGAAGGTGGACAAGGATTATACCTTCAGGAAGAACGTAGTGGCAGGAGTGATCGATAGGTGCAAGTCGACATCCATCCGGGCAACATTGCAGGAGCTGAAAACGGAGACTGTTATCACGCTGGCCCAGCACAAAGGTGTAGAAAAACCAGAGAAAGCGGTGTCTGTTGCCAAGCATCTGAGCAGATTCGCATCCTCACAGTCCCGTAACAGAGTAACAAACCCTGACTGAGGAAGAGCAGAAAGAACAACACAAAGTTTATTAACATGTTAAAGTGACTAACACTACCCTTGTCAAAATTCTTTTTTTCCTTGATTGTTAATTTCCTTAATTGTTCCATGATTACACTGAATATTAGAATTAATTTAGAGCATTTTTTTTCTAAATGAGTTATATGGATTTACATTGTAAATTTCCTATTATTTAAAGTACATTATTAGTGCAAGTCTGAGCTCAGTTCAGTGTCAGACAAGCTCTTGTCATTTAATCACTATGCCTATAAAATAATTATTTGATGTTAAACTTTCAAATGTGTATTAGAGTCTTTACTCTATTAGAGTGATTGTTTAAACATACAAGGCTTTACATCCATGGTCACAGTATACTGAGCCAGTACCTCAACCACCTAGCTTGACTTACCTGCATTGCTGTTAAATATTCACATTCATTCTCAAAACTACTAAATATAATTTAAATGCCCATTAAACCACTTGATGAAATATTACAATAAATCCTCTTTAATGGCAAACATTGAATGCAACTTAAAATATGCATATCATATGCATATTCAAAACCATGATATTCCAGTGATGGAAAAACAGCCCTGATGGAGCAACAACACAGGCTAGAATCGGAATCTGGTTCTTCTTCCCCAAATGCCCTCTGGCCCAAAGGGTAAACTGCCGGTATGCAGTCAACCTAAATAGACTGATGAAAAGAAAGAAATGTATTGGTTAGGTTTCAAATAATATTTTTTTTGTACATTTCATGGCCTTATAAAACACTTATTTTGTAATGTACAGTATATGTACACATTCTTTTAGTAGCTTAGTATAACTACATGTATTCATACATTTACTCTCCAGAACTGTTAGCTATTCATGCAGTTCCACATGATTTAGTTCATAAAATAGTTGTTTACATCTGGTTGTGTAACAAGCTTCCAGAATAAAGTGACAGTCAGTTACCAGGGGAGGTCTGCTGATTGTTGTTTTGACCACAGGGCCACAGAATTCTGTTCAATACAGTTTGTCTGTATGGGTTTTGCACTGCAGAATAACGTTGGTGATGTAATCTAGCACATTACATTATGTATTATTTGTATCTGCTATCACTTACAAGAGGGTGAATAATTTCTGTCAGATTACAGAATATGGCTGCATTAGTGATGATCTCAGTCAAGTTATTGACAATAAACCTGGCTGAATGTAGGAATATCCTGACATCAACCTGTCTACACCACGGTGTTTTGACCGCAAACATCTAACTTTAGGTACAGTCATTATTAGCTAACAGCTGTAAGCATGAACTATCTCATGCTAACTTAGTGTTTAGCTAACTTAGTGAAGTTTATTAGTACCAGACAAAAAGACGACGTCTAACGTTATATGTAAACAAACTGCACATGGAAACATTGTTTGCGATGTCTGCCATCATATTCCTGTCTCTTGTCAACACCATGTAAGTTAGAATGTATTTGCTGTAACGTTACTGCATACAGTTAACCTTATCGGACCGTTCGGCAGCGGCTAAAGCTAGCTTGACTTACCATCTATTGATGGGACGCTCCAGTGTCTCCGCTCTGACATCCTTCAGGGAAAGCATTGCCACTTCCAACACGTCTACCTCCCGGCACAGCATGGAAAATGTGCGCACCATAGTGATGCAGGATTGACCACGCAATACATGGTCAAGATCAGTCTCTTGACAGCAGATGGACTCCGACACGGTGGGCATCGCAGTACAACAGCCACACTGACACCAGGTAGCGTTGCCAACCCGCTCTTCGCCCCAAACCACCACCGGCTGTTCGATATATCGACGTACCACTGCTCGGTTCCCACGCCGTATCGGATCAAATGCGTGTGCAATGGGACACACGGACTCAACAGGTCTTACAAGTTCGTCTTCCTCCATTTAAAATCAAGTGCGTATTCAGTACGGTCCAGGAACGCTTCACTCTCTTCACTCACCAATGTAGTAGTTCATGCCATACGGTAATGATAGTATCAGTACTAGAGTAAATACGGTAATGGTATTGAGAGTGTATTAGAGTAAATACGGTAATAGTATGGGCGACTCTCGTCTTGGGGTTTTTGTATCAGTTCTGAAGGAGGAAGTAAACAGCACTCACCTTGGCTCCGTCTCTGCGTGTGTTATTATATCTCCACAAATATTACAGTGGCGACGAGGTGGCGAAGTTAGACAATCCACGTCAGTGAAGGTTACTGAAGATTTCTTACGAGCGAAACTCCATGGAAAGGCAGCATTCCGCCTGTTTTCTGGTTCGGGAGGAACCAAGACTGCTAGCTGCTGAAACCGAAACAGCTAAGCTTGCCATCAGAGATAGGGAAGTGACAGGTCCCTGAAAGTGCAAGTGCGCCCTCCTGCAGTAACAAAAAAATAAAAATAAAAATAAATCGTCTTGCATGACGGAGCAAGCCATAATAGAAAAACGGAGATTAACAGAAGGAGCTAGAGGAAGGAATGTGCTGGAAGAGGGGAAATTGTAAAGAAATTAAATAAAGAAAACACCTGAAGAGATGGCATTGATAGGAAGAGTCACAGAATTTGAAAGTAAGAAAGAAGATTTTGATTCATATTTGGAACGATTTGAAAGATGGCTGTCAGCAAATGAGATCGATGCGGGGAAGAAAGCAGACGTGTTTCTGAGTGTCTTGGGTCCCACTGAATATGGACTGTTGAAAAACTTGATTGCACCTCAGAAAGTTACAGAAGTGTCATATGACAATATCACACGTGCCCTGTCACTGCATTTCAAGCCTAAACCAATTTTGATTGCAGAACGATTCAGATTCTACAAAAGACAGAAAAAGCAAGATGAAACAGTGACTGAATATATTCTTGTACTGAAGAAATTAGCAAGCACTTTTGAGTTTGGACAATTTCTCAATGATGCCCTCAGAGATCAGTTTGTTTGCGGCCTCTCAGGGGAGGGATATCACAAGCGGCTATTATCTGAAAAAGATCTTACATTCAAAAAGGCCTGTGATATTGCACTTGCTCTTGAGTTGGCTTACAAGGACACAAAGGAATTGAGAGAACATGCTGATAAACCAAAAGGGGCAGTTCAACACTTCTGGTGACCGGCGGAACCACAAGAAGAGTAATAGTTCATGTTACAAACGGCAGGATGCTAAACAGCGCTCCTCTACGGAGAAAAAGCAGGAGTGCTATCGATGTGGCAAGGACAATCATCAATCAACTGAATGCTACTATCGCACCGAAACATGCCACGGCTGTGGAAAAGTCGGACATCTAAAAAGAGTTTGCAAGAAAATAAAGCATAGGGATAAAGCTCAAATGGTGAACGCAACTGGAGAAACTGATGACTCAGATGAATATAAGGACAACGTACTGGACCTGTTTACTGTGTACACCGCTCAAGGAGCAAAAGATGGGATTTTTGTCAAAGTGGAACTAGCAGGGAAACCAGTGAATGCAAGTTGATACAGGCGCATCTGTGTCCTTGATTCCAGAGTCTCTCTATCATGAGCAACTGAAGGACTGTTCTCTTCAGCCAGCAGCTATTCATTTGTCTTCATACACAGGAGACACCATTCCTGTGCTTGGGAAAATCCTAGTGCCAGTGAAGTATGAGGGACATGAGTGGAAGCTGCCACTTGTGGTGGTGAAAGGCAGTAAACCACCACTACTGGGAAGAAATTGGCTGCTGAAGATAAAGCTGAACTGGGGAAAGATCTTCAGTCTTCAAGGCGGCAAGGAAAATGAACGGCTCACCCTGCAAACAATGCTTGAAAAGCACAAAGATCTCTTCAAAGATGGATATGGGAAGATTAAAGACTTTAGAGCGAAGATTAGAGTGCAAAGTGAGGCCAAGCCCATCTTCCACAAACCACGACCGGTACCGTATGCGTTGAGGGAATCAGTGGAAAAAGAGCTTGAACGCTTGCAGGAGAATGGCATCATAACTCAAGTGGAAAGGAGTGAATGGGCAGCGCCTATTGTCGTTGTACCAAAGAAAGACAAAGCAGTGAGATTGTGCGGTGATTACAAAGTGACCGTGAATCGATGCATACTCCCAGAAGAATATCCACTTCCAAATGCTGAGGACTTGTTGCTACTCTGGCTGGCGGAACAGTCTTCAGTAAGCTAGACCTGTCTTTCGCTTACCAACAACTGCAGTTAGATCCAGAGTCAGAGCAGTATCTTACAGTAAACACACACAAAGGCCTTTTCAGATTCCATCGCCTTGCCTATGGAGTGTCCACAGCTCCAGCAGTGTTTCAACACATAATGGATCAAATACTGCATGGAATGGAGAAGGTTGTGTGCTTTATGGATGACATTCTGGTGTCAGCACCTACAAAGGAAGAACACCTAGCCATTTTGGATCAAGTGATGGCAAGACTGGAAAGGTATGGTGTGAGAATCAAGCTTTCCAAGTGTGCAGGTTGAGGCCATTGTAAACGTGCCAGCTCCACAGAACGTTACGGAGTTAAGATCATTCTTGGGATTGCTTAATTACTATGGGAAATTTTTGGCAAATCTGTCCACTTTGCTGCACCCACTTCACCAGCTGCTACAAGCTGAAACACCATGGAAATGGTCTCCACAATGTGAAGATGCATTCAAGGGCTGTAAACAGCGTGTCCTGAATAGCAAATGTCTTGCACACTATGATCCAGAGTGACACCAGTCCGATGACGATGACACCAGTCCATATGGTGTCGGGGCAGTAATTTCTCATGTGCTTCCATCCGGTGAAGAGCAACCAATTGCTTTCGCGTCAAGAACTCTCTCAGCTAGTGAGAAGAATTACGCTCAAATTGAGAAAGAAGCATTGAGCATAATCTTCGGTGTCAGGAAGTTCCACAAGTACCTATATGGTAGAACGTTTGTGTTGTTGACTGACCACAAACCACTGCTGACAATTCTAGGCCCTAAGTGTGCAGTTCCAACTCTTGCTGCACTCCGCATGCAACGCTGGGCTTTAATCCTGTTGGCGTATGATTATGACATTCAGTACAGACGATCCAGTGACCACGCCAATGCAGATGCATTGTCACGTCTTCCATGCGAACACAACACTGATGACGTTACAGATGAAAGTGGAGTACTCTGTGTCTCACATGTTGATGAGCTGCCTGTTTCAGCAAAAGACATTGCTGAAGAGACAAGACATGACCCAATCCTTTCCAAAGTTCTCGATCTGACATTGTCAGGATGGCCAAAGTTTGTGCCCAATCCAGATCTTAAACCGTTCTATCTGAGGAAGGACCAGTTGTCTACAGACCAGGGATGTATTCTCTGGGGGTCAAGGGTCGTTATACCACCCAAGTTCAGACGGAGACTGTTGTCTGATGCACATGATGGACATCCTGGAATAACACGAATGAAGGCATTAGCCCGAATCGATAGATCAAGAGATAGAGAACTTTGTGGGTCAGTGTGCTGCATATGAGATCACCCTGAACAGGCCTGCAGTAGCACCACTCCATCCTTGGTCATGGGCTGCTTCACCGTGGGAAAGGATACATGTTGATTTCGCTGAGATCAATAAGCAGCACTACCTGCTGGTAGTAGATGTCTATTCAAAGTGGCTAGAAGTCATGCCTACTCAGCAGACAACAGCGGAGAAGACTGCACATCTTCTCAGAACCCTATTTGCATCATATGGCCTACCAAAGGTGTTGGTGTCAGCTGAGTTTGAGCAGTTTCTCAAGAATAATGGAGTCCGCCATGTGCTATCACCACCCTACCATCCTGCATCCAATGGAGCGGTTGAGCGAGCTGTGCAGACATTCAAGAAAGCCTGGACTCGACTGGAAGTTCAGTCTGTGTCGCCTCAGCAACGGCTTGCTCGGTTCCTTTTCACATACAGAAACACTCCTCACACAGTCACTGAGCGCACCCCGGCTGAAATGTTCCTAAAGATGCAACCACGTACTCGCCTGTCATTATTGAAGCCAGACATGTCGGAAGTAGTGCTCAAGCATCAACTACAGCAGAAAAAGGCTCATGACAAGCGAGCAAAGCCACTCCGGACATTTAAACTGGGGCGAAGGGTGTTAGTTCGGGATTTCAGACATCCAAAGAAGCTGTGGATTCCAGGAACGAGTCTGCAACGAAGAGGACCTCTGACCTATGTGGTACAAGTTGGTCATCGGCGAGTCAAGGTGCATGTGGATCACCTGCGTGCATCCAACGCTTCATATTCACCAAGCAGAAGGGTTGACGAGAATTTCTTGGAATACTCAACAGGCTGTGAGGATCCGGCAGAAAGTACAGAGCCAAAAAATGTTGCTGCTGGTCCATCTCAGGAAGTGCAACAAGAGCGCCGCTATCCAGAAAGGCAGCGCACAGCACCAACTAGACTGAATCTCTAAGTGTTCATGTAGAGATGAGTTATGAATACATTATTCATGTTCGGGTGCTCACTGCTATGTTAATAAAGTTGTATATGTGGAATACATTTAGCACTGCATATTAGGTTTACAAGAATAGCGATAACAGTTCAGTTATTTAGTCTTCTTGTCATAGGTTAAAATCTAGGGTGGAGGAGTGTAGTAGTTCATGCCTTACGGTAATGATAGTATCAGTACTAGAGTAAATACGGTAATGGTATTGAGAGTGTATTAGAGTAAATACGGTAATAGTATGGGCGACTCTCGTCTTGGGGTTTTTGTATCAGTTCTGAAGGAGGAAGTAAACAGCACTCACCTTGGCTCCGTCTCTGCGTGTGTTATTATATCTCCACAAATATTACAACCAACAGAACCAACCAACTTGCTAGGTAGATAGCTAGCTAGAAATTACGAAAATAATTTTGTCATATCTGTGGTTTTAACAACTTTTTAAAATAAAATTTTAGGCAAGGTGATTTTTTTTTATATATGTAGCTACTACCAGTGCGAAAACATGGACGTTTCATTTCCCCTTTAAGGTATTGACTTAACATTCCAAATAGTAAGCTAAAAGTTATGAATAAATGGTAGAAATAAATAGCTAAAAGTTTTGCATAAACGGCTAAATAGGTTAGCTAAAACTACAGACTAAACGTAAAGGATAAATGGTTAAAACATTCAGCTTCACTTCCAAGTAGTAGTAAGATTATTACTGACCAAACTAACCTAAATATGGACAGTTTAGTTATTAGGAATGGATAAAGGGGTGCGGTAGTAGTGACAGGGCTCTGTGGGTAACACAGACCAAAAAGGTTGGGAACCGCTGAGCTACAGGACAACAATCCCATTAACTGTCAGCGGGGTTATTGGCCATTTTTGAATCTCCACCTGCCGATTATAAATTCCTCCCACTAATTATGTTATTCAGCCTCTCTTCCTTTCTGTACCAGGCTGTGCCAGCATTGTGCTACAGCTGCTATGTGGTCATGCCACAGACTTGAGGTGCATTTGCACCTGCACCCAGTTTCAGGAGAATGGGAGCTGAGCTGTGCAGCCATATGCCAGGCAGTATTGGAGAGTCAGCAAGTCAATAATCTTAGTTCAGTGTTTTTGTCTGTTTTTTGGCATGGAATGGAAATGTATTGTTTGTTCATCAAAATACAAAAGCAGCAGAGCATGTAACATTTAAAATAAGTAAATTGTTAAACAAATGTGGCAACAGGATACCACCGAGATGAAAAACTAGAGTATTGAGCATGCTAGTACACAAATTAAAATGAAACAAAACATAAAATACTGAAACCACAAAAGACTGTACAGTATATTACATAACATAACACACAACTCAATGGACTGTCACAGCACTGAATCAAATATTTATAGTCCTTTCACATGGAGCCAACATTTGCTTTGTCAGGATTTTCAGTATGTGTATTATCAGAAGGTTGAAACATATACCTTATAGCTTTTCCACTAATTTGTATCTTATCTGCTTGTTAGTTCATTTAACATTATAAGCAGGATATAGCACGAGCTCAATCATACAGGCCCTGTACACCAACACAGGTGTTTTCATTAATTCTGCCTTTTTAACTTCGGCTCAGGTGAAGGTAAAGCAAAGCTAGTCTGGAGTTACATGAGGTCAGTAGACTTCATGAACATATTGACCTTATGAGTTTCAGCCAGAAGGAAGTGCCTGATTCCTTTACTTTGCTTTTAACTTACTGTCTGCATCAGAAATGGGAATGTATATTGACATCTGCTGCTTTTGACAGTATTACATACAGCCCAGTTTCCCAGGACATGTGTTTATTATTGTGTAACAAAGTAACTATTCAAAATGATATTGTTATACAATATGTACTGTATATATTACATTGTTGGGTGAGAAGATGTATTATAATAAATGTTGATGAATCAGCTTCCAGACCAAAATCATCCGGTTTAATGATTGACAGTCCCAATCAGAATGGGGGTTATTACAGTGTAGGTTTTGACTTGGTGCATACAATAACCATGAATATATTTAAATAAACAATAAAGCAAAGTACTGCAACAGTTAAACCACTTAAATCTCCATGATATGGGTAAACAGAGGAAAACGTCATATACTGCAATCACAATAAACTGTCCAGCTTCCAAATTTAAAACGGCTATATTGTGCATATTTGGTTATAGTATCTATTCTAGTATTTTAATAGTATCTTTTTTCCATATTTATGTTGTAATATTTCTTTTCTATATTAATGTTCTTTAAAGCAAAGAAGTCACTCAAATAATAAGTAAAATGTATTAGTCATGTGTAAGAATGAGGCAGGCAACTTCAACAACATGAAGAGAAAAATATTCATTGTATGTAGATTACTTCACATATTCAGAATAAATAAAAATTAGTCATGATAATGTTCACATCAACTCCAGGGTATCTTACAAAAAGAATTTCTGTTCCTATCTAGTTAACATAAGATGGTTGATTTTTGGTTGACATGCTCAAGAATATTTTAATGAACAACACTTATTCATCCCGTAAACTAGCAGCGGCATCATTTCAGTCACTCTACAAACATCTCTACAGTATGTTGGCATCACAGGAATCAGGCTGTAGTATCTGAAGTGTTAATAGATCTTCTAGAAAAATGCATACACTACTGGATTTAGACAGGAGTTACAATAAAAATCCACACTGGTTGACAAGTCCTGGCCCACGATAGAGGGATAAAAATAAGGACAGAAACATAATAGAAACACAACCACGACAACACCAAGAGTCCTGGCGGCTTTTCTCTCCGATTTCTCTGCGGTTACAGTAACCGAATCCTGGAGTGTAACAGCTGCAATATGAGACCTCATGGCTCGATCCTGAGACACAGCCACCACAAATACTCTCATATACAGAACTATGATAACAGCAATGGGGCCAACAAAAGTCAACATGACATCAACAGCTCCTGTTATGTAGTTAATTACAACTACACACTCTCCATAGCAGGAATTGTATTGATCTGGATGTTTTAGAAAGTCCATCAGTATCACCCAATTATAGAACACAGAACAGGCCCAATACAGGCAAACACCTCCACGGCGGGAGGGGCGGGGTTTGCAGATGTAGTTGTAGCCAGGGGGGGATGCATGGTTGAGGGAGAAGAAGTCATTGGGTTGTTGCCAGGTTTCGGTGAGCAGAAGGAAGTCCAGAGTGTTGTCGAGGATTAGTTTATGGAGGGCAGGGGCTTTATTGTTGAGCAATCGGTTGTTGAGGAGGGCAAAGTTGGCATGGTGAGAGGGTGGTGTGATGGGGGCAGGCTGGAGAGATCTGAGATTGTCCAAGTTAGCAGTGCGTGTGGTCGGTGGGGTGTAGGGGTATTGTAGTTGAGGGGGGACAGTGAGCGGATTTGCAAATGATTGGAGAGTATGGAGAGTATGATTGAGTGTATGTGAAGTGCGGAAAGCACTGTAGTCCAGTCCGGGTTTTCTGTGCAGCCTGACAGTACGTTCAGCCCTATGTGATCCAGAGGGCAGCCACCTAGCAGCTAACCGATGAGGTGACAGTCCGGTCGAGGAGCCCAGGCGGCTTCGGGAACCAGCTGAGAGGCTGTCCAGAGGTACAGAGGCTATCCAGAGGTAGGGGAACAGCGAACATCAACAAACAGGAACACAAGAGAATAGCAGACGGAGAAGCGGAGAATAAACAGCGCCAGCGCCCTCTCACGTCGACTGATGACTTCACTCTATTCAAGTGTATTATGACAGTGTGACAGTAAGCACAACATCAGCACTCTAAAACTGAGGCAGCCAAAAGGAATTCAGCCAAAAGTTTGATTGTTGATTGATTGATTTGGTTTTTTTTTACTACTTTGACATGTCAAATTGTTTTGTGTGCAAAAGGCATTTGTGAATTCCTGGTAACACTTTATAATAACCATCGCTAATAAATGCTAGATTTATAGTTAATTAAACTTAAAGGTGCTGTAGGTAGGATTGTGAAGATCCAGGACATAGCCAAAAAAATTGAACATCGACAACTTCCCAGTCCCTCCCCCCTTTCTGCTAAAGCCCAAAACAGTCTCTTAAGCCCCTCCCCCCACAAGGGAGAGCTGTGCATGATAGAGCGTGTGAAGAGGGTGAAGGGGAGGAGACCTATCTGCACCTCTTGCGCGGGGAAGGGGGAGGGGAGGATGCTATGAAATGCGTGTGCCTGAGCAGTGATTGACACGCAGTTAGACACCCACCTTGGCCCTGATTGGTGCATCTGAACAGGGAGCGGTGGATTTTTGCAAATCGCACTACCGGCTGTAGGTGGGGCCAGAGGAGCCAGATTATTTTTAAATTACCTGCTTCATGTAGTTCTATTTGAACATAGTGTCAGTTTCAGCAAATATGACAGAAAGTTAGTTTTATAAGGCTTACCTACTGCACCTTTAAGTTAGTTATTTTACTGTTAACTAACAAGAAAATTATAATTAATAATTCTTATTAAGTTATGCTATAATCTATTTGAACAGTTTATTGTTGCTCATATCATAACATTTTATACAGTATATTATATTAAGTATTTGTTAATGATTAGAAAATTATTTGGAGGGCTATTATAAGTTGCATCTGATGAATATAATACCTTGGTAATGGTTAATAAAGACCTTGTAACGCATCTATAAACATTTAGATATCAGAGCATAAATAACCAAAATTCATCTCTTTTATAGATCACTGAAAGAGATTTAATGGGACCAGATTAATGTTACTTGATGCTTTATAAACCACTTTTATCATAAGCATAAATTGCAACTTTATAAAAGCCATCCAAATTATGTTTATAGATGGTTTATTAAACAATTATTCACCATTGACAAAATATTTCTATCTACATTTATAAACTTATTTTATGACACTAAACTAATGACAAAATAACATTACATAACAATTAAGAATTAGTAAACATTATAAATCATTTAATTGTTTGTTCACACTGAAATAAATATTAACCAAAGTTTAATTAACTATCAATTCACATTATTACTAATGGTTATTATAAAGTGTTAGCAAATTCCTGTTATTTAGCCAGTCTTAGGAGAATGTGTCATGTATGTAATAGGTGGAGGGGGTTATCATGTGTTTTGGGAAAATTTAAGTATTTGAGCTTAGGGTAAGATTTATCTTTTAAAATGCCGGGTGGTCACGTGACACAGCTGGCTACGAGCTCCATGACACCAAGCGGCAGTTTCTAGTTGTTTAAGCCGCTACAGAGCTTTGTGATGCGGGCTACGGACTCCCGTCACAGCTCGTTCGTATCAGCAGCACTGATGTGTTTAGCTGAAAATGGGTGACTTTAAGCCGGGAACAGAGCACCGCGAGAGATGGTGGTTTAGATTAAAACACTCCCAAAGAACACACATTTCCTGGGTGAAACTCTTTACTCTCCCCCGGGAAGCAAACTCTGCACCCTGGCTTCAATCTATCAATGTGGTGCATACAACAAATAAAAACGTGGAATGCTTAAGAATTACAGCGCTTAACTTTTCGTAGCTTCTTGGACGAATGGTTGATGAGAACAGGCTGAATAGAAAAATCTTCTATGCGTTAACAGATTTCATAATTGTGGTTTCCTGTAGTAGAAGAAGCTATGGCTTATACAAGGAGTTTGCAGATTCTTCCAGGGCAAAGAGTAGTGATGGATGAAACAAAGCTTTTTGAAACACTGACTGCTGAAAATACTCACCATGAAGCATTTGATACAAGTACAATGGTGACATCTGTTGGCCATTCCTTGGTATTGCACCACAAGTCACCACTGTCGTCTTTTGTTATATTGTTTTTATTATCAATAAGTGATAGTAGTGCTGTAAACATTTTATGTAATGACTGACCTTAAGCAGAATGTGGAATAGGGGAATATGCATGTTTTAAATGCATCCTATTTTTTTTACATAGCTTGTTAAATTAATGCATTTACAGAGTACTGTACAAAAACAAAGCATGTTTACATGTTTGTACTTGTGCACCTGGAAAGAGTGTTTGGAGGAAATGTTTGCAGAACTAATTAAGTGTGATTATTAGGCAAAAGTAGCATAGTACATGTTAGATTTACATTTGTGAAAACACTTTAGAAGACAGGGCAAAGGGGGAAATATTTTGGGGATTTGGTTTATACTTTTAAAAACAAAATCATTTTAACAGACACACTATTGATGTTTTCTGCTCACTTCTCCATCTTTGAAGGCAATCCGTTCACAAGGTACCACCAACACTGGCATACAAAGATTTCACTGGGCCAGAAAGGTTGGGGTGCATCTTGATGTGATGATCTGGTCTATTTGTGAAGATCCAGCACATTCTGCAAGGATCTTGGCAAGAATGGAATACAAATAAATGAAGATGTTATAATCTGGTTTTGGGGGTAGGTAAAATTGTTGGTGGTTTGGTTTGAGAAGGGTATGTATGGACTTATCTAACTCGGGGGAATATGGTGAATAAGCTAACGAACTTAAGTCCCAATAAGTCGCCGTGTTCCTTTAAGGGAAATCACCTGCATGGAATCCCAATTTTTCTTAAAACCTCAAAAATTTGACAATAATGTTGTCCAGTACATTGTAAGACTTCAATCTGTCTTATATTTGCTCTATTGTCTTTTATTGTGAAGGACTTTGTGACATCTGGGGCTGTTGCACAAAAGTAGAGTGAAGAAATCCAGGATAACCAAAAAAGCGCAGCTTGACTTAGTGTGATCCGCTCATCGCGGCTTAATCGGTTTCACGTTTGCTTAGCCAGGATGAGAAGGTGAAGCTATGTCAAGCCAGGTGTAGATAGTTGGGATAAGTGCACGTTCACGGCTTTCTTAAATAGACCACGGTATCGATCACAGATTTACTGATGCTAAAATGGAGAATATGTATTGTGTATTCTTTACACAGATTGAGTAGCAGCTTCATATGGAATTATGATAACGTGAAACACATTTGTAAAAAAGAAACACGGCCACTGTAATAAAACAGCGAGAGAAAGCGAGGCAGACGATCATGGACCAGCTGAATGCGTAAGTAGCCTAAAAATATACATTTACTGACCACTGCTCTGAATTGAAACTGCCATACCATTCAAGAAGTTAGGCTAATTATTTGCACAAATGAGCATTTGTATTCTTTGCCTTAAAAGTGAGCAGAAGACTAATGTTACGCAGGAAATGTACCATGAAGATCAATTACAACCACTAATCTACAATGCTGTGAAGCATACATATCCCTCTCTCTCACTCTGTCTTTCTCTCTCATGTGGAATAAAATATAAATTACTTAAATTAATTAAATTAATTATTAAGGAATATATTTACTCCCACTGCTCGCTTTTCAGGCAAAGTGTACAACATATTTTTTGTGGAAATTACTAGCCAACTCCTTAAATGGTTTCATTTAAGAGCAGTAGTTCGTAAATGTATATTTTTAGATATCATTCAGTCGGTCCGCTCTTCCACGTTTTTTCTCACTTTTTTTTGTTTTTGTTTTTTACAGAGGCAGTTTCCTTCTTTATTTATTGTATGCTTTGCTTCCTAGTAGGCCTATATGGACATTTAGAAAAGAAAGACTCTGAAGAAATTGGACTCTAAAATATAGATAATTAAGTGATACATTTAATGCACTCTTTAAACATGACTGTAACACAATTTATTCATCAGTTATTTCCCCCCAGCAAAATATAAGGTCAAAAACCATTGAGATGTCCTCTCCCTGTTGTTTCATGAATGCACAGTAGCCTCAACTATATAGTTACTGGTCCAGTGAACTAAGACTATAATTAGGGAAGATTGTACAATTATAAAAACCTATAATAATTGTTCAATCCTCCCAAATTCTAGTCCCAGTTCACTGGAGAGAACACAAATTGTGTGCTAAGAATGCCAAATACAGTGCACATGGAAGAGGAACATACATGGTTTGTTAAAGAATACTAAAATAAAACTCAACTAAAAATCAACTAAACTAGTTAAAGGTGTATTTGTCCCTGACCAGTCTGCTGTTGTTAGGACCACTAACATGTGTATAGCACTTTGTATATTATCCTTCATCACTGACTTCATTTAAAATACATCTGCAACTGTATCAGCCTTTTCTCTTTCTTAATCAAACTTCTAACAACAATATGAACAGCAGTTTTCACAAAACAATATAACAGTAACAATGACTGAATAATTATAAAAAATAATGGTCACAACTTTATATAACAGTGCTTTACTGAACAGCAATATGCACCTGTTGTATTTTAATGCAGGCTGATAATAATAAAAAGCACTGCTGAGTGAACAGAGCTAGCCTGGTCAGGAGCAGGCTACCTGCACAGAATAAATCTCCATGATAACTTAGGTGCCTCTGCTTTTGTGCAACCAAGTCAAGGCTAAATTCATCCAGGATAACTGGAATAGAGTCCGGATCGGGCCGAATTTTTGCCGTGACCGAACCCGGCCCGAGTCCGACAGGTATTAAGAAATTTGTGTCCGAGCCCGACCCGAGCCCGACACAGTTAAAATCTCATTTTTTTCCTCATACTAATGACACATGTAGGCTACGTTTGTTTGTGTGGAAAGCCCGCTTTTGTTAAGCAACTGTAGGAAGGCATTCGGAAATGTCAACAGATGAGCGCATCAGCGCACACGGGGCAACAAGCGCACGTTAATAAGCTGTTGCCTTATCGCGCTGATGTGACCGAGCCCGACCCGACCCCAACCATAATTTCTAAATATCTGTCCGAACCCGGCCCGGCCCGTCGGGTCCCGTCGGCCTCAGGTCGGGTATCCATGCCTTAAACTGGAATATAAACCGGCTTAATCACTTATCTTGGTTTTGTGCAATAGCCCCCTGCTCTTGAAAGATGCTATATGAATAAACGTATTACTTTTGTATTGTTCCACGGGAAAAACCAAATAAATACATATATGTTGATACCAAACTATTTCCTAATGTCACTAATATGCACAACCGGCACATACAGGTACTTTGCTAAAACTCAAGGCATAGAAGTCAATGCAATTTGACGTGTGTTTGGATTATAATTTTGACAAATGTGTGTAGATTTTTTTCTGGTTTAACAGATGGTTTGTTTTATACACGTCTAATGTTTATATTGTGACCTTGCCTGAACCTGAGCATTCACGATACCTTAATAAACTTGATCGCCGTCATGTCCCCACAGTCTTCCCCTGTACATCAGTAGATCAATGACCCAACACGGTGGCCGCATACTGCTAAATGTAGAAATACATATCTGATTAAATCACTATTGTTAGGCTGAGTGTTGTCTGTCATTAATCAACTTGTTATTAATAACTAACTGTTTGATCTATAGACTGAGATTTAGTTGGAGACGACAGTCTGATGCTGCTAAACTGTTAGCTAACGTTAGCTTTAGTGGGAAGCTGCTAACGTTAGCTATCCATCAGTAGTAACTGTCACCAGCATAATTTACCACAGACTGACAATATTCACGTTTCTTATGAGCCTCATATCAGTGTGAAAGTCTTGATTAACCCGCTACACAACAGCTGTTTCTCTCCTGATGTGACAGCGCGATTCTTCCCTCTCATATGGAGCCTCGGCGATGCTGGTCTGGAGCCAAAGCCTGTCTATCAGGATCTATTTTAGGACATGGCAAGAGGACAAATCGAAGACCGGGGTTTTTGGATGTATTGTTGGTGCAACAAACTACTCAGCAACCTTTCGGCATAGTTATTAATTCAAAACGGTTTGTTTAAAGTAAAAGTTTGGAGCAATTTACATTTCCTCTGTCGTTACACCGTTGTCGTCTATGGGGAACTTTGTGTGTATGTTCTGGAATCACTTATTTAGTTTTGCCTAAACTCTACACATTGAGCCGGAGGAGAGGATGAACCAAGTAGAAAATGTCAGATCCTTCTCCTCAGGCTGCTCCTACATTACGGACTAATCAGTCACAGTCACATACCTCCTCAGAACATGTGATGATGGAGAAATCTGTGACACAAATACACACTGGACATAGTATGTGTTTCATTCAAAATTACATTATTTTTTACAGTAATAAGGGACACATGAGCAGGAAGAAGATCGACTTATTGCTGTGGACTGAAACCTGCAACATTTTCTCACAGAATATGATTAATGTTACGCCAGAGAAGGAGTTGGTAAGAGAGGTGCTATTTCTAGTCAGTCTATTAATATTGATCTTTTGAATTGTTAGAAAACAGTGCATCAAAATGCCTTGTTTATCATAAATGCATACTTGACAACTCTGGCATGAACAGCAGTTTCAGTAGTAGATTATTGTAAAATGACTGATTGTGCAGACACCAAATAAGGTGTAGAGAAGGATAAGCACCGCAAAATTAAATAATACTGCAATATTACACGAATATTCATATTCATACAGCAACTGTCTTTTCTATTTAACTGGATCTAATTACATATAATGTGACAGTCTGTGGAAATAGACACTGCACAACTGGATATTTGTAGATATCCAACTGTAGCTTTAGAAAAAGTAGAAAAGGCCTTTTTGTTATAATTATAAAATATTTCTGTCTCTGCTAAGTTACTGAAAAACTCACCTGCTCTCATCTCATACAACTCTAGTGTGATACTAATTACTGCCAGCAGATAGCAGTATCTACTGTGAAATATAACTTATGAGTACTATAAGCAGCCAAATGCTGTTATGTAATTCCAAATTGTATGCTCGGTGGGATATTAGTGATGAAAACAAAGCAGCAAGTTAAGTTAACTTGCTCAGCTGTTTTTTCTGCGTAAGTCTGCAATCCTGGTTTTGTTACCTATATGGCTTAATTGTTGAGAAATGATTGTTTTATTAACTCTGTGCTGATAAAGGAAGTGTTTTGTCAGTGAATGTTCATTTGATTACATTCATTACATGTATGATATTTTTGGTTACATGCAGTGCATTCAGAAAGTATTCTGACAGGGAATTGGTATTTGCAGAAAAACGTCTTTCACCTGCGATGGCTACCCTTTGCTATGAAACTTGAAATTTAGCTCAGGTGCCTCCCATTTTTCTTGATCATCTTTGAGCACAGCTGACAATGCATATCAGAGCACAAACCAGTCATCACGTCAACAGCTCAGAGACAGGATGTGTCGAGGCACGGATCTTGGGGAGACTGCAAAAACATTTCTGCTTCATTAAGGATTCCCAATAGCACAGTGGATTTTTGTAAATAATTCTTAAATGTAAGAAGTTGGGAACAACCAGGCAAGTCCCTAGTGCTGGCCGCCTGGCCAATCTGAGCAATGCAAGAAGATCCTTGGTAAGAGAGGTGACCAAGAACCCAGTGGTCACTCTGGCTGAGCTCTGAGCTACAGAGATCCTGTGTGGAGATTGAAGACATTTTCAGAAGGAAAACTATCACTGCAACACTCCACCGATCTGGGCTTCCTGGTAGAGTGGCCAGGCAGAAGCCTCTTCTCAGTAAAAGACACCTCTTCTCAATTAAGTACTTAAAGGACTCTCAGACTGTGACAAACAAGATTCTCTAGTCTGATAAAACCAATATTAAACAGTTTGGCCTCAATTCTTAGCATCATGTCTGGACGAAACCAGGCACCTGCGCAACACCATCCCAATGGGGTCATGGTGGTGGCAGCTGCTGTGGGGGTGTTTTGCAGCAGCAGAGACTGGTTGAGGGAAAGTTGAACAGAGCAAAGAACAGAGATATCCTTAATGAAAACCTGTGTGGCCCAGAGCTTTCAGGACCTGGTTCACCTGTCAACAGGACTATGACCCAAAGCTGAACGGCAGCAAGTGAGTCCATTTGTTGAGTCTGATGGTCAATGACTAATAACCCTCAACCCGGCAGTCATTTTGGTTTAATCTCTTTCTATGTTTATATGTTATCCTAAATTAATTGAAACAAGTGCTGAGCTGTGAACAATAAGTGGCAGTTGGCGACATGCAAGAGGACACCCAGTTTAAACAAAGCGACGCCTCAGAAGGCGAGTGAGACTCACTGGGGTTCAAATAGGTCTGCATCCTTTCAGCAACAGATGATGGAACTCAGTATATGGGTGTGGCCTGTTAGTAGCTGGTATAGCCACAAGGCTTAAAGGGGAATTCCAGCCAATTTTTAAGTTACACGTAAGGGCTCTGTTCATGTGGCACAGACATATTAATTGCATTTTGTGTCTGTTAAGAGGCACAAAAGCACTCTAAAACTTGCCCCGACAACTGCCGTTTTAGCTCAGGGGACGCTTGTACATGTAGCTGCAGCTTCTCCGTGTTACCTGCACTGATTCGGATCAGGTTTTTTTCTATCGAAAGTACTCGCGTAGCTATAGCGATCAAGATTAACTTAAAAATTGGCTTTAATGTTAATTAATTACCCTAGACATGAGAAGAAAAACAAAATTTGTTCAGAGCTCCCTGTGCCATGATATCTACTGGTTATCAAAGATTTTTGTAATCTTACAGATGGCTACTATCTGCCTGGAATCATAAATTTTTTCCCAGGGGGAAACCAACCTTTTAAATCCAAAATTCCCACAGACTGCGCTGAACAGAGGGGAGTGGCATTACCTAGTTACTTGACTTGTTACTACTCACACCTTTACTGATCTGAACACAAGCCAGGTGATATTTAAGTGTATTAGTGAAAAAAACTATTATCGAATAGTGTTTGAAAACGATTGGTCGAACAATTATAACTTTTTATAACCAACAACCCGACACACCCTTATTTGCACAATATGCAGAGTTGTGAAAGTAGGCATTGTATAAACTATTCTCTCAAGCACTATTTTTTTTAATACACCTACTTTGTCAGTTTCTGTGTGTACAATACAACCGAGTGCAACACTGTGGATGCCTGTGAAGAGACTGTCTGAAACTGTGTATCCCCACAGTTTCTACAATTTATCCCGTCAACACTACAAAGACATAAAATTCTTGGCAAGATATTGGGGAGGCAAAGAGAGGTAGCCAGCAGGAGGCTATGATGGCTGTCTTTTTGTTGTGCTTCCAAGTGTGGCTATATGGAAAAGTACTCTTGCCTTAAGATGTGGCCAGATGTTCATTTGAAGCATACTGAGGCTTTGAACATCCTGAATCAATATCTCTACTGACCACTGCCTTAAAAAAACATTGTTTTGCCAAATGTTGGATAATTCAAATAAATTGTAAATAGCTAGTAAAAAAAGATTGATTTCCCTAAACATATTTGCTTTTTGTGACAGTGTATGAAGGACATTTTCATTGACAATGATGAATAAGTTAACTTAACTTATAGTATTTAGATACTGTCATTTTAATAGCAACAACAACAAGCCCAGAGGTGATGTATGCCTACTGTAATGAGTGTCATTAGGTCCTCGACTGTGACCTCCCCAGTGTACCAACTCTACAGGGGTGAACAGGCCTCACAGAACAGGGTTGGCTATGGCAACACTTTTTACAGCTAATTACTGTATGAACCAACGGCTACTGTCTGTTGGCCTTATGTTCCACTAAGCAAATAATTCACAACTCAGTAAAATTATCGAGAAAACATTCAATATGTCATATTTAGTGTCTGCCTTTTTGTGTAAGAAGTGAAGAGTAATTGCTGACACTGAAGTCAGAAGCAAAATATAGTCATTAGAGTCTTAATGGTCAACATGTTGTTATCTTCATTATCCCTTGAGACCAATTAAACTGCACCACTGTGGTCAGCCAGCCTGGGCATCCACTCAAACAAACATGCAGCAGGTTTCCACTAACAAGCAGAGGTGTCAAGTAATGAAGTACAAATACTTTGTTAACTTACTTAAGTAGAAATTTTGGGTATCTATACTTTACTGGAGTAATTATTTTACAGCAGACTTCTTACTTTTACTCCTTACATTTTCACGCAATTATCTGTTCTTTCTACTCCTTACATTTTAAAAATAGTCTTGTTACTCCTATTTCAGTTTGGCTTGTTTTCATTCCGGCTTGTCATCGTCATCATCCTGCACATGACATAAATCACATCACACTCCAGCAAGGAAATAGCAGACGTATGTAGCCTAGTACGAAGAGGTATGTGGTAGAGACTCAAGAGAACTCAAGTGATATGGCCCAACCAAGCACCAGTGAGGAGGTTGGTAGCCAGGAAGACCAGCCAACCCTTCTACATCCCTGGCCGTACCTGGAAGAATTTTTTGAAATGGTCGGATTCAAAAACAACTCCTTTCCAATGCCCTGCAAGCCATGCACACCCAAGTACCACAAGCTAAAATTTTTAAATTGTTTTTAATTAAAATGCAATGAAAATACAAAAATACAGCGTGTTTTCCTCGATGAGATCTTAATTACAAGAAGAACAACAACTTGTGGCAGTTAAACTGGAGGTTATAGATATAGATATAGATTATAGATATATGCGCTGCGGTGCGGTGCTCTGAAGCAGCAGAACCTGCAGCTGCGAACCGGCGTTCTTAAACAGAGACCCTCGTTTGTTCCAAAATAATAAATAAAAGGAATCATGTTAAATTATAACTTAATCAAAAACATAATAATACTTAGATCTGACAGGTTTTGTCAAAATGTAACTCAAAACTATCCAAGGCATGGACAAAGCCTAATAAAATAACCAGTAGGCTAACTCAGATACAACTTCTGCACCAGTCTACTGATTTTTGTTGAGAAAGATAAGCATGTTAACATGATCTGGGGTCAGACGCGACCGCTACCTAGTGACCGTAAGTCCAGCTGCTGAAAACACCCGCGTTGCCGGGATGCACAGGTACCTACGCGCTAACTTGGCCAGACCGGGGAACCTTATTCCGTTCTTCCACCAGTTTACAATTCTTTACAATACAATTCTCCAAGTTTCTACCAGTCTGGTGATGGTACGTTGTGGCGGACTGTGATATAAATTGGTTCCAATGTCCATGTCAATGAACTTGCAGGTCCCTTGGGTAATTTTCTCTGCTCGTTGTGCATCGCAGCTCCTCCTGTGCTAACGCCGAGTTTATGCTAGGTTGAGACTGAGAGCAGGATGCACCGCTGCCGCCACCCACATTAACCAGGGTCGGATGCACTTTGTTTAGTGGTAGGCTACATCATTTGAGTCGTGGCCGTGTTGTACTTATACACGGCATGTCAGTGTTTGCAGTGAACTAAGTCGTTTTTTTAATCAAAATGGTCCCAGGCCACACTTCGCCGTGTCCTCTTCATTATTACTTTTGAAATCGAAACCGAAACTCGCAGCCAGGTAACTGAGTATGGAGTAAAATATTGCCCCACGTGTGGTAAAATGTTTAATTGCTGCCACACTGTGAAATTCATTTCATTTCTTCAAGACTCACACTACGCAACGCAACCAGCATTAGTTTAATCGATAACAAATTAACGTGATCGACGAAATTCTTAATAATCAATTATCGATCGTCGAGTAATCATGCCCATCCCTAGTTTCCAAAACTCGCCGTCTAATTTGAAAAAGCATATCGATATTTTTTTTACATTACTTTTACTTTTATACTTTCAGTACAACGTTTACACTTTTACTTGAGTAAAAAGCTTGAGTTGATACTTCAACTTCTACAGAAGTCTTTTTAAACCCTAGTATCTATACTCTACCTGAGTAATGACTGTGAATACTTTTAACACCTCTGTTAACAAGCAAAACAACAGGGTCACTAATGTATTTTGGAAAGGCCACTCATTTTCCAACAAATCTTCTACACTGATTGACAGAGTAGTTGTGGTGTAAGTGTAAGTGCACCACTTTGATTGAGGTTTGGTTAGGTTTCAGGCACAAAACCATCTTGGTTAAATTTGAGTCATGATTAAAAAAGACCATTGTTGACTGTTGATAATAAATAAAAAAATTGAACCGTGGTCACCTGTGTCAAACGTCACATCCAAGAGCCACTGTCATCCTACTAGGCAATAAAGGTCAGAAGGTCAAATTCACAATAGTGTTATTACCATAAATATCCACTAACAATGTCAATCTAATGAGAAGATATCTTGTGTGCAAAAAAAAAAAAAATTAATGGAGTGGGTTTAGAAAGAATTCATCGTCTGGTGTCCATAAATGCGCTCAGTATCAATTGGAGATCAAAATTGTTTGATTCCAGTCCTGGACCTTTGTTACACTGTTTCTGTCATAATAGAGCCACATTTTCATTGTTGCCTTGGCCTCCAAGACACATGAGCCTCATCATTTTTGTTAATATTTACCAGTGTAATCAAGATTTTAATGTTTTTACCTTGTGAGTCTGTGTGAGCAGACATTCCTCACTAAGAAAACGACCATATGGATTGATTGTTCAAGAAGCTCATATTGACCCATACTTACGTTTGTTGTTAGGCTGCGACCTCTCGTGGCTGTACTAAAGTCACAACTGTGCAAGATGTAGTCAAAAAAGCTGTTGGCAAATGGGTGTGGTCTGAGGAAGTAAGGGGGTAGGAAGTAGACTGGGCATTTGAAAGTGTTACAGAGATATCTACACCCATAGACTGTAAAAATAATGGACACAGCTTCTGGGCCTAAAAAGTGAAGCCAATGCGGAAGCACCTTAAACCTGCATTCAATCTAACTTCCACTGGTTGCAAAAATAAGTCAGGTTCTATAGAAGTCTATGGGAAAATTATCCTAATTCTCATTTGATTTATTACTACAATAAACATCTTCATAATTGGTTTATGGTCACAATCACTAATTTCAAGTCTTCTTCAACACAGCATTGTTCATTTAGTCAATTATAGTCCCATTTATTTTAAAATAGACAACAAAGCAGGGGATGCTTCAGGGCGTGGCTACATGTCAACCTGTCAATCAGGACAGATGCTTAGCAATGCTAACCATGGCACTGTGAACAATACAAAAAACTTGTTTTCTTCTTAAATAGTGACCCTCTCTCACTGTGTGTTTTTATTTCATCAAAGTTAATTGGAACATTGGTCGCCTAAAATGTCTTGTTCAGAGTTCTGCCAACCAAGCTAGCTAGCTAATACTAGCTTTAGCTGGTAGCTTAAGAAAGTTTGCAGATTTTCTGTGTACTTTCGTATATCTTGTAAATGTCCACACTAGGCCAAAGGACAGTCTATTTTGTGAACGTATTGTCTGATCTGAGACCGCATGTTTTGGACACTCAAGTAAAGAGAGGGGCGGAGCTGTCAAGTAATTACCATCTGGTGATGAATTAGGTCAGGGGGAGGGGGAAGTCATGGACAGACCTGGTAAGCCCAAATGGGTAGGGCGGGTGAACTGGAAATGTCTAGTTGAGGCCCCTGTACGAGAGATCTTCCACTCACACCTCCTGCTGGGCTTTTTTCGGTATCTCTGTGGAGGTTGGAGGCATTGAACCCGAGTGGGCAATGTTCAAAGCTTCCATTGGTGAAGCTGCGGTGGGGAGCTGTGGTCTCAAGGTCTTAAATCCCTCAAGGGGCAGTAAACCTTGAACACTGTGGGGAACACCGGTGGTCAGGGAAGCCATGCAACTAAAGAAGGAGTCCTTCCGGGATATGTTATGTCAGAGGACTCTGGAGGCGACAAGGAAATGACAGTCCTTTGCCGTGAAAGAAGCAAAGTAGGCAAAGTTTCTAAATGGGGAGCCATCCAAGCTGTGTACAGTAAGGATGGGATGCTGTTGACCTCAACTGAGGAAGTAATCAGGCGGTGGAAGGAGAACTTTAAAGGAACTCCTGAATCAAATTAACACCAACTATGGTAGAGGCAGAGCTGGAGGCTGATAAGGGATCTTTGTCAATTTCCCTGATAGAAGTCATTGAAGTAGTCAAATAACTCCACAGTGGCAAAGCCCCAGGGATTGTTAAGATCTGTCCAGAACTGCTGAAAGCTTTGGGTGTGGAGGGCCTGTCTTGGATGACACGCCTCTTCAACATTGCATAAAAGACAGGGACAGTACCCAAAGAGTGGCAGGCCGGGGTGGGGATTCCCCTTTTAAAAAAAAGGGAAACCAAAGAGTGTTTGACAATTACAGGGTTTTTACAATTCTCAGCCTCACTGGTAAAGTCAACTCCAAGGTGCTGGAAAGGAGGGTTCGGCTGATAGTTGAACCTCACATTGAAAAGGAACAATGAAGATTCTGTCCTGGTCATGGAACAAAGGACCATCTCTTCACTCTCACTCTTTTATTGCTGCTTTTGGCAGATAATGTGGTCTTAATTGGCATTATATTATCGGTCTGTGACGTTTAGCACTTTCTGGATCGGTTCACACCACTAAATCTGACGCCATGGTTCTCAGTAGGAAACCAATGGAGTACCTACTCTGGGTAGGGAATGAGTCCTTTCCCCAAGTGAGGGAGTTCAAGTAGCTCAGGGTCTTCTTCGTGAGTGAGGGGACAATGGAGCAGGAGATTGGCGGACAGTTTGTTGCAGTGGTTCCCAACCTCTTGACTCATGACCTTTAATAACCGACAATGTCTACTTACATTCCCATGGCTCAGGTTGGGAGTGGTTTTCCAATCTTTATTGGATTGGATTTAAATTTAAATTTTTATTGGATTCATTAGATTATTCCAACTAAACGGCTGAGGCCAGATGAAGTACAGAAAATGAAGTTAAATGAGGAATAACAAAATAAATACTTTGTTATTTCTTATTTGCTAATAACTTTGTATTCTCACAATTGGCCTTTTCACAAAACATATTTTGACATGTCACAGTAGAAAAATCACAGTCGTAAATGATAAAATGAATGATGGGCTTTTTTTTGGGTCCACATGCAGACCTACATAATTGCAAAGTCCAGTGTAAGAAGAATGCAACAGGTCTTTAAGGCTAATTGGAGATAACCATCTGTGAATTGGATTTGTTTTAATATATACTGCTAAATTCATGAAATTGTTCTACACATTATTTTGGTATATTAAGTATTTAAGTATTTAAATCTGTATACATTGACTGACGTTGGTAACCAATTGTTATCCAAAACCTTCATCCCATTTTACTATATGACTGCAGTCAGATAAGTTATTCCAGTCCCAGGAGAGGATGACTGCAAGAAGTAAGGGTGGGATGAAAGATGTCATTCTCAGCTACAGAGGAATAAAATGCAGCAGAAGACAGGGGAGGGAGGGCAGCTATATATTGGCTGTATTACAGAGAGCTATGGTCAGACAGTTGACAGAGCTACTCGTTTCTCTCTCTCTGATGATGGAGATCCTGGAAGAAGTTGAACTCTGCTTCCCACAACTCCTCAATGCCTCCTGCAAGAAGCCAATGCGTACTCAATTTGAGTTCATACTGTCTTACGTCACACTGTCCTCCATCACTCTGCTCACCACAACTCTCAACCTGCTGGTCATCATCTCTATTGCCCACTTCAAGTATGGGAGACTTAGTGCATGGAATGGAAGAGTTTGGTGGAATATGTCATGTTATTATTGTGTGCAATAGATATAATGAATCACAATTTTGTTGCTGGTCTTCCTCTCCAGGCAGCTCCACAGCCCCACCAACCTCCTCCTCCTCTCTCTGGCTGTCTCAGATTTCTTCGTGGGCCTCCTCATATTCTTTCAAATTATACTCATAGATGGCTGCTGGTTCCTCGGTGACCTCATGTGTACTCTGTATTATGTTTTAGACTATATCATTAGTTCTGCCTCAGTAGGAACCATGGTGCTCATATCTATTGACCGCTATGTGGCTATTTGTGATCCTCTGCATTACTCCACTAAAGTCACAGAAAAAAGAGTTCAAGTCTGTGTTTGTCTGTGTTGGATATGTTCTGTATTCTTTCAAATTCTGGTGCTAAGTGATAACTTGACACAACCAGGCAAGTATATTTCCTGCTCTGGAGAGTGTGTGGTTGTCAGTAGCTACATTGCAGGATTTGTTGATCTGGTTGTGTCCTTTATTATTCCTGTCACTGTCATCATAGTTCTGTATATGAAAGTGTTTGTGGTGGCTGTGTCTCAGGCTCGTGCCATGCAGTCTCATGTTGCAGCAGTCACACTTCAGCGTTCAGTGAAAGTATCTGCTAAGAAATCTGAAATGAAAGCAGCCAGGACTCTTGGAGTTGTTGTAGTTGTGTTTCTAATATGTCTCTGCCCATATTTCTGTGTTGCTCTAACAGATACCTTGCTCAATCCTTCATCCGATGCCTTTGTAATGTGTCTGTATTATTTTAACTCCTGTTTAAACCCTCTGATTTATGCCTTTTTTTACCCCTGGTTCAGAAAATGTCTTAAACTCGTTGTAACGCTTCAGATACTGCAGCCTGGCTCCAGTGAGACTAACATACTGTAGAAAAAGTGTGGAGTGACTAAAACTACTTTTGCTATCAATACATAAATATATTTGTCCATATTGCAAGGACTTAAAAAATGTAGGTCTGCTTCAAGTAAAAACATGCTACTCTTTGCATTTATTGCATAAACCTGTGGAACTAGTAAGCATTGGACAATCTTATATATGCTGTACATCTAGAATATATATATCTGTATATGTTGGAATTTACATCAATGTTGTTGGCATTTAAGCAAGCAGTAATCATAACCATATATGATATACCATATTTAGGGAAGAAGAAAATGACACAGCATGCTGATGTTTGTAGGGGCCTCTTCAGTCAAATGCACAGTAATGTACTAAGTTATAGGCAGTGCTGGGGAGGAGTGAACTACATGTAATTACCGTAAACTAGTTTTTTAACTTAATTTTGCAGTAGATTGCTGGTTCAACAACTATTTTTATATTTGCATTGTGATTCAAGTAGATTACTTTTTGTCACTATTTATGCACTTATCTACTGAAACTACCATCTACTTTGTGGGCACAGGAGGGAAGGAATGATTTTTTTTCAATTGCTTCTTAACTGTAAGTGAACCCTCCTTTTGACCACAGTGAAGTAATGCCCAGGCAATGCATTCATCAGGCAGCCTTTTTTTTAGGACAGGTTTAGGTCTCACACTTATATTCAACACTCTTGAAAAAGGCATCTGCTAAATGGCCAGTGATATTGTCATCTGAAAGAACTAGTGCATTCCTGTGGCCTAACTGTTCACTTCCCCCATTTGTATTTCAAATGGCTGTTTACTGCAGTCAATCAATGGATGTATTGACTGACAGAAACCACCCAGCATACAGCTCAAAGATATCCTGATTGGCCACTTCAACTTTATGTGGGAAATTGGCAGAGCTCTTCTATTCAATGTAGAGGAGTTAAGGTGAAACCCATATTGAGGTTACTAAATGTCTAAAATGCGATAATATCAGTTTGTATAGAATGTATTTTTGTATTTTTCAAATACAAATAACTTGAATTTTAATTAAATAACCCACATTTTCTCATAGCAGTATTTTGTGTTTTATTTTGTTACATTTGATGAGGAAGTATTTGTAATTTGTAACAAGATACGGTTTGATGTATTTGTGCCCTTCTCTGGTCTCAGGGGTTTTCCAGGAAGCTGTTAAACTAAACTTGAATATATTAGGTGTCAGAAAAGAGTTGATAATTAGAAACATCTATAAACTCTCTATGCAGCACATCAGTTTCATTCTCTATATTGGAATTATGTTAAATTGCATTTTCCCTCTCAATATCAGTATCCTATTTTCGCTAGTATGTAACAGAATGTAACACATTTTTTACACAACATTGGAGGTGGGGCAAAAAGAATAGATTCAGCAATACATACTTATACTTCTGATGCATTACCAATGTACTAGCAATATAAAATTGTGATAATTTATTGATTTTAATATTCTCTTGTCATTTTTTTTTACTCATACTTAGAAATACACAAAACTGTTGATAATAAATACAACTTAATTGTGATATCTTGTGATTTGCGTATGCAAGATGTAAATATATTTTATAATAGAGATGGAAATAAATTTGTTTAAATAAGTAAGTACAGTATTGTGTGTACATTATTGTGTGTATTTCCTTTTCATATGTTATTAATCTGTCCTAATCTTTTTATTTGCCATGGTTAACACAAGATCGAATTATGGTTTACCGGACACTTATGGGAAATGTAAGCTTATTATCTTATGTCATCATAAATATAGTCACTCCAAATCAAACATTTCAGTGATTGAATTTGCGTCGCTTATTCAATATTTTGTACACAGAGCATATGGAGCATACAGCATGCATTTGATCAGGTGGAGTGGCCCTATGTGTTAATGACACTCAAGAAATCTGGATTTGGACCCTCCTTTATAAAGTGGATTGAGATTATTTATTTGCACCTAATTGCCTCAATTAATACCAATCCAAACATTTTGCGCCCTTTTGCAATCAGTCGTCGGACCCGTCAAAGTTGCCCCCTCTCCTCTTTTGTGTTCTTGATTATTGTGATGAGGAAGCAGGGAATGTGGACCCAAACGCAGAGAGAGGCAGGCAGAAGATGGTTGGACACAGGGATTTATTGTAACGAAAAACGGCGGTACAAAGACCGGAAAACTCACAAAACAAACTGATGGGCAAAACACAGGCAGGAGTAAGCTGACACAGGCAGGAAACGACACAGGGCACAGGGAAGCAACACAAGGGCACGGATACAAATGATCTGACAAGACACAAAGGGATTCACAGAGGTTAAATACATGAGGTAATGAACAAATGAGGGACAGGTGATACAGCAGGTGGAAGACATCAGGGCGGGGCAGGACAAACAAAGGCGGGAAAACACAGGAAGTAAACTAGACGAGACAGAAAACCAAACTATCAAAATAAAACAGGAAACAGGAAAAACAGACAGAAAACATGACATCAGCTAAACACAGAAACTTGACACAACACAAGGGAGAACAGCGAACACCGGAGTTAACCAAAACATACACAATTCAGAATACCCAACGAAAACATACATACAACATACGGAAAACCACAAAGAAGCAACAGAAATGTCCACAACCATAACAATTATTAATGATCTGGTAGCTACCAGTGTCCGACAAACCCAGTTAATATCCCCTGTTGACATGTATGGACAAGAGCATCATATCTCGCCATATGCTGACAACATTCTTTGGTTTATATCTCGTCCTCAAACATGAATACCTCACCTCTTGACACTAATTAGCAACTTCTGCAACCGTGGAAGGATGAATGCACATGTGCGTGATTGTAAAGTCCAGTGCAAGAAGCATGCAACAGGCCTTTATGGTTAATCAGGGCTAATCATCTGAAGTTTAGAAGTTTCTAAAAAGTTAAGAAAAAAAAGTTTTTGACACTTTAGTTGTGTTTATTATGGTATATAAATCTTAATACATTAATGTTGTAGTCCGTAAGATTTGAGTTGTTTCTAGCGGCACCTTTGGCAGTAAGGTGTAATTTCAGACGCGATCCTGGGACTTCAAAGTGAGATCTTGACTAAATGACGTGGGTAGAATCAGTTCTCACCGGCGCGATGCCTTCACATGCTCCAGTCTACGCAGATAGCAGTTTAGTCTAAGATGAGCTAAGAGCTGATACATCCATGAAGATGCGAGCCGTGTGGGGACACGCGCATCAGTGGAGATGATAGAGCCGGGGGAGGCAGCAACTAGCTTACCTGGCTAACACGGTCAACAGTGCTAACGCAGCTATCGGGATGTGTTGCCAATGTGAGACAAATACCCTACTAGCCACTGAGGCAGAATATGAAATAAATTTAGTCGCCACAGACATTCAGATCCTATTACTTGACAAAGCAGCAAATACGAGCGCTTTCATCAGTGGGTCATATATGCTTAATCACCATTGGTTTAACTCCCTCTTTTATAGACAAGAACTTAACAGACATTTAACTAGTTGAAAATCGTACAGAAGACAACTTTAACTGACTTTGGAAACCACTCAATATGTCCATTTATCCAAAGCCATTATGCCATTTTACTATATGACATCAGAGAAGTGATTCAATTCCCATAGGAATCCCGTGTGCAGTAGAGAGTAGTAGGTCAAAATCAAGAGGATGACTGCAAGAAGTGAAGGTGGGATGAAAGATGTTCTCAGCTACAGAGGAATAAAATGCAGCAGGGGAGGGAGGGCAGCTATAAATTGGCTGTAATACAGAGAGCTTTTGTCAGAGAGTCGACAGAGATACTCTTTCTCTCTCTCTCTCTCTCTCTCTCTCTCTCTCTCTCTCTCTCTCTCTCTCTGATGATGGAGATCCTGGAAGAAGTTGAACTCTGCTTCCCACAACTCCTCAATGCCTCCTGCAACAAGCCAATGCGTACTCACTTTGAGGTCATACTGTCTTACATTATACTGTCCTCCATCACTCTGTTCACCACAACTCTCAACCTGCTGGTCATCATCTCCATCTCCCACTTCAAGTATGGTGCATGGAATTGAAAACAAAATGTTATAGATGTCAGAGTTTGGTGGAAGATTTCATGCTATTTATAATGTGTTCTATAGATACAGTATATTGAATCCTAATTTTGTTGCTGGTCTTTTTCTCCAGGCAGCTCTACACCCCCTCCAACCTCCTCATCCTCTCTCTGGCTGTCTCAGATTTCTTTGTGGGCCTCCTCATGTTCTTTCAAATTATACTTATAGACGGCTGCTGGTTCCTTGGTGACCTCATGTGTACTCTGTATTATGTTTTGGACTATACCATTACTTCTGCATCGATAGGAACCATGGTGCTCATATCTATTGACCGCTATGTGGCTATTTGTGATCCTATGCATTACTCCACTAAAGTCACAGAAAAAAGAGTTCAAGTCTGTGTTTGTCTGTGTTGGATATGTTCCTTAATTTTTCAAATTCTGATTCTGAAGGATAACTTGAAACAACCAGGCAGGTATAACTCCTGCTCTGGAGAGTGTGTGGTTGTCAGTGACTACATCACAGAACTTGTTGATCTGGTTGTGTCCTTTATCGGTCCTGTTACTGTCATCATAGTTCTGTATTTGAGAGTATTTGTAGTGGCTGTGTCTCAGGCTCGTGCCATGCGCTCTCATATTGCAGCTGTCACAATTCAGGGTTCAGTGAAAGTAACTGTTAAGAAATCTGAAATGAAAGCAGCCAGGACTCTCGGTGTTGTTGTAGTTGTGTTTCTAATATGTCTCTGCCCATATTTTTGTGTTGCTTATACAGGCGATAACTTGCTCAATGCTTCATCCGATGCATTTGTAATGTGTCTTTTCTATTTTAACTCCTGTCTAAATCCTCTGATTTATGCCTTTTTCTACCCCTGGTTCAGAAAATGTCTTAAACTTGTTGTAACGCTTCAGATACTGCAGCCTGGCTCCAGTGAGACCAACGTGCTATAAAGAGAGAGAGAGAGAGAGGCTGAAGTGACTAAAACTACTTTTGCTATGGAAACATAAACACATACCTCCATATTGCAATGCCTTAGATAATGTTGGTCTACGTAAAGTGAAAACATGCTAGTCTTTGCATATATTGCATGCATCTTCATCATTTATTTAGGGAAGGAGAAAAGGACACAGCATGCTGGTGCTTCTTAGGGGCCTCTTCAGTCAAATGCACAGTAATGTTATAAGTTATATGCAGTGCTGGGGAGTAGGGAACTAGCCTACATGTACTTACTGTATACTAGTAGTTTATGTACATTTTGCAGCAGATTGCTGGTACTTCACTACATTCACAGTTGCATAATGATTCAGGTAATTAAATAACTTTTGGGGGGGCATAAAATGAAAGGTATGATTTTTTATTTTTCAATTGCTTCTCCACTGTAATTTAACCCCTTTTGTCATGCCCAGGCAATACATTAGTCAGGCAGCCACTTTTGTTTAGGACAGGTTTAGGTCTCACACTTATAGTTATCACTCTTGAAAAAGCATCTGAAAAATGCCCAGTTTTGTCATCTGAAATAACTGCTACATCACTGTGGCCTAACTGTTCAGTTCTTCCAGTTGCATTTGCAACAGCAAATGGCTGTTCACTCAGTCAGTCAATGGTCATATTAAGTTCAAACCCATATTGAAGCTACTAAATGCCTAAAATGTGACAATATCAGTTTTGTATATAATGTATTTTCATATACAAATTACTTGAATTTAATTAAATAGCCAACATTTCTCATAGCAGTATTTTTTTTTTACATTTGATGAGCAAGTATTTGTAATTTGTAACAACATAAGCTGTAAAACTAAACTTGATTATATTAGGTGTAGAAAAGTAATTATTAGAATTAGCAATAGCTATAAACTGTGCAGAACATCCGTTTAATGCTCTATAATGGAACTATGTTAAATTGCATCGTCCCTATCAAATAAAGTAAAATTCAATTTGAATAAATCATGAGTATTAATCATTGCAATTTACTAACAAATGTTCAGAGAGGTTGATGCATGTTATTTTTACCTTACCTTGTTAACTTAGTAATCTTGCTTGGTGCAGTACCCCTACCTGGACCCTAGTTTCTGACAGTGGACATTGTATACAAACCCAACAAAAGCTGACATTACAGCACTTTCCCATTAATAGTGGGTTACTATTTTTTGGTTTACGTCTGACCTGTGAACAAGTGGGCACTTTTGCATTAAATTTAATTGAGGGGCAATTTTTGCTGGCATGTGCCTTTTTATTTTACATTGTGTTGTTTGTTGCTATTTTTATTTTTTTGCCAAAGTAGTTTGAACTACTTTTCCAAGTAGCTTTAGTTAACCAAATTAGATTTCTCCCCAGTATAATTAACACTATTTATTACACTTTCTATATAATTTCTCTGATGTATTACCAATGTACTATCAATACAAAAATTGTGATAATGTATTGATTTCAATATTGTGTTATTGTCACAGATAATTTTGTTTTTCTCATACTGATAAATAGACAAAACTGTTAATAAACTAAACAGTTAATCGTAAAATCTTGTGATTTGCTTTTGTAAAATGTAAATATACTGTATATTTTGTTAAATAATAGAGATGAAAATAAATGTGTGTTTAAATATAAGGACAGCATTGTGTGAATTTCCTCTTCAGATATTATTAATCTGCTTAAAGCTCCATTGTGTAATTTTTTTTAGTTGATTCTTAGCAAAAAACCCTTTGTTTTTTCACAAATATGTGCTCATTCATGTGTAATTACTTCCACCAACTAATCAAAGTATTCTCGTACGCGTATAATCTGCCATTCACAAGAATACATACCAGCGAATCGCTCGAATGATGGCCACCATGTTGCGCCTCCATCTTTAAAATACATTAGCCAATGAGGGACATACCTCCGCCTTTCACACTTCTCACTCAGTGGCAGTGACTGTGACAAATGCCAGGGAGGGAGGGGGAGAAGATTACTTGCTACTGCCGGCAGATTTGAAAGCCTGTTGAAAATGGAGGATTGTGACGATTCTCGAGGACATGTAACTGAGTCGCCAAGGAAGTTAAAAAGAGAATTAAAACGACAATGCGACAGGAAAGCAACAAGACCAAAGTTGATATTGGAGTGGCTTTTCCAAGATGGAAAGAGATTATAAGGAGCAAGGATTTTAAAAGGGACACCGAAGTTGCCTGCTTTCTTCTTGACAGGTAATTCTGCCTTTTTTTTTTTTATTAAAAGATTTATACTTGCTACTTGCTTGGCTAACTATAGCATGGTTGTGCATAACGCTAGAATGACATCTATGATACTTTTCCTCGAGTCAATGATGAAAAAGGATTGTCTACCTTGTGTGACGGCTCCTAGGCCTACTAAGTTCCTTTGGTGGCTGGGAGTTGGGCATTGGCTAATGAGGACTGATGAGTGACACCTGGAGCAATTGATTGCTCACCTGTCTATAAATAGGAGTGCCTGAGTAGTCATGGTCTCCGCTCCTCCAGGTTGTTTGGTTTGTTTGGATTTTGGGTTTAGTTATTTTGCGTTGTAGCTTTGATAAATTTACAGACACCCATACATTACACGCATCACTGATTTACTGAATTCACGTTTATCTTGGTTACTTTAAATAAATTTGATTTGACTGAAAATACATGTGTGTCTCCCCCTTTTTTGTCATACCTTTGAGCCAGGTCGTGACACTTGTAGCATAAACGTAATCATATGTGTTGTGATTTCCCTGGCAGACAACTCACATAATGGAGTTGTAACACTGACTAGCTATAACAGCTGCGTGTAAACGATGGAGATACTAAGAGCTAATTTCAGTTTCATTGACCTGATTGTTCATACTGCTCAGAGAAATATATTAAAAACACAAACCTCCGTTGCTTCTCTCCTACACTGTTAACATTGCCTCACACTATTAATCTCATACAATATACAGAATAACAATAGTACTGCACCGTAAAAATTAAAAAAGTTGACACAGCTTACAATTTTAAGGCAACAAACTTCAGCAAAATTTTAAGTTGGGGAAAAAAACTTAACTTTTTAAGTTTTGCTTCTGAGTTGGTCAAACTTTCAATTTAAAATTTTAACTTAAATTCCAAGTTGCGGTAACTCACAACAATGAATTAAGATAACTTTTAAACCTTACTTATCTCAACCTAACTCAAAGTTGCAGTAGCTTATAATTTCAAATTGGGAAAACTTAAAAACCTTACTTAACTAAACTCAAAGTCGCAGTAAATCATAACAATACATTGTGATGACTTTAAAACCTTTCTTATCTCAACTCAACTTCCAAGTTTCAGTAACTCATGATTGTGCTTTGTAAGAACTTTAAAACCCAAGTTAGGGCAATTTCTATATAACCATAATACCCAGGCCCGGATTAATGCACAGGCTTACTAGGCTGCAGCCTAGGGGCCCCACGTGTGCAGGGGCCCCAGATTGTCCAGACAATTTATTATCATTACTTTTTTTTTTCTTTTTTTGTGTAATCTATAGTTTGGGCCCCCCTAGATCGGTAGCCCATTGTTTTTCAATTGACTCTGGGCTGGCCAAAAACACTTTAGTCAAAAATATCACAAAGACAATTTTTTTCCATACACCCCCTACTTTCACATTGAAATGGACTAGTCCATAAACGCGTCGGGCGAAAGATAAACACACAGTGACCGGAGAACTGGGAAGTACACAAACAGAGACGAAGCAAGACGAGTCTAAGAGCGAAATTAAACTAAGTTACCCGAGCGGCTCAAATAAAAGAAAAAAGTCCCGATAAGTATTTGGCAACGCTGCCAAAGATGACAAACTTTTTTACGGCTACTGTTGGGGATACAGACATGATGAACAACAGTCCAAAGCGATGAACATGCCGCTACAGCAGGAGCTAGCTGTGGAGTGGCGCTAGGTGAGGATAACGTTAACCAAGACAATGCAGAGGACGTCATATCTTTAAACAGCACCCTCTTTGGGATTTCTGCCTGCATGCAGTTTCGGGTGTGCATCTGCCAGGCTAGAATAGTGATAGAGGTCATGGAGAAGAAACGCAAAGGAGGTGCAGAGAAGCTGCGTGAGAAAAAAAAGCGCTGCCAAATGTGCCAAATGGACAGACATGTTTTGGGCAGTAGCAGGACCTTCATCAGCTCCCGTGGCCGATGATAGCGGTGCTGGTGTCTGCTACAGTGACATGCAGAGTGAGGAGGAGACTCAGGAGGAGAGGGACAGAGATGAGGGAGTGAGGCTACAACCTGCGGTAAACACAACTCCCCTTAAAACACTTTGGCCCTTGATAAAACTGAGTGGTGGACAAACTGTTGATGATAACACTACAACAATGTAAGAAATAGGCATGCTATACTGTATCATTGCATTAGTTTGGCTAAGTGCGCGGGTATCTGAGTCTTGACTGATCATTTTCTCACCGTTTTATTATTATTAGGCTATATTAGCCTGCCTTTCATTCAACAAAGTAGCCTACATCTTAATAATAAGCAAAACACCACCTTAAGGTTCATCAAACCTTAAGCTTGTGCATTTGTGTCCTTAAAGTAGCCTAGATAAACGTTGCACATCATGCAAACTTTCTTAACGAGAATTGTAGCTTTTCTATCTGCACTGACAGACAAAAACTCATGACAGACCAATTCAAATTAAAGCACAGGGCCTCTTCAGTCGTGAAATGATATATATATATATATATATATATATATATATATATAGCTTGTTTTATGATTCATGAGGAGTATACCGTTTTTATTATATCAATAAATGACACTTTTTTGTATTTAATGTGTCAACTCTCACTGATTCTTGCTTACTCATTACATGGCGGTAGTATTTTTAAGGAGTAGGAGTTGCTATACATATTCAGGGGACGTACAAGGCCGCCTGGTATTTGTGATCTACGTGGTGTGCCGGTCGTGGGCCAAAATGCGCCAGGGCCAATTTTTGGTCCCAGTCCGTCCCTGCTGCTACCTATAGCTCGGATCCTGCATGTGAATTCTAAAAAAATTCTAAAGGCGTGATGATTATGCAACAATATGTAGCCTACGTGTTGTGCTGCTGTTTCATTATTGTTGTTAATAACAGTGTTATGTGTTGCTGCTGCTGTTTTTTTATTTTTATTTTATTCACAGTTTAGTGTATTGCACAGTGGTTTGTGTCTCAGTAATGATCAGTGGTGGAATGTAACTAAGTACATGTACTCTAGTACTGTACTTGAGTCCAAATGTTGAGGTACTTGTACTTTACATCTGTTACAGCTTTAGTTACTAGTTACTTTACACATTAAGATTTCTGTACACAAAACACATGTAGTTTATAACATCTGATGTTTGATTCTAAAGTAAACTAGCCGACAATATAACGGCTACAAGTCCAGCTGAGATGATGAGACCATTAAACACTAGTTGATTGACAGAACTGTTTGGTTTGTTTAAAGAATATGAGGATTTTTCGACATTCAGTACTTTCACTGTAACTATTTCATGTACATTTTCCTGATGATACTTACATACTTTTACTTAAGTAAAATTTTCAATGCAGGACAGTATGGTATTAATACTTTTACTGAAGTAAAAGATCTGAATACTTCTTCCACCACTGGTAGTGATGTTGTGATTTTGTTCTACACTGATGCAGATCCTGTAGCCTATCTGTTGACTTATAAAGCTAAAAGTGATTACCAGCTTCCTGTTGAACTGTAATTCCAGGGAATTCTGCTGCTTTGCTGTTTATAGTTACATTTCCATTGTAATTGTTTTGGTGCTGTGGTGGCAGAGGATAATATCTGGTATTCTTTCCACTTACATCTCTGTTGATGTTAGTTTTATGATGTAGTTTTCTCATTTTACCTATGTGGTGTGGTGGTAATTGGTGTGTATCTGTGTGTGTGTGTGTGTGTGTGTGTGTGTTTTGTGTGTCTAAATACATTTTTCCAGTAAAGCGCAATGATTAGGGGGGGGGCCTCACACAAAGAGCAGCCTAGGCCCCTGACCACCTTAATCCGCCCCTGATAATACCCACTTATACAAATAATTTGCACATGCAAATAATCATATAAAATGTATTGATTCAAAGCTTTTTTTTTATTCAACATGTTTAACATGTATCAAATGCTTCTAACAAGCAACTGAGAGCAGCTGAGACCCATAACTGACCCAATCAGGCCAAACTGTTGTACTTTTCTAACTTTAAAAATTTTGCAGCAAATGCTATATGTATTAAAATACTGTCTGTGTGTCAACAATTCACACACAATGAAATCCTTACACAAGTAAATAATACAGTATAGTATTATACGTAACTAATAAAGTGCAGGTTACTTAAAGAACTGAATATAAGAAATGGGTAGAAAAGGAGACAAAAAAGTTAAGAAGTGTACAGAAAGACCAATGTTTGTTAGTAGCAGAGAGACAGTTAAAAGGATAGCTCAGTATATTTGAAGTGCGGTTGTATGAGCTACCTATGCATAGTTAGTCTTTTCCCTTATGGAGATGGTGATTAGTGCAGTCAGTATAAGAAGTTACATGGCCATGTACATAAGAATACATGGCCCATAATACACTACAAAAAAAGTGCAAAAATAAATGTCTGTCTGGCGGCAAACTAAAGCAGTGACAAAATTGTGTGTACACTTGAACAGATATTTATTTATTTTTTAGATAGGCCTAAGCATTTTCTATGTGGTAAAAAGGCATTTTTTTCTACTCGCCTCCACAGTACAAGGATGACTTCTGCTACAGTGACATCTCCCCCATCTCCTTATAGTGACTGCACTCATCCCCATCTCCATAACTATGCATATGTACCTCATGGAACCCCACTTCAAAAATGCTAAACTATACCTTTAAAGTGTTGCCTGGACAGTAGGGGTGTGCAAAAAAATCGATTCACATTCGAATCGCGATTCAAGCTCTACCGATTCAAAATCGATTCATAGAATTCCAAAAATCTATTCATATTTTTTAATTATCTTTTAATTATTATTTTTTTTATTAATTTGTTTTTTGTATGTCTACTGCAATTACATGGGAAAAGTAACTACATGTACATACTGTGAATCGTAAAAAAAAAAATTGAGAATTGTTTTTGAATTGAAAATCGTTATCGAATCGTGACATTTTCTGAATCGTGCACCCCTACTGGACAGTAGTAGTTGTGGATGTCAGTTAACATATTATATAACTTATTTTTTTACTTAAATACTAAGTAAGGACAGCAAGGTTAGATAAGTTAGGGTGACAGACTAAATGAGATGAGAGAGGTAAAGAGAAATAAAGGAGGAGGATAAAAAAAGAGCAGTGTAGATGAAAGAAGCGATAAAAGGGGGGCAGAATAAAACCAGTAAAGATAGGATCTATCTCAGATATTGGAGATTTATATCAGTCGACAATTGGGCAGCATGAACGTTAACAATTAAAACATGGCCCAACATTAGAAGCTGTCACACTGGATAACTTAACGCATTTGTTCTCGAGGGATCTGCCTCTTGCAGCCCAACATTAGAAGCCGAAACAATGGTGTACCTCAGTTCCTTGGGAAATGGAATGTTTAAGGCATACATCAGCCCAAAAAGCAAAGCAAAGCAAAGGCCGTTGGCAGGTCAGGGAGGTCTTGTAAGATGATGTGTTCTTCTAGAACCACAGCTACATTTGCAACTCTTGCAGGAGCCGTACTTTGATCATCCTCCATTGTGGTAAGTATCCCCACAGAGAGGCCCTTTGTCTGCTCCTCTTCAGTATCTTTGTGATGTCAGACAGGAAAGACAAACATATGATTAGTAAATCAAACTGACAGACATTTTACAATCTTTTGTAAGTATTTGTACATGTTGTATTATTACTTTTACTTCTTCCCGTGATTATAAGCGTGTATCTAGTAGGGCTGTGAAAGAATATTCTAAATTTGAATATATATTCAAATTGTTAAAAAAAAAAACTGAGATTTGAATATGAAAATGTACAGTTTAATTATATATTGTAAGAAAGTAAAAAATGCCACTACTGCAGCTATCTGCCTTTAGAATTGACAGAAAATCAAACCTCCCTGTGCTGTGTATCTTATAGGATAGAGCTTTAGTATGAATACGTTCTTTTAGAAGCTTTATTATATATCGTATATATAAAGAGTCTAATTGACTGGTGATTGGTGATGATTTCCACAATTACCACCCCAGTCAGCCTCCTTATGAGGAACTTGTCGCTCTTACACCTTGTCAATTTACTTTGTGCTTTGCTCCTGTCATAATTACTATGGACACTAGAGAGCGCCGCCACTATAATGAGTTGCAATTTCTGCTTGACCAAACAACCCATAGGAGCGTTTTTTGGGGGAGGACAGTCTCTTATTTTGTGTTTTGACCATTGTGAACTGTGTTACACTCTATTTTCTTTACCATGCTTTGCGGGTGTGACTTTTTGCTGTGTCATGTCCAAAGTCCCCCCAATCCTCTAATCTTAGGTTCACCCACTTGCCAAATTCCACTTTATTCCCAGTATATGACTGCAGTCGGAGAAGTGATTCCAGTCCCACAGGAATGCTAGGTTTAGCAGAATGATGATGATCGAAATGGAGAGAATTACTTCAAGAGGTGAGGGTGGGATGAAAGATGTATTTCTCTGTTGCAAAGGAATAAAACGCAGCAGAAGACTGGGGAGGGAGGGCAGCTATAAATTGACTGTATTAAATAGAGCTTTGCTCAGAGAGTCGACAGAGCTGCTCTCCTCGCTCTCTATTTCTGTCCATGATGATGGAGATCCTGGAAGAAGTTGAACTCTGCTTCCCACAACTCCTCAATGCCTCCTGCAAGAAGCCAATGCGTACTCACTTTGAGTTCATACTGTCTTACGTTACACTTTCCTCCATAACTGTGATCACCACAACTCTCAACCTGCTGGTTATCATCTCTATCGCCCACTTCAAGTATGGGAGACTTAGTGCCTGGAATTGTAAACAAAATGTTTTAGATATTAGAGTTTGGTGAAAGATAGTGTCATGTTATTTATTGCGTCCAATAGATATAACAAATCACAGTGTTGCTGGTTTTGCTTTACAGGCAGCTCCAAACCCCCACCAACCTCCTACTCCTCTCTTTGGCTGTCTCAGATTTCTTCGTGGGCCTCCTCATGTTCTTTCAAATTATACTTATAGACGGCTGCTGGTTCCTCGGTGACCTCATGTGTACTCTGTATTATGTTTTGGACTATACCATTACTTCTACATCAGTAGGAAGCATGGTGCTTATATCTATTGACCGCTATGTGGCTATTTGTGATCCTCTGCATTACTCCACTAAAGTCACAAAAAACAGAGTTCAAGTCTGTGTTTGTCTGTGTTGGATATGTTCTGTAATCTTTCAAGTTCTGGTTCTAAGTGATAACTTAAAACAACCAGGCAGGTATAATTCCTGCTCTGGGGAGTGTGTGGTTGTCAATAATTACATTGCAGGACTTGTTGATCTGGTGGTATCCTTTATCGGTCCTGTCACTGTCATCATAGTTCTGTATGTGAAAGTATTTGTGGTGGCTGTGTCTCAGGCTCGTGCCATGCGCTCTCATATTGCAGCAATCACACTTCAGGGTTCAGTGAAAGTAACTGCTAAGAAATCTGAAATGAAAGCAGCCAGGACTCTCGGTGTTGTTGTAGTTGTGTTTCTAATATGTTTCTCTCCATATTACTGTGTTGCTCTTCCAGGCGATAACTTGCTCAATGCTTCATCCGATGCATTTGTATTGTGTCTTTTCTATTTTAACTCCTGTTTAAACCCTCTGATCTATGCCCTTTTTTACCCTTGGTTCAGAAAATGTCTTAAACTCGTTGTAACGCTTCAGATACTGCAGCCTGGCTCCAGTGAGACCAACGTACTATAGAGAGAGAGTGTGGTTTTAAAATACTTTTCTAGGAAAACAACAATGTACTTGTCCATATTGCAAAAAATTCAGGTCTGCATAAAATAAATAAATAAAAACATGCTCATCTTTACATTAATTGCACGAACTGTATGTCACATAAACCTGTGGAACCAATAAGCATTAAAATACATATCTGCTGCCAAATCTACTCTCTGCTGTATATTGTTAGTTTAATATCTAGCATATATATATATATATATATATATATATATATATATATATATATATATATATATGTATATGTACTGTATATTTTACAGAATTGATATTACATCAACATTTTTGGCATTCAAGCCAGAAGTAATCATAACCATGCAACACTGTCTGTCATGTCATGTCATCTTTATAATTTATTTAGGGAAGGAGAAAATGACATAGCATGCTGGTGTTTCTCAGGGGCTTCTTCAGTCAAATGCACATTAATGCAATATGTTATATGCAGTGCTGGAGAGTAGGGAAATAGCCTACATGTCATTACTGTAAACTAGTAGTTAACTATACATTTTGCAGTAGCTTGCTGGTACTTCAACTACTTTCATATTTGCATAGTCGCAAGTAATTAAATTACTTTTTTGTCATTATTTGTGCAGGTAACTACTGAAAATTTTTTTTTGCTGCTTCTCTGCTGGAATTTAACCCCCATTTGATGGCTGTGGTAATGAATTCGTCAGACAGACCCTTTTTTTAAGGGCAGGTTTAGGTCTTAGGCAGAGATGGGCAGTATTTCAATTAAATGCATTTAAAATACGCATTATGTAATTTTTATTTTGCTGGACAGAAAAAAAGCTTGTATTTGTGTATTGAAAAAACATTGTCTAATGTAATTTTATTTTTTTAATAAGACACATTTTTATCCCCAAATTATCCCCACAATCTGTACAACAATTATCTTAATCACAGTCTTTGACTTATACACAAAGGAGAATTCTGCACTTATGTATTAGTCTTGAAAAAGGCATCTGCTAAATGCCTAGTGTTATGATCATCTAAATGAACTAGTGCATCACCGTGGCCTTACTGTTCAGTTCCCCCAGTTGCAATTAATTTGGCTGTTCACTGTCAGTCAGTGGCCGCATTTACTGAAAGAAACCACCTAGCATGCAGCCCTGAATTTGGCAGCCTCCAAGATATTCTGATTGGCCACTTCAAATTCATAATGTGGAAAACTAGCAGAGTTCATCTTTTCAATGTAAGGGGGTTAAGGTCAAACCCATATTGAGGCTAGTAAATGTAAAATACAGTTTGTAAAGAAGTATGTTTATGTTTTTCAATGACAAATTACATGCATTTCAATTAAATAGTTTACATTTTGTGCGCCTGGGTAGATAGAGCGTGTCCCCATTTATAGAGGTTCACTCCTCGACGCAGCGGCGGTGGGTTCGACTCCGACCTGCGGCCCTTTGCGGCAAGTCATTCCCCCTCTCCCTCCCCTTTCATTTCTTCAGCTGTCCTATAAAAATAAAAGCCTAAAATGCCAAACAAATAATAAAAAAATATATATGTAGCCTACATTTTCTCATAGCAGAACTTTGTATTTTATTATAATATATTTGATGAGCAAGTATTTGTAGTTTGTAACAAGATGCGTATTGATGTATCTGTGCCCTTTTCTAGTCTCAGGGGTATTCCAGGAAGCTGTAAAACTAGTCTTTAATATATTAGGAATCAAGCAAAAGCTACACTACCGTTTACTCCGGTGGAAGAGATGCTTCTGGAAAACCGTCCGCATCCTAAGGAGGGGAACCATCCAAGATGTGTACAGTAATGATGGGACGCTGTTGAACTCAACTGAGAATGTAATCAGGCGGTGGAAGAAGCACTTTGAAGAACTCCTGAATCCAACAATGCCTCCTGTATACCTCTATGGTAGAGGCCAACCTGGTCTCACAGAATTCTGTGAAATGAACACGGCCCCTTAAATCAAAATTTGTGGCAGTTTCACAGATTCGCCGAAAATTCCGTGACGGGCCCACGGATGCGATGCCTATGTAAGTCAAAGAAAGTTATCATCCGTGGTCTACGCACAGATTCCCTGATCACAGAACGTTTCTTTCTGTACAGAGAAGCTGTATACAGCTTTGCTATTATTGGTATTTTTAGCCCAATAACTGCTGTTTTAATCAACATTTATTCACCAGATCTTATCATGGTTTAATTGTATTTCTTTTAATGTTATTACTTCGGTCTATTTTGGCCAGGGAAGCTGGATTGCTTTGTTGTTTATTGATATTTTTTAAACTATAACGCTACATCTAGCAACATACAGTATATTTAGATATTATCATAGTATGCATTTCTTTATTTTAATAATATTATTTTGGTCTTATTGCCGGTGAAATATTACAGTATGCTGTAAGACAGAACACGATATGATCAGAGCTGGGCGCATGCAAAGCCGATTTCTCACAATGCAATGCGGGCATTCATTTCAGAGAATCCGACAACGATCAGCGGGTCTTTAACGCCAGTATCGCTTCAATGTACATATATATAAACAGTGGTTTTGTCACCAGCAACAACACGTTGCTCTGTTTTGTTTTAGAAAGCTATACACCGTAATAATGTTTAAAACGATCAGCTGAAGACTCCAGAAGTGACCTAGTAATTATACTAGTTGTCACACTTCAGGGTTCAGTGAAAGTGACTGCTAAAAGTTCTGAAATTAAAGCAGCCAGGACTCTCGGTGTTGTTGTAGTTGTGTTTCTAATATGTGTCTGCCCATATTACTCTGTTTCTCTTACTGATAACTTGCTCAATCCTCTATCTGCTACATTTGTAATATGTCTGTATTATTTTAACTCCTGTCTAAATCCTCTGATTTATGCCTTTTTTTTACCCCTGGTTCAGAAAATGTCTTAAACTTGTTGTAACCCTTCAGATACTGCAGCCTGGCTCCAGTGAGACCAACATACTATAGAGAGAAGGATTAAATGTAATGTATGTAAAAAATATACTTGTCCATATTGCAAGGACCTAAAAAAATGTAGGTCTGCGTAAAGTGAAAACATGCTACTTTTTGCATTTATTGCATGGACTGTGTGTCACATAAACCTGTGGAACTAGTGAACATTAAAAGGCAATCTACCCTGTGCTGTATATTGTTAGTTTCACATCTAGAATATGTACCTGCATATGTTACAGCATGGAATATACGTCAAGGTTCTAGGCATTTAAGCAAGCAGTAGTCATAACCATTATCATGCACCTTCATTTATTTAGGGAAGGAGAAAATGACACAGCATGCTGGTGCATGTCATGGGCCTCTTCAGTCAAATGCACTGTATGTGTAAAAAGTTATATGCAGTGCTGGGGAGTAGAGAATTAGCCTGTGATTACTGTAAATTAGTAGTTTAACTACATTTTGCAGTAGCTTGCTGGCACTGTAAATACTTTCATATTTGCATAGTGAATCAATTAGTTATATTACTTTTTTGCAAGTATTTGTTTAGTAAACTACTGAAACTACACTAAAGTTTTGGGATGATAAAGGGAAAGACATAATTTTAATTTTTTTGTTGTTGAATTCCTTGTCTAGTGTCATTGAACTCCCTCTAACTGCAGTGAAGTTTTAGGTCTCACACTCTTATTTATCGCTCTTGAAATAGGCATCTGACAAATGCCCAGTCTTATTGTCATTTGAAAGAACTAGTGCATCAACAAGGCCAAACTGTTCAGGTCCTTCAGTTGCATTTGAAATTGCTGTTCACTCAGTCAGTCAATTGTCGCTTTGACTGACAGAAACCACCCAGCATGCACCACTGAATTTGCAGCCTACCACCTCCAAGATATCCTGATTGGCCATGTCATATTCATGATGTGGGGAATTAGCAGAGCTCTTCTTTTCAATGTAGGGGGGTTAAGGTCAAATCCATATTGAGGCTACTAAATGTCTAAAATGTGATGTCAGTTTGTATAGAATGTATTTTTCTATTTTAAAATTACAAATTACTCATATTTTAATAAATTAGCCCACATTTACTCATAGCAGTATTTTATATTTTACTTATGATGTAAAAGTATGATGTAAAGCGTTGAAAATTAGCATTATCTATAATCTCTCTATGTATCACATCAGTTTCATGTTCTGATTGGAAGTATGTTAACTTGCATCTTCTCTATCAAATGAAATTCAAATTAGTCATATGATTATTGCTATTCATAAAAACATGTTTAGTGAGGTTCGCTGCATACTATTTTGCTAACTGAGTAATCATGCTTGGTGCAATACCCCTACCTGGACTCTAGTGTCTGAGTGATGAACATTGTATACACAACCAAATCATTCCTGCATTTTCCAATGAATAGTCGGGTATCTTGTTTTTTGGTTAATGTCTGACCTGTGAACAAGCGGGCACTTTGTGCAACAAACTCAATTGAATGGCATTTTCTGTCTTTTTTATTTTGTTTTAGTTTGAACTACATTTTCTAAGTGGCTTCAAGTAACCAAACTAGATTTCTGCCTACTATATACCTGTGGCCGGGTTGGGTCAGTGGGTAGAGCGAGTGCACATATACTGAGAGGTTTATACCTTGATGCAGAGGTCCAGGGTTCAAATCTGACCTGTGACAATTTCCTGCATGTCTTCCCCCTACCTTTCCTATCAAAATAAAGGCGGAAAATCCCCAAAAAATAATCTTATAAAATATATATCAAGTATAATTTTTACATAAAATTAGTGGTAGGGCAAAAAAATAGATTAAAAAATGTATGTACTTTAAAGTGCTCATATTATATTATTATTTTTCACTTTCCTACAAAAAAAAAAAAAATATATAATCACAAATATATAAACATTTTTTTCTTTTCTTTTCCTAACCATCAATGTAACAGAAATGAAGTCCTTTGCACATCATTAGGGAAGCAACAGAATTAGGACCCCTATAACACCCCACACCCCCCCACCCAAAGGCGACTCCCCATAATCCCCCCCCACCCAGGATCTCTCTCCAAATAAAAATACAACAGAAAGATCAAGGTCGGCCATGCTGCACCCTTTCTTTAACTAACTTGTATGCTGTCTCCCATGCCTGCAGAGTCTCATGACTGGCCCCGTGCATACGGGCAACGGACCACTCCATCAGCACAATTTCAAGAAATGAGTTGGCCCAGTGCTGCCAAGCCAAGGAATGTGGTGGCTGCCACCTGAGGGCCAGCATCCTCTTAGCTGCTGTGAGACCGGCCCATAGAATACGTTTATGCTGCAGGGACAGATTTAAAGAAGAGTCATCATTAAGCAGAAGTAAGGCAGGGGAAACTGGGATCCTGATCTTAAGAATGTCACTTAAAGTGAGAGATATTTCCTTCCAGAATCTAACCACGCCGGGGCACTCCCAATAAACATGCAAGAAAGACCCCTGGACATTAAGTGAGCAGAGATCGCAGTTTGGAGATGTGGTGATCTTCATAGAATAACGCCTTCTGGGGGTGAGGTACATCCTATGAACATACTTGTAGTGTATTAATTGATGGTTGGGGTTTTTGGACGTAGCACTAAGATTTTCCCACACTGTGTCCCAGCAGACCTCTCTATCATTTGCTTCATTTAAATCTCTATTCCAGATACCCTCTATTGGTGAGGGTTTATAGGGTCCAGAAATGAATTTGTAAAGTTTAGAAATCATCCCCCGTGTAGGTCCTACCAAAGCAAGTAACTTACTTAGGGGATGTGTTCGAAGAGCTGTTCCCCACGGGACACCGTATGCCCTCATAGCCGATCTTAACTGCATATAAAAGAAAAAAGATGAACCTGGAAGATCAAATTCAGCTTGTAGGTCGTTAAAAGCTCGTAAACCATGGACACCATACAAATCTTTTAATACATTCACTCCCCTATTCTTCCAATGTGGAAATGAGAAGGGTACGTTACCAGTGAGTAATGAGAAGTTATTAAAAAGTGGTGTGTGATTATGCCATTTATAATCTGTGCCAACATGTTTCATTACAGCACGATAAGATGTGAGCAGAAATGATATAATAGGGCCTAGTCGTAATTTGGCTTTTTTCAATGGTATATTAGCATACACCAGGTCTTGCAATCTGTGAGGTAATACAATATTCTCCTCAATTGGTCTCCACGAAGCGGAGGAACTAGGATTGAACCATGTAGCTAAAGGGCGTAGCATATAAGACCAGAAATAGATTTTAAAATCTGGCATAGCCAGCCCCCCTAGTGTCTTATCTCGCTGGAGAGTCGTGAGTTTTAAGCGCGGTCTCTTTCCTTTCCATATGAATTTAGAAACCAATGACTGAAGCTTATCCCAATATCCCAAAGGGGGAGCAAGAGGAATCATGGAAGAGAAAAAATTAACACGAGGAAGTATATCGATTTTAACTATTGCTATTCGGGCTTGAAATGAATTAGGAAGTTTCGACCAGCGCTCAAAGTCCTTCTCTATCTGATTGTATATACCTTGAAAGTTTTTTATTGCAATAGATGATGTGGAGGGAAAAATTTCAACTCCAAGATATATAAAGCTTTTAACTACAGGTATATGGGAGGGAATGGTAACTTGAAGCGCAGCTGAATTTAAATGCATCAGCGCTGACTTCGTCCAGTTAATTTTGTACCCTGAAAGTGAGCTGAATGTATCAAAGGAGGAGAGCAAATGTGGGATCGAGGAACCAGCACTGCCTACGTAGAGAAGGATGTCATCAGCGTACAAGGATATACGATGCTCTGTGTTACAAAAAGTGATGGGTTGTACTGATGGATGCTGTCTTATTTTCTGCGCCAGTGGCTCGAGGGAAAGAGCAAAGAGTAAGGGTGAAAGGGGGCAACCCTGACGAGTACCCCTTGATATTGGGAACTGGGCAGAGCAGACTTGGCCTGTGCAGACCATTGCTGAGGGATTTGCGTATAAGACCTTAATCATATTATCAAAATGCAAACCTATCCCAAATTTATCCAACGTTGTCCAGAGATATTCCCATTCTAATCGGTCAAACGCTTTTTCAGCATCCAACGATAGAATCGAGCAAGGGGGATCGATACTGCTAGCTGCATGAATGATATGCAACAGGCGACGCACATTATCAGCCGCTAGGCGAGTTCTAATAAAACCAGTTTGGTCGTTGTGTATAAGTTTTGTAAGATATATCTCCAACCGGGTTGCAAGCACTTTAGCATATAGTTTAACATCCCCATTCAGGAGAGAGAGAGGTCTGTAATTACCACATTTTGTTAAATCTTTATTCGGTTTGGGCAGGACTGTAATTATAGCTGTGTTAGTGCTAGAGTTAAATGCACCCTTATCAATGGCTGTATTAATCATATCCAATAGTGGTTTGCCCAGTACATCCCAGAAAGCAAGGTATAGCTCAGGTGGGATTCCATCCCACCCAGGGGATTTGCCCCTTTTCATATTAACAAGAGCCTTCCTCAGTTCTTCTAGAGAAATGGCGGTATTAAGTTGCTCTGACTTGTTGTCAGACAAAGAGATTAGAGTGAGATCTTGAAAAAAATCCGCACACGCCTCCATATCAAGTGAAATTTCAGACTTGTAAAGAGACGAATAGAAAAATTTAAACTCCGTATTGATATCAAGTGGGTTGCTCAGGGTACGAAGAGTTGTTTTAATGGCTGTAATGCCTGAATATTTTTCATGATTCTTTAATCTTAGAGCTAAAAGGTGGCTTGGTCTGGCGCCATTGAAATAGGATGTTCTTCTGGTCCTATGCATTAGGAACTCCGCCCTACGTCTTAACAAAGAGTTCAACTCACTTCTTGTCGCAGCTATTCTACCTTGTAATGTCTCAGAGAATGTGACTTGTTGTTGCGCCTCTAGCTGTTTGAGAGTAGTCTCCAGTTCAGTTATCTTGGTTAGTCTTCTCTTATTAAGGTGGGATGAGAATGAAATTGAGGAGTCCCTGATACAACCCTTTATAGCATCCCATAAGAATCTAGAGTCATCTACCGAGCCTGCATTAACATCTATAAAAGCATTTAACTTTTCTTTGAGAAAGGTACAGAAATCTCCATTTGTGAGAAGTGAGACATTGAACCGCCAGCGTGGAGCTCTAAGAGGTGTACCCAGAAGTGTGAAGCGTGCTGCGACAATGCTATGATCTGACAACGAACAAGGTTTGATGACAACATCGTGTATTTCAGAGAGGGAAAAAGTCGAAGTTAATAAGTAATCTATTCTAGAGAAACTCTGATGTCTTGCTGAATAAAAAATATATTGTTTAGCTGTGGGGTTGATAGCTCGGTAAAGGTCTGTTAAACTAAATACTGACAGAAAGTTCTGAAAATCCTTTGATGCTTGTAGCTGCGTGGCCGTGGAGCGCTGAGCAGATTTGTCTAATACCACATTTACATTACAGTTCATGTCCGCACCAAGTATAAGCGAGAAGTCCTGAAGGTGCAATAAGGCTTCTGTTAAACTGGGAAAGAACTCTGGGTCATATTGGGGCGGGGCATAAACTGAAATAAAAGCAAATTTGCGTCCAGATATAATAGTCTTAATATAAGAAATCCTACCATCCGCACTACCAAATCGTTCAAGTATAGTTATTGAGAGGTTACGTCTCAGTACTACTAGTGCCCCCCTAGTTTTCGTGTCTAGTGATGCAGAGGCGGCCACATAATAGTGCTTGTTGGAAAATCGGCGGACATCTATAGTTCTTAAGTGGGACTCCTGTATGAAAGCAACATCCACATGTTGTCTGCGTAAGAGGTCTAAGCAGGCTGTGCGCTTAATTTTACCATTCAGCCCATTTACATTCCAGCTGATTACATGCATACTATTCATGATAACTAATTGAAGCTAGTATTGTGACAAGATGCAGGGTGAACAAACAACCTACTGTGCAGCTGACCGACCAAAAAGTTAAATTAAAGTGCTGAGAGAGATCCATCCAACCCCAAAACCCCTGTTGCCATGAACCCGCCACTCTCCAAATAACGAGAGTGGACTTGGAACAAAAAACCACACAAATGTGAAAACATAGACAAACCAAAAGTGTGCTCCTCATTGGGAGCCTAACTTCCCCCCACAAGTTGGACCTGTGATCTTCGAGAGGCGTGTTCCTTCCCAGCGCACGCGCGCGCAGGCCCCCCCTCCCAATAACAATTATATCATACCATAGTAATGATCATAACAATCGTAAATGAGCTACACAGATTGTACAAACATGCTGTAGGTTATAAATGCATATTAGTACTGGAAGCGAATAGAGCATACCTTTCTTTTTGAAAACAGACCATAAGATCTCAAACGAAAAATCCAACAGGAATCAAATAGCAACAGCAACATAAGCCAGCTGGACTTATTCAAAGCGTGAAAAGCTTAAGTCCAGTTAGTTTGAGTATGTTTACAGTTAGATAGGCAGTAACTGCTCATTATAGAGCATGCAAGACTGGCATTTATCATTGGAAAGAGAGTGAGACGATTTAAGAAAAATAAAATAAATAACCAAAAATCACTTTGTAGAAAGTCAGTGAGAATGTCGTTGCAGGCTATGCCTGGAAGTCCACGACAGACATCAGGTCGAAGTTGCCTATTAGCCTACTTGCAAAATATTTGACGCTAAACTAGCCTGCTGGTTGGAATACCTGTGATGGTGTAAACTATTCTCCGAGAGAATTGATGAAATCCTTTACCTCCCGTTGAAAAGATGATTTACTCCTCCTCGCGTCGCCTTAAGTTTAGCAGGATAGAGAAGAAATGTACGAAAGTCCAGTTTCTGCAGAGCGTCCATCGCCTCGGAGAAGGCCATCCTGCGCTTGAAGGTGTGCAGGCTGTAGTCCGGGGTGAAGCGGATGGTTCCCTCCAACTCCACGGCCGCACCACGCGCCGCTTTCAGGATCTTATCTCTGTCGGTGAAACGCAGCAGCTTTAAGATAATGGTGCAAGGCACAGGTCTGCCATTTGTGTCATCTTTCGGGGCACCTACGCTGTGTGCGCGCATGATCTCAACAGAGCCCAGGTTAGGAAACCACCGTGGTATGGCATCCGACAGGAAAGCAAGAACATGCGATGTCTCTGCATTTTCAGGAACTCCATGCACACGTAGGTTGTCTCTGCGTGACCTGTCCTCCATGTCGGCAATTTTGTCCTCGAGCTGGATGTGCTTTGCTGCCAGTTTGCTCCCCCAAGAAAAAAAGGGGGCCCCCCCCCCCCCCCCCCCCCCACCTCGTCTTTCTCCATATAGTCCATACACTTAGAGATATCAGCCTGCATGGCAACCATTTCGCCACGGAATACCGCGACCTGTGCATCCACCAGAGCCTGTGTCTTGTTTGTCAGCTGTGACACCACGTCCCCCACGAGCGACGGGATAGCTTCCTTAATGGCTTCTGCAACCGCTAGCTTAACTAGCTCGGCGAGCTCCACATTGTCGGCTGAGCGAGCTGTTGCCGGCTGTTTACTTGTCGTTTTTTTCGAACTAGCTGCCATCCCGGTGTGCACAAATCTTCAGAGATGGCAAAAGTACTCACTTCCCGTACTTAAGTAGAAGTACAGATACTTGTGTTAAAAAATACTCTGGTAAAAGTAGAAGTACTGATTTAACTTCTTTACTTAAGTAAAAGTAACAAAGTACAGGCTTTGAAATGTACTTAAAATATAAAAGTAAAAGTAGCCTTGCGAATGACAACCACTTTTTATGCAAAGCTACCTGGACCACACACGTTACTAGAGTGCAACTGAGAAACTTCAGTGGACATAAAAACCAGGCTCTTTATATGCCATTGTCTACATTTTAAATGGATGTCTGCCAAACATCACATATATGATTATTGTGACAGAGACTGGGACTCCAGCTTAATAAGATTCTGACTGAGTAGCAAGATATGAATTCAATTGTGATTCTGTGAGAATTCACAGATCCAGTTTCTCTTTTTTTAATCTTCCCCTTAACATTTAAAGGAATCTACATGCATGTGTGTGTGCTCAAATATAGAAAGAAAATAAAGGATACAATATGAATTACTAAACACAGATTAATTAAGAAGTTCCCCATACTTTAAGAGTTACACAGTACTGGCCAGGAGTCATACTTGATGCCTCCTAGCCTATCTCAAACATCTCTCTCAGATAAGGCCAGGGATGATTGGGAATGTCTTGCTACTTGTCTGCCTAATCTCTGGGATCTCTGTTTTCTTCATTTTCAATCATGTCGCCGTCCATACTGCTAGTGCTAACGTTACCACCATCATGCTGCAGTTATTTGCCGCAAATGAATGCAGAATGCGGCCGAATCTGTCGAGTCGTCTTGTAGTGGTGCGTTACATGCAACGTAGCCTACAGTATATTCCCATCCAATTAGATTGAATTCGGTATTGATCACGTGAAAAATAATAACTAACTCCAGTGAAATTATTTGAAACTTGTTAGTGAGGACTAGATTAGGACCGTATTTAAAGTTGATGCTGGTTTCAAACTTCGCCCCCCCCCGGTGTGTCTGTAAAACACGGACAGAGTCAACTTCTCTCTTTTGATGCTTTACAAGCAACGTGAAACCTAGCTAACAGGTGAAGAACACAAACAACTAAATCACTAGCTAACCTACTTTAACTGTGCAGGAACTATAGACCAATACAACAACATTAAACATTAAATGAACTGACAACATAAGTTATACGACTTACAGTTCTCAAGGACGCACACACACCATCTCAACTGATTATCCTCCGGACAGCAGTCTCTCTTTCTATTCTCCGACATTACGACCTCTTGTACAAAACTAAAGTAACGAGCCAATTTTTTAAATGTAAGGAGTAGAAAGTACCGATATTCGTGTTAAAATGTAAGGAGTAAAAGTAAAAAGTCGCCACAAAAATAAATAGTAAAGTAAAGTAGAAATATCCGAAAAATCTACTTAAGTACAGTAACGAAGTATTTGTACTTCGTTACTTCCCATCTCTGCAAATCTTCCACAGATCAGAAAAACTAACCGGGAGCTTAAAAAAGTAGCGTTGGGTATGAAAAGAATACTAAAATATTGGGGGTTCCTGCGGAGCGACGAAACAAAGCGTCTACATCCCTCGCGATGGTCACGTGACTCCACTATGTAAACCTATTCTGATATAAGATCTAAATACAATTATGAACCTGAAAATTTGCATGTTGCAATGCACCATTTATTTCTTTGTGGGTACACATAGTATACCATCAATACTCCCTCAAGTAATTATATCAAAAATAAAACATTGCATTTTCACCATTGCAAACACAACATTCTTTGCCCTTCTCTGGTCTCAGGGGTTTTCAAAGAAGCTGTAAACTAAACTTGAATATATTAGGTGTCAGAAAAGAGTTGATAATTAGAAACAGCTATAAACTCTCTGTGCAGCACGAGTTTCATGCTGTATATTGGAATTGCATTGTCCCTCTCAATATCTGTATCCTATTCTCGCAGTAACACAATATGTAACACATTTTTACACATACACACAACATTGGAGGTGGGGCAAAAAGAAAAGATTCAGCAATACATACTTATACTTTTCTGATGCATTACGGATGTACTATCAATATAAAATTGTGATAATTTATTGATTTTAATATTCTCTTATTGTCACACATGTTTTAGTTTTTCTATACTTATGAATACACAAAACTGTTGATAATAAATAAAACTATTAATTGTGATATCTTGTGATTTGCAAGATGTAAATATATTTTATAATAGAGATGGACATACATTTGTTTAAATGTAAATACAGTATTGTGTGTATTTCATTTTCGTTGTTTTTTTCAGTTTTTTTTAACACAAAGTCGAATTATGGTTCATGGGACACTTTATGGGAAGTGTAAACTTATTATCTTATGTCATCATAAATATAGTCACTCCAAATCAAACATTTGAGTGATTTAATTTGCATTGCTTACTCAATATTTTGTACAGAGCATATGGAGCATACAGCATGGATTTGATCAAGTGGAGTGTTCATGACACTCAAGAAATCTGGATTTGGACCTTCCTTTATAAAGTGGATTGAGATTATTTATTCACACCTTATTGCCTCAATTAATACCAATCCAAATATTTTGCAATGAGTCATCGGACCCATCTAGGTTGCCCCCCTCCGTTTTTTGTGTTGTTGATTATTATTGATCGCTACCAGTGTCAGACAAAACCAGTTAATATCCCCTGTTGACATGTATGGACAAGAGCATCATATCTCGCTATATGCTGACAACATTCTTTGGTTTATATCTCGTCCTCAAACATCAATACCTCACCTCTTGACACTAATTAGCAACTTCGGCAACCTTTCTGGATTCTCTGTCAACTCAGACAAGAGTGAGCTAATGTCAGTCCTTTAAGGAGATCAATATGACATATTTACTGTTGACTCCTTTTTTATATTTTGTTGTAATTGTTTAAAACAATCCTGAAGAACTCTTAGGAAGAACTTGCACAACAAAATTGAACAGCTTAAGGAGGGTATTGACTCCTGGAATACCCTTTCTATTTCTCTACGTGGAAGGGTACATGCACATGTGACTGTAAAGTCCAGGGCAAGAAGCATGCAACAGGCCTTTATGGCTAATCAGGTCTAATCATCTGAGGTTTAGGAGTTTCTAAAAATATGCTGCTGAGGTTTTGAAAGTTTTTGACACTTTATTTGTCTTTATTATGGTATATAAATCTTAATACATTAAAGTTGTAGTCCGTAAGATTTGAGTTAGGTTGTTTCGGTACCTTTGGCAGAAAGATGTAATTTCAGACGCGATCATGGGACTTCAAAGTGAGGTCTCTACTAAATGATGTCGGTAGAATCAGTTCTCACCGGCGCAATGCCTTCACATGCTCCAGTCTACACAGATAGCAGTTTAGTCTAAGATGAGCTAAGAGCTGATACATCCATGAAGATGCGTCAGTGGATCATCAGTGGAGATGATAGAGCCGAGGAGGCAGCGGCTAGCAAAAAACAAACACCCTACTAGCCACTGAGGCAGAATGTGAAATAAATTTAGTCGCCACGGACACTCAGATCCTATTACTTGACAAAGCAGCAAATATGAGCGCTTTCATCAGTGGCTCATATGCATGAGAATAAACCCCATTTGTTTAACTCCCTCTTTGATAGACAGGAACTTAACAGACATTTGACTAGATGAAAATCTTACAGAAAACAAATTTAACTGACTTTGGAAACCACTCAATATGTCCATTTATCCAAAACCGTTATGCCATTTTACTATATGACATCAGTGAGAGAAGTGACTCAGTTCCCATAGGAATCCCATGTGCAGTAGAGAGTAGTAGGTCAAAATGGAGAGGATGACTACAAGAAGTGAAGGTGGGATGAAAGATGTTCTCAGCTACAGAGGAAGAAAATGCAGCAGGGGAGGGAGGGCAGCTATAAATTGGCTGTAATACAGAGAGCTTTTGTCAGAGAGTCGACAGAGATACTCTTCTCTCTCTCTCTCTCTCTCTCTTTGATGATGGAGATCCTGGAAGAAGTTGAACTCTGCTTCCCACAACTCCTCAATGCCTCCTGCAAGAAGCCAATGCGTACTCACTTTGAGATCATACTGTCTTACATTATACTGTCCTCCATCACTCTGCTCACCACAACTCTCAACCTGCTGGTCATCATCTCCATCTCCCACTTCAAGTATGGTGCATGGAATTGAAAACAAAATGTAATAGATGTCAGAGTTTGGTGGAAGATTTCATGTTATTTATTGTGTCTTATAGATATATTGAATCATAGTTTTGTTGCTGGTCTTTTTCTCCAGGCAGCTCTACACCCCCTCCAACCTCCTCATCCTCTCTCTGGCCGTCTCAGATTTCTTCGTGGGCCTCCTCATGTTCTTTCAAATTATACTTATAGACGGCTGCTGGTTCCTTGGTGACCTCATGTGTACTCTGTATTATGTTTTGGACTATACCATTACTTCTGCATCAATAGGAACCATGGTGCTCATATCTATTGACCGCTATGTAGCTATTTGTGATCCTCTGCATTACTCCACTAAAGTCACAGAAAAAAGAGTTCAAGTCTGTGTTTGTCTGTGTTGGATATGTTCCTTAATTTTTCTAATTCTGATTCTGAAGGATAACTTGAAACAACCAGGCAGGTATAACTCCTGCTCTGGAGAGTGTGTGGTTGTCAGTGACTACATCACAGAACTTGTTGATCTGGTGGTAACCTTTATCGGTCCTGTTACTGTCATCATAGTTCTGTATTTGAGAGTATTTGTAGTGGCTGTGTCTCAGGCTCGTGCCATGCGCTCTCACATTGCAGCTGTCACAATTCAGGGTTCAGTGAAAGTAACTGCTAAGAAATCTGAAATGAAAGCAGCCAGGACTCTCGGTGTTGTTGTAGTTGTGTTTCTAATATGTCTCTGCCCATATTTCTGTGTTGCTTATACAGGTGATAACTTGCTCAATGCTTCATCCGATGCCTTTGTAATGTGTCTTTTCTATTTTAACTCCTGTCTAAATCCTCTGATTTATGCCTTTTTCTACCCCTGGTTCAGAAAATGTCTTAAACTTGTTGTAACGCTTCAGATACTGCAGCCTGGCTCCAGTGAGACCAACGTGCTATAAAGAGAGAGAGAGAGAGGCTGGAGTGACTAAAACTACTTTTTCAATGGAAACAAACATACACATCCATATTGCAATGCCTTAAATAATGTTGGTCTACGTAAAGTGAAAACATGCTAGTCTTTGTATATATTGCATGCATCTTCATCATTTATTTAGGGAAGGAGAAAAGGACACAGCATGCTGGTGCTTCTTAGGGGCCTCTTCAGTCAAATGCACAGTAATGTTATAAGTTATATGCAGTGCTGGGGAGTAGGGAACTAGCCTACATGTACTTACTGTATACTAGTAGTTTATGTGCATTTTCCAGCAGATTGCTGGTACTTCACTACATCCACACTTGCAGTGATTCAGGTAATTAAATAACTTTTTGGGGGGCATAAAATGAAAGGTATGATTTTTTATTTTTCAATTGCTTCTCCACTGTAATTTAACCCCTTTTGTCATGCCCAGGCAATACATTCATCAGGCAGCCACTTTTGTTTAGGACAGGTTTAGGTCTCACACTTATAGTTATCACTCTTGAAAAAGCATCTGAAAAATGCCCAGTTTTGTCATCTGAAATAACTGCTACATCACTGTGGCCTAACTGTTCAGTTCTTCCAGTTGCATTTCAAATGGCTGTTCACTCAGTCAGTCAATGGTCATATTAAGGACAAACCCATATTGAAGCTACTAAATGCCTAAAATGTGACAATATCAGTTTTGTTTATAATGTATTTTCATATACAAATTACTTGAATTTAATTAAATAGCCAACATTTCTCATAGCAGTATTTTATTTATTTCTTTTACATTTGATGAGCAAGTATTTGTAATTTGTAACAACATAAGCTGTAAAACGGAACTTGATTATATTAGTTGTCAGAAAAGTAATTAGCAATAGCTATAAACTCTCTGTGCAGAACATTCGTTTAATGCTCTATAATGGAACTATGTTAAATTGCATCGTCCCTATCAAATAAAATAAAATTCAATTTGAATAAGTATTAATCATTGCAATTTAATAACAAATGTTCAGAGAGGTTGATGCATGTTATTTTTACCTTACCTTGTTAACTTAGTAATCTTGCTTGGTGCAGTACCCCTACCTGGACCCTAGTTTCTGACAGTGGACATTGTATACAAACCCAACAAAAGCTGACATTACAGCACTTTCCCATTAATAGTGGGTTACTATTTTTTGGTTTAAGTCTGGCCTGTGAATAAGTGGGCACTTTTTAAAATTAATTTAATTGAGGGGAAATTTTTGCTGGCATGTGTCTTTTTATTTTACATTGTGTTGTTTGTTGCTGTATTTTTTTTGCCAAAATAGTTTGAACTGCTTTTTCCAAGTAGCTTTATTTAACCAAATTAGATTTCTCCCGAGTATAATTAACACTATTTATTACACTTTCTATATATTTTCTCTGATGTATTACCAATGTACTATCAATACAAAAATTGTGATAATTTATTGATTTCAATATTGTCTTATTGTCACAGATAATTTTGTTTTTCTCTGATGAATAGACAAAACTGTTGATAATAAATTAAACTGTTAATCATAAAATCTTGTGATTTGCTTTTGTAAAATGTAAATATACTGTACATTTTGTTAAATAATAGAGATGAAAATAAATGTGTGTTTAGGACAGCGTTGTGTGGATTTCCACTTATATTATTCATCTGCTTAAAGCTCCATTGTGTAATTTTTTTAGTTGATTCTTAGCAAAAACCCTTTGTTCTTTCAAAAAAATGTGCTCATTCATGTGTAATTACTTCCACCAACTAATCAAACTATTCTCATACTCGTAGAATCTGAGAATACTCACTCAGAATACATACCAGCGACTCGCTCGAATGATGGCCGCCATGTTGCGCCTCCATCTTTAAAATACATTAGCCAATGAGGGACATACCTCTGCCTTTCACACTTTTCACTCAGTGGCACTGACTGTGACGAATGCCAGGGAGGGAGGGGGAGAAGATTACTTGTTACTGCCGGCAGATTTGAAAGCCTGTTGAAAATGGAGGATTGTGCCTATTCTCGAGGACATGTAACTGAGTCGCCAAGGAAGTTAAAAAGAGAATTAAAACGACAACGCGACAGGCAAACCAACAAGACCAAAGTTGATATTGGAGTGGCTTTTCCAGGATGGAAAGAGATTATAAGGAGCAAGGATTTTAAAAGGGACACCAAAGTTGCCTGCTTTCTTCTCGACAGGTAATTCTGCCTATTTGTGTAAATTCAAAGTTTTATAGTTGCTACTTGCTTGGCTAACTATAGCATGGTTATGCATAACGCAGAACGACATCTATGATACTTTTCCTCGCGTCAATGATGAAAAAGGATTGTCTACCTTGTAACATAAACATAATCATGTGTTGTGATTTCTCTGGCAGACAACTCACGTTATGGAGTTGTAACACTGACTAGCTACAGCTAGAACAGCTGTGTGTAAACAATGGAGATACTAAGAGCTAATGACATGCTTGACATGATTGTTCATACTGCTCAGAGAAATATATGAAAAACACAAACCTCCGTACTGTAAACATTGCCTCACACTATTATTCTCATACAATATACAGAATAACGATAGTACTGATATTTTACTAACATTAGCTTGCATATGTTTGGGAACCTGATAGCTGATGTTAGCAATGAAATGGTACAAAAATAATGTAAAACTATTATTACTAGAAAGTAATATTCAGTTGGTTGTCATTCACAATTTCACTGCTAGATGGGAGAAATTCTTACACAATGTGACTGTTGGATCCAAACAAATGTGCATAAACTGATCTTCAAACAAAAGAACACTGGCCAACTGGCACTCAGAGACAAAAGACTCAGAGACCATGTGGTCTTTCAAACAGAGGCCTACATGTAAGTTCCACATCCCTTGCTCCAAACTCCTAAATGAAGAAAGGAGATAAGGAGGCCACAAAATGACTGAATGACCATGAAGGAGTGGCCAAAGTGGTCATTCTCTAAGAACTACAACCTTGTAGTTCACACCTCTTCAGAGATCTCTGGATCCTGTTAAGAAATCTCTAAAAGACGTGTTCGTTTGATTTCTGAGGAGGAAGGAGAGGCTGGGTCGAACTGAAAGATAAAAACCAAGGTTTAATGAACAACACGATGAAAACGACATGACAAAAACAAACGTTACACTGCACACTGAATCCATGCTTCTCCTTGTGGAGTCACATAAAAACAGCCCTGGGACATTCTCAGGATCACACATATATTCCCTATGTAACACCTCCCAGACAATGAAAACATGCTGCCGTTCAATGTAGCTGCTCTCATCGGAATGTTTATTCAACTTAATTTCAGTGCAAAGTCTGTCGCAGTACTTTCTACTTAGTGTATAAAAAATCCAAATCAGGATTTCTATCAAAATAAACAAAAAATATACACAAGCGTGGCTATTAAGAAAATCCTGCACTTAAGTTACATATGTGTACCCAGATCCTCTTGTACAGCATTTGTATCTATACTACCCAGTATCTTTTACCTTCTCTAATTTGTACATATAGTGTATAACATCACTTTATCTTATATACATATAAATCAATGCACAAATATAACTAAGTTTACTGTTATTCAGAAAGACTAGACAGTTGCTACCGATTTGGAATCAATATAGAATTAAATCCGAAGCAGGCAGATAATGTTATACTCATGGCAACTAACTAAGGCAAGTTAGCTCAACCAACATAACAAAATACATTATACTTTACTAACTTCAAAATGTGGAACATGCAATGTGCAGAAGCAAGATATATTATTATCCCAATGCTACTTAGACACATTAACAACATCGAGAAGAGCTAGTAGTAGCATAGCATTGAGAAAGGCTAGCAATAGCATAACCACTGTTTTATATTTCTGATAGCTAGCATACCATTAGCATTCCTACTACTGTGCTAACTTATTATCACAGACAAAACCTTACTAATACATATAGTTTGACATGTTACCATCCTGTTTCGTGACCATTTATATGCATGTGCATGTAAAATACATACCTAAACAAAAGGATAAGTGAGACAATGAAAACGTGCTGCCGTTCAATGTAGCTGCTCTCATCGGAATGAGCGATAACGTGCAGCTTCCCAGAAGTCCACAGTCAATGCAGCACATAAAGTCTCACACTGCCCCCTACTGACAACAGTTGGGATAGTACATGTACCCAGAAAGGTGAAATGCTGCTGCACATCATAATTGCTTTGACATATAACAAACTTAATAAAAACAAAAATGTGATCATACATTTGTGTATGTCACACCTACACCTGGGTGGTTCTTCCAATGAAATCTTCCCCTATTGGTCAGATGTCTCTCAAAAGAAAAGGTGTACGTTCCCAATAAATCCAAAATAGGAATACACATTCTTTGTTCTAATCACGTCTGGCCTAGCAGGGAGTTGCTCCCCAAAAGCAGAAACAATAGATCTCCATGTGTGGAGACAAGGAGCTTTCTCCTGTATGCTAAATGACTGATATGACCTGATGATTCTTTAGAAGCTAGAGGGGGTGTGAGCCAGACAAATACTAATTAGTGTAGTTACTTGATTATATTTAGCTGCAGGCTACATTAAACATTGTTTTCAAAAACGTAAGCATGGTTTTAACTTTTTTAACTTCAACAATCCCCATTCGCTTAATGGCTGAAGGAAGCACATAGGCGCTTGTACTAAAAACTTCCATTTCTAAACAAAGTGGATTCAATTAAGGGATCCTGGAAACACATGTCATGTTTCAACACTGCAGAGAGAACAACGACGTTCTCTAGAAGAAAATCGGACACGGACACGGTTGTTTCTTCAAAGTCGACTCTAGCTTGTGCCCCGCTGCCCCGAGGAGCACGCAGCTTGTCCGGGCCCATTGACAAGCGGCCGGATTGCGTTCTGTTCTTTCGTGGGAACCTACGGACTGATGGACTACACACAGTAAGAAGGCTTCCGGTCTGGGCAGAGATAAATAGTGTGTTTTATTAATGAGTAACTTGCTATTGTTGCTATTTGTGTTGCCATTAATGTGATCTGATTAATAAGCGCTACTGCTGCACGTTTGATTTATTAATCTATGATTGTGACCGCTGAGTCAAATCTATTTCTGTGAATGTATCATTTGATCACGATACTGTTGATATGTTGTGTTGAATATGTAGCTTGTTAAAACTGTAATTGCTACCTGCTAACTCCCCTTTCACGGAGTTTTTGTTATTGTACTGAGTGAGACAATCAGGTTTTCAAAGTGCCCTATCCTCTCCTAAGGGTTTTCTTTCCTCTTTCACTAACACACACACACACACACATCAGCTGGCCAACAGCGAGTCACTTATGTCGAATAGCTACACAGCTAGCACATAGCGAAGTAGTTTAGCGTTTCTCTCTTTGTCAGCAACATGTTAGTTTGAGAGCTAACTGACTAGCTTAGTCAGGTGGCATTGCAACACAGTCCACTACCGCCCTCTCTAAATAGCTTTTGTGCAGCTAACACATAGCCTAGCTTCAATGAGCTAACGGCTAATCTGGACGTGACCGAGCAACCCCCGGGTTGCTCACCCCCTCCTCCTTGCACTCTCTCTCTCTCTCTCTCTCTCTCTCTCTCTCTCTCTCTCTCTCTCTCTCACACACTCACACACAGTGTCTCCCCACATGCTGGTTTGTTTTGCTTTGTTGTAGATTAAAAAAGGGTATATTGGTTTTAATTGATCGAAGAATTATTGATCGGCCATTGATGATTTAGAAGTTAATAAATGCTACTATACTTTAATTAGCAGTTGTTTGTGATTATTTGTGTACTTATTGTAATAATTGCTGGTTGAACACAGGCCAGTGCTCGAATTCACCCTTCCTTTTATTCCTTTAAGGAATACCAGATAAATTAATCAAATTAATTAGGATCTGTATTTTAAAGGAATACCACCTAATGAGACTATTTCAGTTTTATTATTGGTCCCTGCCTTTGCAGGGTGGTGCCCCATTTTGATTGTTTGTTGATTTGATAAAGTTATTAATAATCATATTCATAACTTTATTAATATTGATAAACATCTTTGATAATTTGCCAATGATTGAATCTGTACCCTACGAATTCCCAACATAGCTTTAAATTCTTCATTTCCCATCTTTTCAACCCAAGGTCAAATAATGGTGTATGGGACACTGTATGGGATGTGTAAGCTTATCATCCTATATCTTCATGAATAAAGTCACTCCAAGTCAAACATTTGAGTGATTGTATTGATTATGATATAGGTATTTCTTGAGTTAATATGTTGGTAGTCCTTGTCTATAATAAGTCCTAGTTTAATAACAATAACAAAGACATGTCTCTCCGGGAACCATCACGTTATCATTGTTGAGTGGTTTGTGTCGTCAGCAAGCGCCTGATGGCCGGGTTTGCCAGGGAACATGGCCGGGCACAGTCCAAAGAAGCAAAGTGGCACCCTCCTCTCCAAATGGCCTACCACCAATGGAAAGAACCGCTGGGGTCTGGTGCACTGCCACACAGGTGGCAGTGTTGGTCAGGGGCCTCAGCGGCCTAGACCTGGGCAGCAAAGGCTGGCTCTTGGGATGTGGAACACCGCCTCTCTGTGGGGAAAGGACCCAGAACTTTTGCGGGAGGTGGAGCGCAACCATTTAGATCTGGTGGGGCTTACATCTACGCACAGTCTCTGATCTGGAACCGTACTCCTGGACAGGGGTTGAACTCTATTCTTCTGAGGAGTTTCCAAGGGTGTGAGAGGCGCCAGGTGGTCGTAGGGATATTCATAAGCTCCTGGGCTAGCGCTGCCACGTTGGAGTTTACTCTGATGAACAAGAGGGTCGCCTTCCTATGCCTACGGGTTGTGGGGTGTGAAAACTCTGACTGTCTTCTGTGCATATGCACTGAACAGCAGCTTGGAACCTAAATTGATTTGTGTATGGGGCTCCAGTAGGGGACTCCATTGAGAGACTTTGACATGCAGGTGGGCAATGATGGAGACACCTGGAGAAGTGTGTTTGGGAGGAAAGTCATAGCCTGATCTTAACCTAAGTGGTCTAAGTGGTTAGACTTCTGTGCTAGTCATGGATTGTCTATAATAAACAACATAAGGATGCTCATATGTGTAAGTGGTACCAGAGCACCCTAGGCTAAAGGGTTTATGATCGATTTTGTGATTGTAACGTCGGATCTAGGGCCACGGGTTTTGGTACACTCAGGTGAAGAGAGCTGCAGAGATGTCAATCGAAAACCATCTGGTGATGAGTTGGGTCGGTGGGCGGGCGAAGACTCCAGACAGACCTCGTAAGCCCAAACGGAATGTGCAAGTAAATTGTGAATGTCTGGCCCTTGTCTGAAAAAAATTAAGGTCAGCACCAAGGTGCTGCTGGAAAACCGTCCACCACTTCAGGAGGGTAACCAGCCAAAATGTGTACAGTAAGGATGGGACGCTGTTGACCTCAACTGAGAAGGTAATTGGGCGGTAGAAAGAGCACTTTGAAGAACTCCTAAATCAAACAAACGCACCCTCTATGGTAGAGGCAGAACTGGAGGCTGATGAAAGATCGTTAGTCAAACAACAGGTAGTCAAACAACTCCACAGCGGCAAAGCCCCGGGGATTGATAAGGTCCATCCAGAAATGCGGAAAGCTTTGAGTGTGAAGGGGTTGTCTTGACACACGCCTCTTCAACATTGTGTGGAAGTCTAGGACAGTCCCCAAAGAGTAGCAGACCAAGGTGATGGTTTCCACAATTACCACCCCAATCAGCCTCCTTATGAGGAACTTGTCGCTCTTACACCTTATCAATTTACTTTGTGCTTTGCTCCTATCATAATTACTATGGACACTAGAGAGCGCCACCACTATAAATGTTGATATGAGTTTCAATTTCTGCTTAACAAACAACCCATAAGAGCGTTTTTTTCTTTTTGCCCTTTTTTACCCCTGGTTCAGAAAATGTCTTAAATTTGTTGTAACACTTCAGATACTGCAGCCTGGCTCCAGTGAGACCAACATACTATATAGAGAGAGTGTGTGGACTTAAAATATGTACTTGTCCATATTGCAAAAAAATCTGGTCTGCATAAAGTAAAAACATGCTAATCTTTACATTAATTGCACTGTATGTCACATAAATCTTTGGAACTAGTGAGCATTAAAAGACATATCTGCTGCAAAATCTACTCTCTGCTGTATATTGTTAGTTCAACATATATATATATATATCTGTATATTTTACAGAATTGATTTTACCTCAACATTTTTGGCATTCAAGCCAGAAGTAATCATAACCATGCAACATTGTCTGTCATGCTATGTCATGTCATCTTTATAATTTATTTAGGCCATTTTGTTCAAATAGAAAATATTAGTAATAATTAAATAATATGAGAGTAGTTTATTGTCTTATCATTATGCAGCTATAATTTGGAATTGGTAAGCCTACAGCCTACTTTTTTACTTTACTTTAAACTAGTTGTCACAACACTACAAATAAAATACGTAGAAAGTATTGGTATTGGTATCGGTATCGGCAATACCAGCCTGGGGATTACTTGGTATCGGATCGAATAGGAATTAAGTGGTATCGCACATCACTAGTGTAAAGTGTGACTGTATTTCACTGTAGAGGATTCCAACAGCGGGACGTAACAGTCTGCTCTGCAGCGCAGCAGCTGCCGTTGTTGGAATTAAACAACACAGACGGTGAGTTCACTTGCAGCTGCCATTGTTGGAATTAAACAACACAGACGGTGCGTTCACTTAAAACAGGTAGCCTCGTGGTGCATTCACAGAAATTGTAAAATTACATTTTCCCATCTGGTGGTTGTTTTTGTCGTTCAACAGCAATTTACTGGTGAAATAAGTTATTGTTATAGTTATTACATTATTATTAAATCGTTAATTTTGACCATGGCCTTAACAATAAACAAGTTCCTGACTGTCGGGGCGGATTGGTCATCAGCAATACCGGGAACAATCCGAACGGCCAGTCCATTTCAGGCCGAACCGGCAGGTGGTCAATACGTTTTTTTTTGTTTTTTTCTTTCATGCGCGACCGGCCTGGCCGGCCGTTCAGCTGCAGCAGAGCGCTGTGTCTGTGTGTGTTTCAGACCGGGCCAAACCAATACTTTCAATCTTGAGGGGGGATACGAGCGGCCCCTCCTAACTTGGACTTATCCTCGTTTTTTCCTGACATCCGATTGGCTCAAACTTAAGGCGCCGAAAAAAGAGTTTACTTTCAGTCAGGTTTGGATTTGGTGATGTGAGGTAGGACAGTTTTAGGTTTTTAGGAGTTTTAGGCCTGTATACCTGAGTTGTTTCTGTCTCCAAATTTTTGCTTTGATAAGCTAATTGTTTTTATTTTCTATTGTTGCACACATACACTCTCATCAGGAGGAGAGAGGAGGAGGAGGAGCAGAAGGAGAGAGGAGGAGGAGCAGCAGGAGAGAAGAGGAGGATGAGGAGGAGCAGCAGGAGAAAAGAGGAGGAGGGAGCAGTAGAAGAGAAGATTAGGAGGAGCAGCAGGAGGAGAGAGGAGGAGGAGGAGCAGCAGCAGGAGGAGGAGAGAGGAGGAGGAGGAGAGAGGAAGAGCAGGAAACAGACAGGTAGAGGGGCAGTGTGCAGGGCTGGGTAGGCAATCATATTAGGCATATCAATCAATCAGATATTTACATATAGGATAAAATGCCAATAGTTCCACTTACTAGATAATAACTTGACTGAAGCACAGATTGAATTAGAAAATGTTTTATTCTTAGTCATATTTATAACTGATGTTCTTCTCATACATATGTAGCTGCACAATCAGTAAGCAGAGGCAGGGTCCATCACAGGGGAAGCTGAGCCAGGGAGCCAAGCTGAGAAAGTAAGAACACACACACACACACACACACAAATCTCTATTTTATGGGACTGCATTGTAGTTTTTGAGTATATGAGTGTGAGTATTTGTAACTATTTTATCACTCCAACTGACATGCTGGTAGTTAGCAGTATACTGTGACTTATGTGTTCGAGATTAGGTTTTGCTGACCTGGTTGTGTTCAGTGCAGTGGTGACTTGCTTATACAACCTGAGGAGGCAGGTGTCATCCTAAAGTTTCTTGAAGGTCTTCAGCATAATCTGATTCTCTTTATACCATAAAAACACTATTAGAATTAAAATAACTTTAAAAATTAAAAATCGCGTAAAAGGCCTCTCCATCTTAAAGTCCCGGGCTGAATTTCAGTCCCAGTATGGCCCTGCTGACTGTTGTTTAGTACCCTTCTTTTTTTTCTTTATTCTTCTTTTGTTTGTGTTGTGCCCTTAAAAAGGGGAATAGTAATTGGAGAAGGATGAGGAAAACACACACGCAGCTCTTTCCTTCACTCGTCGGTATTGGATCTTATTTTCAGGGTTCGTACACCTTTTCCAAGGTCAAATTCTAGCACTTTTCAAGCACTTTCAGGGTCCATTTTAAAGCTTTTTCCAGCACCTTACACCACCGTAAAATATATACCAATACATAGTCAAAATTATTATTTAGTGTTTTTATCACATTAAAAGACATAATGCTATAAACATCCAAAATTGTGTTTCGTAATAGCAGAAGCATCAGATATTTCCAGGAAATCAGTTGGTGCACTCTCTTAAGTTTATGCTACCCTTAATTTCAGTCTTTTCACACTTTTTTCCAAATCTAGGACATGCCGTACAAACTTGTAATGGTTCAGTCATATTGACATGTTTGTCTTCCACCCTACAAAGTTTGGGCTGCCTATGAATACATGTCCAAATATTGCTTCCCAGATAATGTGATTTTCAAGTTGTAAAACTGAAGTAATTTCGAGGGCTAAAATATGAAGACAGGATTTGAACAGAAATATTTTACAGGCCTTGGTTTTTATTCATACACAAGACACACAATACCAACAAACCATCAGTCATGCCCTACAGCGCTGCTTTTCCCTCCCTGTCTCCAAACCTCCACTCTCTTCCATAATCAGAAGAGCTCTATTGCTTGGCACTGATCTCCAACAGTAGCAGGGAGGAGGTATGAAGAGTGAAGGAGAGAGAACCTTATCAAAGGAAGGACATTCAGAGGAGGAACTGATGTTTAATTTCAGAGTTGAACAAGCTGCACTTTTCTCTTCATAAGTCCTCTTCCTTCCTGTGTTTCCTTCTCCCATGTTTTTCTTCTCTTCCTCCACCACTCTCTTCTATTCTTGCCTCTCCTCTTCCATTTGTGTACCACACACACACACACACACACACACACACACACACACACACACACACACACACACACACACACACACACACACACACACACACGATAGTCATGACAGAACCACACACTTAAGGGTTCCAGATACTGTATTCATGAAGACTGTATTCATACCACTACACCTAATGACTATTTTATGTCAGGATGAGAGGAAGAGCAGAGGATGGGAGGCCAGAAACTAAACCGGGTTGGATTCAGCAGGTCTGACTCTCCCTACTTCCTTTCCTAGTCATCCTACTTATTTCTGTGTCTCTTGTCATAATAAATACAGTCTATGGATGGAGTTACAGTTTTTACTGACATTCTTGAATTGTTCTGTTTGGATTCAATCAGATTATAAATATTAGTCCTTATAACCGCGACATATACTGTTTTTCTTAACTGTCAAAATTGCTTTAGAGCATGATTTAGAACAACAGATTTATCACAGAAAAATGAGAAATACTTGGTGGACCCAGATTTTATAAAATATATACCATATCGGTAACAATTTTTACGACGCCCATGTCTATAATGCATTATAAAAACATACTTATAATGCATTATACGCTTGAAGCACAGTATAATTATAGTTATAAGCACTCGTAAATATCCATAATGTTTTATAACAATAATCATGACACATTAAAAAGCATATTATAGTGACTATCATAATACTTAATAATTGCTGGTCACTCACTGACATTTTTTTCACAGATCATATTGTATTACAATTCTCATAGTAATACATTGTAGCCTATTAGCTAAAATCAATTAAGTGTTTAGAGTGAGTAAAGTTTGGGGGGGGAAACATCACATTAATGAAATGTAAATGTCTATCATTCAGTAGTGTCAAATTGGAGTACCTTACCAGTACTACCCTATAAACCATTAATTATACTCTCCCCTTTCACCTTTTTATTATTAGCCAACATTTGAAGTGCAGTTTTATCTCACGTTTGGTCAACTTTGCACATTTAATAGGACTAATGTCCCCAGTAAAAGAAAATACCTTAAGTACCTTACCTTCAATCATTAAAATATACATTTATAATTAAAAAGTTTCTTAGTAACTCAAGAGTATTGTACTTTATGATTGTTCTGATGCATTCCTTTGTTTATTCTTTGTGGATGTAGTAAAAACTTTGTCACCTTAATAATTTCTCCGCATTTCAAAGTGCTCAATTCTTACGTCTGTTATTATTGCTGGCTGGTTGTATACCCTTACATAAAAATAAATGTTATGATTTTTCACACTTTTCTGGCACTGAGATAAGACATGTTAAACCTTTATAGAGACTCGTAACGTCTTGTCTTGTTGCATGAATTCACAACACATTTAAATGAAACAGAGTGATGTGGACTGACTAATATGCAACGATGAATTTATTTCCAACAGGAATATAAACAATACGAAAAAAGAAATAATCAAACTGAGGAACAGTCTCAGGGCCAGATGTGCGTACATTTGCTAATATTAGCGTTATCTGCGCCATGGAAAACCAGCAGAAAGCACACGCTGTGATACATAAGCTTATGTCGGATTTACCAAATCTGCAGTTCATTGGGTAATCAGCGCCTTTATCTGCCCACTATACCGTAAATTGCACGCATTTAAAAGCACAATTGAATGGGCCTCCTTCTCTCTTTCTATCATGGATCAGCGACCAAGTCAGTCAAAACAAAGATTTAGCAATAACAAAGTTGATCTGCTTGTTCATGAGGTAACAGCTTGATGTGTGTTATTTCGGCATTAGTGGTGGGGAAATGTATGTATTGACTAGTGCGCTGTAGCAAAGCTTTAAGTACTGGTGCTATGATACGGCTGAGTGAAGACTGCGATATCCCCACTGCTGATGCTATGACTGTTTGAAATGATCCTGATGCCAATGTTTGTAACGTAGCGAGACGTTTAATAACTGCTGGAATGGAATGTGAACGCTGAGTCGGAGATTCGATTACACCTGATTTTAGGTGCGCTCTCACGGGTGCAGTTTTTGTACATACCGCAAAATACATAATTAGGCGCTGTCATGACCTGGCTCAGGTGGTCATAACAAAGAGGGAGACAACACCATGTTAAATGTTTAAACAATACTTTATTAAACCAAATTCAATTCAATTTTATGTATAGTATCAAATCATAACAAGAGTCATCTCGAGACACTACAGATAGAGTAGGTCTAGACCACACTCTATAATTTACAAAGCCCCAACAATTCTAATAATTCCCCCAAGAGCAAGCAGTGCGACAGTGGCGAGCAAAAACTCCCTATTAGGAAGAAACCTCGGACAGACCAAGGCTCTTGGTAGGCGGTGGCTGACGGTGCCGGTTGGGGATGTGATGAGCAGTGGCAATAATAGTCACATTAAAGATAATGGAACAGTGACTTCCAAATTGAACCAAATTAGACCAAATTAACTATATACAGAATAGGATGTGGAAATCAGTAGCGTCAGTGGTGTAGGGTGTGCATGAGTGAAATAGGTGCGTGTGTGTGTTGTAAAGTGTAAACTCAGCAAAAAGCAAACCTAGGACAACTTAACCAAACATAACCAAACCTTGGTGTGCCTGTGAGTACAGCCAGAGCAGAGAGAAGAGACAGAGGATACTGCAGCTTAAGTGGCCTCAGCACACCAGAACCAGCTGAGCTGAGTTACTCTAATTAGTAACCTGCAAACAGGAGGGCACAAGTTAAGACACACCTCCTCAATGTAGACCGCAAAAAACAATTAAATAACACCGAAGGGCATCACATCTCCTTCCTCCCTCCCTCCCTCCATTTACCAACTGTGGGCACATGACAGGGCGTCCTGCAATAATTCTACTATAGTCCTACCCAGCACGATTGAACCTCCCCACAACCTGCACTGTCTTGCCACCCTTGTCACGCCTCAGCAACTGGATCCTGAAGCAAATTCAGAGGAAGAGAGAGAGCAAAACAGAATGGGGCACTGATGGAAACCCCAAGGTTAGCATTGACAATTAGCCCACTTGCCTCGGAACAAAATGTCAGCCACAGCGTATGCAGAGGCACCCAACCCGGCCCCGACCGAAGGAGCAGGTCTCAGACACAGCAGGGTAGAAGTACGGCCTCCCGGTGAGCTGAAAAACGTTGCGCGCCCTGATGTAAGTAGCAACATTCCGTTTCAAAAAACAATACTGTAAAATACAGTGGCACATTTTACGCACCCCAAGATATCCCACTTTCAAAACCACATCACGCAGTTTGGTGGGCACCACCACCTGAACAATTGGGTCCCCAACAAACCTGTCACCACAGGGCAACCATTTCCTTACCAGGAGCTCTTCATGAAGGAAATAACCCTGAACTGTACCTTACAACTTACACACTGGACTCACCCGAGCCCACACTACAGGCCATACAAACAGGCTTTTCTGAGACTGTGGAACAAAGCATAGTTGGAGCGTGAAAAGGCAAATTGGGTTTACCTTTAATAGCAGGCACTGGTCTTTCCAATGACCCTCATCACGGCAGTTTGTGCATATCGTACTGCCCTCTTATCGCGCTGTCCAAGCAGGCTTACGTGAGAGGCCTGGCTTTGCAAACTCCATGCCACTGCGCAGATTCATACTGCCAACAACATTACCTTTCCAATCTCCAACAGAGCGTACTTCATCAAAACTGTTCTTATGCGTCAACACAACGTCATCAGCTAACTCTGCTGCCTTCAGTGCGGTGGTGGGCTTCTGCTCATTTACATATATAGAAACAGATTGAGGGATGGCATATTTAAACTGCTCCAATATGATAAGCTCACAAAGACCCACAAAAGAACTCACCTTGGTAGCAGAACACCAATGTTGAAAATGGCAAGTCAAATCACGGACAAACTCTACATTGGTCTGCTTATCCCCCTTTACCCAGTTTCTGAACTTCTGACGATAAGCTTCAGGAACCAACTCGTATGACTTCAAGACAGCTGCTTTCACAGTCGTATAATCCAAGCCATCCTCACCACATATAGCCAATTAGGCCTCCTGGGCCCGACCAGTGAGGACACACTGAACCATCAGCACCCTGTCTGAATCTGGCCATTTTTTTTTTTTGCCTCGGCAACATGTTCGAAGAGAGTGAAAAAAGAATCAGGGTCCCGTTCATTAAACTGCGGCCCTAAACGCAAGTTGGCAACAATATCCAAATCACCCGGTGCAGAACCCATGGAGGCATCATCATGACCCCCAGAACCCCCAGGAACTAGCTTGCCCTCTCTTATTAACTCCAACCTAGACTGCTCCAAGTCCAACTTCCTCCTCTCAGTTTCCTGATGCATTTTCTCCAATTCAAGCTTTTCTGCCTGCTGAAGTTTCTCCAACTCCAACTTTTTCTCTCTCTCAAAATGCCTGCTATGCGTCTCCTGCTCAAACTGCAAAGCTAACAGCTCCTTCTGCTGCTCAAAAGTTAAACTTGCTGCCTGCACCCTGTTGCAACAGATACGGACATAGGCACAGACTCAGTCTCAGTTTTATTTAACACACCACATTCAAATAAAGACATCAAAACTCTCCTTTTAATCTTATCCTTACAACATTTCCCTGCAACAGCAATGTCATAATGATCATCTATCTCCAACAACTGATCCTTTTTACAACCATTTACAAAATCTACTGTGAGTGCATCGAAAATAAATAAATCAGACATGTAAGCCATCATCACAAAGGACAATACAGAAAACTATACATCAACCATCACAGTTGCACTTTAGCAATTGTCAGCCCAATGACAGAATTTCCCCCTAACTGCCTAGCCAAAAGCTAGCTAAATCTCAACCCTAGGCTTTGTGTGGTACTTGCGGTGGGTAGTTATACACGGCATTGACTGCAATAATAAGCATTATATGCATTCAATGACATTTGCACGGCAGCCCGAAAGAGCAACCAAAAATTGGCGACCCTCCAGCTGCAGCAGTTGTGCCCCTGAGACAATCGCTCTAGCCACTTTCCTACTACACTGATAGAAAAAAACAAAACAGATATCATCCTGGATAAAAGCACCCTACAACCTGACGGAGAAACTTCTGTCCACAGGGCAACAGACAGTAACAATCATTCTCTGAATTAACCACAGACAAATCACCTCACAAACAAAGGCTTCCAACAAAAGTGCATCTCCCAACAATGAAAAACAAACCCTGCGAAGCACAGCTAAAATCAACCTTTAGCTAGACCAACCAATTAACACTAAACACACCACTACTAATATAACTTAATTTAACGAGCACCCACTTTTCATGATCTGGCTCAGGTGGTCATAACAAAGAGGGAGACAATATCATGTTAAATGTTTAAACAATACTTTACCAAATTGAAACAAATTAGACCAAATTAACTATGTACAGAATGGGATATGGAAATCAGTAGCCACAGTGGTGTAGGGTGTGCATGAGTGAAATAGGTGTGTGTGTTGGTGTTGTAAAGTGTAAACTCCGCAAAAAGCAAACTTAGGACGACCTAACCCCTTGCGATGGTACATCTGGCCCTCAGTCTGCATCTTCAGGCAGGCAACAGCAGCATAGTGTTTTCCTAAACCAACTGAAGAAGCGCTGGACTCCACTCTTCTTTTCAACCTTAACCTGGCTGATTGTCAGGTCATCCTGTGCTGCATCATGGGTGATTGGAAGAGCCTGTAGAGCTGCAGTCACAGCTGAGTCTGGTTCTCTCCTGTGGTGGAGATGTCTTCTTAGCAAAGTCGGCCTTTGGTGCAGGCTGCTCAGCTGGTTCAATGTGGCTGATTGTCAAACCATCCTGGACAACAGTGATGGTAGGAGGTTCATCAGCAGGGGTCACGGTAGGTGTTGGAGCTGTAGCCACAACAGAGTCTGGTTTTCTGGTGATCTGCTTGCTCAAGTCCTTACTTTTCAGAGATGATGTAGCAAAGTCGGCCTTTGGTGCAGGCTGCTCAGCTGGTTCAATATGGCTGATTGTCAAACCATCCTGGACAACAGTGATGGTAGGAGGTTCATCAGCAGGGGTCACGGTAGGTGTTGGAGCTGAAGCCAGAACAGAGTCTGGTTCTCTGGTCATCTTCTCACTCAAGTCCTCACTATTCAGGGCTGATGTACTCACTGTGGGTTCAGCAGGAGGAGTCGGAGGAGGTGGATGAGCTGTAGCCACAGGAGCTTTTAGGCTGGGCGCAGAGGAAGAATCCTCTGTTTCATCCAAGTGTCAGAGAAGCTTGTGAAGCATCTGGCTGATTGTCAAACCATCCTGAATGACAGTGATGGCAAGAGGTTCATCAGTAGGGGGAACAGAAGAGCTGGAACCACAGCAGAGTCCGCTTCTAGGCGGGGCATAGAGGCAGAGGATACTGTATCATCCAAAAAAATATTGGCAGCAGGTTCAGCATTGGGAGTCAGAGGAGTGGGTGGAGAAAACAAAACAGAAGATTCTGGATCTTGGATTAGTTCACCATCTTCCTCCAGACTAGGCTCCTCATTCAAATCTCCCGCCTGGGTGTGCTGGGTGCAATCATTTTTGGTGCTTGAATTTGCAGGCCCATGAGTATCAGTCTGAGGCTGAAACAGCACAAGAACCTCTTTCACTGCAGCATCAACAATAGTGTTCAGCACCTCTGCTGCAAAGCAGTTAAGCCCTCTCCTAAGGACGTCTTGAGGGTACATCTGCCTAACCGTTTCCTGGATAGACAGGACCATACTGTCTCTGATGGACCGGGAGAAGTTGACACAATGGTGCACAGTGGACAAAGCAGTGGAGACCCAGTCCAAAACAAACTTTGTGATGCCAACAGCCATTTCACTGAGATGCTGGGAGGGCATGTTGAGGAAGGTGCTTGGAGGAGGTAACCAGAAGCCCTGCTTCTTGGAAGACTTTTGGAAGCACCTCCATCACCACATCTCTTGGGCCAAGCAGTTTGGAGCTGGGGGCCGACTACAGCTGCCGTTTCAGGCTTCTGCTGTACTCCTGAGCCAAATTCACAAGCTTTGGATGTTGAAAACAAGGAGGGATGTCTTCTGGCGACTGGAGTAGCCTTCTGGCTTCAAACTCAATGTCTCTCATTTCCATGCTGTTGATTACCTCCCAAGCCAGCATGAGAATAGGCTGGGCATCTTCCTCATCAAAGTTCTCCAATTCAAACTCCCAGAGCTGCACTCTCACTGTATCTTTGCTTTGCTCTACCAGCAGGTCTGTCATATCTTCAACAGTCACCTTAGATGGGATACTACTTTCCCGCTGAAGCCTCAAAATCACCAATGCAATATAGGTCTTGTAAGACTTCATATGCCAGCAGAGCTGCAAAGCGCGCTCGTATACGGTCGTGTCGAACAACACCCTGATGGGTCTGTAGATGCCTCTGCTTCCTTCAACGAACTCCATTGGTATGTTGTTGTCAGGTTGTAGGTTGTTGTCAAAGTGACAATGAAAAATTTCCAACGATTTCTAACAATAGACTGGAGAGTAGAGAGTACTCAAACACAGTTAATTCAACAAGCACAAATGAACAGTACGTGTTCAGGCTGAAGAGTGTATTAATTTATTAATATAAATTGCCTCATTAATCAACTCTTTGCAGGTATAGGAGTCAAGCCAGGTGTTAAAGCAGACATATTATGCTTATTTTCAAGTTCATAATTGTATTTTGAGGTTGTACCAGAATAGGTTTACATGGTTTAAGTTTAAAAAAACACCATATTTTTGTTGTACTGCACATTGCTGCAGCTCCTCTTTTCACCATGTGTTCCTGTGTTGTTGCACAATTAGTATTTCAGTTATCCCTTTGTTAAAATTTAAGTTATAACCACCAAATAACAGAAACACACTGATCATTTTGCTGATTGTAGTTGGACAGTAGAAGTCATTAAGCACATATATTTAGTTTGGCTTCAAAAAAAGTTTTGTACCAAAGAGTATGGCAACAAAAATATTTATAAAGCACTGCTGTGTAATTCCAATCCCAATGAATCTTAGTGACAGTGTTTTATGACAGGACCTCACATAAAGCACACTGAGAGATCATAACACAGCATGGATGGTAGTGGTTTTACTTTTACACCCCACAGTTCATTGGCTTTCAGAGAGGTCTCACTTACTTGGCTAATAATTGTGTTTTGACTTTTTTTTTTTAAACAATGCATACAAACAACAGACAAATGTATATATGCGCACACTCAGTTTTAGGACCACAGGTATCATGAGTGTATTTTCAACATGTTCTAAATTATCTAAATTATTGTTTTAACCAAATAAACATGGCATGTAAATTGTATTTTTAACAAGCTAAATTATCATGGAATTTTTGAGTAATGAAATGTATTTTAAACCTGTTGACTTATCAATTTTCATAATTATGACATGAAGTAGACACAAATATATACATATATAAATGAAACAGTAACACGCTTAAACACCAATGTCAACATTCAGACTCTACGGCGTGGCCATGAGGTATCCGGCTACTAGCTTACATGTCTGAGTTGGCAAGAAATTCAACAACAAATAACTCCAACAAAACGTCTTTTCCATGCATTTAAAACCACAGTAACATAAAAGAAAAATACTATCAACATGTGTTCATAAGTATACAGTGCTTTGCAAACGGTAATTACCTTCAAAAGGGGAATAGTAATGGGAGAAGGATGAGAAAAACACACACGCAGCTCTTTCCTTTATTCGTCTGTATTGAATGAGGAAGAGGAGCACGATCCCCCTACTGGAGCCCTTAGGCATTACCAACAGATCGACGAACCATTAAACCACACAGATAAGGATCTGAATTAGCTATCTGCATTCCTCTTCTTGGTGTTACTCCCTAGTTGCTTAGTCTTCATATACACTTACAACTACCATAAATGAAATTACGTATTTTGAAAATAGATACTATAGTACTGTGATAATATCGAACTGAAATTAGTTTTTTGAATGAATTATGTTTAACTCAAAATAAATTGTATGTATGAATACATTGTTATATACAACTTGTCACATATTGCAGTAAATAAATAATAAACTAATACAAATCTTAAAGTCAAGTTCATAAAGTAACTTTCTTTGCATTCATTTGATTCCCATATCAAGATATACTGGTAATAAATGCTTTCCATTGTTAACATGTACTTAAAAACAGTTCTGAAATGCAAAATAATAGAATTTTAATCATGTGATAAAACATGCGATTAATCGCGATTAACTGTAGAAATTCAGCGATTAATCACGATAAAAAAAAATAATCGCGATTAAAAAACAATAATCGTTTGACAGCCCTAATATATATATAAATATAAATATATATATATATATATATATATATATATATATATATATATATATATATATATATATATATATATATAAAATATCAATCAAATATTTTTATGTAAAATTTGTGGTAGGGTAAAAAAAAATAGATTCAGCAATACATTTTGATACTTTCTCTGATGAATAACCAATGTACTAATAATACTAAAATTCTGATAATTCATTGATTATTGCCACGGATATTTTTAACTGTGGAATAAAATGCAGCAGGGGAAGGAGGGCAGCTATAAATTGGCTGTAATACAGAGAGCTTTTGTCAGAGAGTTGGCAGAGATACTCACTCTCTGTCTTTCTCTCTTTGATGATGGAGATCCTGGAAGAAGTTGAACTTTGCTTCCCACAACTCCTCAATGCCTCCTGCAAGAAACCAATACGTAGTCATTTTGAGTTCATACTGTCTTACATTATACTGTCCTCCATCACTCTGCTAACCACAACTCTCAACCTGCTGGTCATCATCTCCATCGCCCACTTCAAGTATGGTGCATGGAATTGAAAACAAAATGTGACATATGTCAGAGTTTGGTGGAAGATTTCAGGTTATTTATTGTGTCTTATAGATATATTGAATCATAGTTTTGTTGCTGGTCTTTTTCTCCAGACAGCTCTACACCCCCTCCAACCTCCTCCTCCTCTCTCTGGCCGTCTCAGATTTCTTCGTGGGCCTCCTCATGTTCTTTCAAATTATACTTATAGACGGCTGCTGGTTCCTCGGTGACCTCATGTGTACTCTGTATTATGTTTTGGACTATACCATTACTTCTGCATCAATAGGAACCATGGTGCTCATATCTATTGACCGCTATGTAGCTATTTGTGATCCTCTGCATTACTCCACTAAAGTCACACAAAAAAGAGTTCAAGTCTGTGTTTGTCTGTGTTGGATATGTTCCATAATCTTTCAAATTGTGGTGCTGAAGGATAACTTGAAACAACCAGGTAGGTATAACTCCTGCTCTGGAGAGTGTGTGGTTTTCAGTGATTACATCACAGAACTTGTTGATCTGGTGGTAACCTTTATCGGTCCTGTTACTATGATCATAGTTCTGTATTTGAGAGTATTTGTAGTGGCTGTGTCTCAGGCTCATGCCATGCGCTCTCATATTGCAGCTGTCACAATTCAGGGTTCAGTGAAAGTAACTGCTAAGAAATCTGAAATGAAAGCAGCCAGGACTCTCGGTGTGGTTGTAGTTGTGTTTCTAATATGTCTCTGCCCATATTACTGTGTTGCTTATACAGGCGATAACTTGCTCAATGCTTCATCCGATGCCTTTGTAATGTGTCTTTTCTATTTTAACTCCTGTCTAAATCCTCTGATTTATGCCTTTTTTTACCCCTGGTTCAGAAAATGTCTTAAACTTATTATAACGCTTAAGATACTGCAGCCTGGCTCCAGTGAGACCAACATACTATAGAGAGAGAGAGAGGCTGGAGTGACTAAAACTACTTTTTCTATGGAAACATAAACATACACATCCATATTGCAATGCCTTAAATAATGTTGGTCTGTGTAAAGTGAAAACATGCTAGTCTTTGTATATATTGCATGCACCTTTATCATTTATTTAGGGAAGGATAAAAGATCACAGCATGCTGCATCTTCTCAGGGGCCTCTTCAGTCAAATGCACAGTAATGTAATAAGTTATATGCAGTGCTGGGAGTAGGGACATAATTACATGTAATTATTGTAAACTAGTAGTTTGTGTACTATTTGCAGCAGATTGCTGGTACGTCACTACATTCACACTTGCATAGTGATTCAGGTAATTAAATTACTTTTTAGGGGCATAAAAGGAAAGGAATGATTTTTTTATTTTTATTTTTCAATGGCTTCTCCTCTGTAATTTAACCCCTTTTGTCATGCCCAGGAAATACATTCGTCAGGCAGCCACTTTTGTTTAGTACAGGTTTCGGTCTCACACTTATAGTTATCACTCTTGAAAAAGCATCTGAAAAATGCCCAGTCTTGTTGTCATCAGAAATAAGTAGTACATCACTGTGGCCTAACTGTTCAGTTCTTCCAGTTGCATTTCAAATGGCTGTTCACTCAGTCAGTCAATGGTCATATTAGGGTCACACCCATATTGAAGCTACTAAATGCCTAAAATGTGACAATATCAGTTTTTTATATAATGTATTTTCATATAGAAATTACTTGAATTTAATTAAATAGCCAACATTTCTCATAGCAGTATTTTCATTTTTATTTTTCATTTTTATTTTTACATTTGATGAGCAAGTATTTGTAATTTATAGCAACATATGCTGTAAAACTAAACTTGAATATATTAGGTGTCAGAAAAGTAATTATTAGAATTAGCAATAGCTATAGCTATAAACTCTCTGTGCAGAACATCCGTTTAATGCTCTATAATGGAAATATGTTAAATTGCATCGTCCCTATCAAATAAAATAAAATTCAATTTGAATAAGTCACGAGTATTAATCATTGCTATTTACTAAAATAATGTTCAGAGAGGTTGCTGCATGCTATTTTTACCTTACCCTGTTAACTTATTAATCTTGCTTGGTGCAGTACCCCTCATCTGCAATCCCCCTAAAAACAATAGATACACTACAACAATACAATAAGTACATAAAATAAGAAAGACGTAGGCATAGACAAATAAAAAATGACACAACCACCATTCCAGATCATGACAACTGGCAGGTTGATGACATGATAAAAACATAATAACTATCATACACAGTAGACACAGGTAAAAGTGCATAGCCACACATTAGAACGCATCAACAACACATAAGCACACAGAGACATTACTGTAGCGATGAATACAAACACATTATTCTGTATTATGGCAGCATATTTGTTTAGTCAATAACCATGTTATATGGATTTGGAAAAGGATTTGATAGATGTGATATTCCTTATTTCTGTGGGTATGGTATTCCATGTATGGGCAGCTTGAAAGGAAAAAGCTGACTGTCCAAAACTACTTTTTCTACATGGTATTTTACAATCCCCTCTTATAGATGCTCTGGTGGATGAGTTTAGATTTTGTTGGATGAATGTATTGAGCGGAGTGGGAGCCATATCATGAAAAATTGTATATACAAGTAAAATAACTGCAAACTTAATCATGTTTTCCCAGTTTAACAGATCATTTTTAATTAAGATTTTACAATGGTGATATGTATTTAACTTTTATCCAACGTTTTCAAGGCCTGTTTATAAACTCTTTCAACGGTTCATAATGTGGTCCAACCTGTCTGTGTCCAACTGGTAAGACAGTAATTCATATGTGCTAAGATCATAGCATTAATGTATAACTTTGAGGCCTCTGTAGTTAAATTATTCCTAATGTGTCTGAATTTCGCCAAGTTAAATTTGATTCTGTTTATGACCTTTTTCACCTGTGTTTTAAATGAAAGACATGAATCTATTATTATTCCCAGATATTTGAGCTCTTCGACCACTGGAAGTCTTTTCCCTGCTACTATAATATCTGGGTCTGAATCTCTATTTGCGGATTTTGAAAAAAACATACTGTTTTTCAGTATTAAGGTGCAGACACGAGTTTGCTAGCCAATTGGAGATATTGATCATTTTTGCTGATAGCTCTTCTGCAGCTTTCCTTTTGTTTATAGCATGTAGAAATATGACAGTGTCATCAGCATACATCTGGCATGTGACAGCAGGTGGACAGACCTCAGGTATGTCGTTGATATATAAACTGAATAACAGGGGACTCAAAATGGAACCTTGGGGTACACCCAAATTAATGTCAGTTATTTGGGAGATGTTATTATCCACACAAACACATTGTTTTCTGTTTGTAACATATAATTTTATCCATTTAATGACATCTGATGAAAAAAACACTTTTATAACTTATTAATTAAAACCTCTTGATTAACCAAATCGAAAGCTTTTTTTAAATCAAGATAAACCGCTCCGACCTCTCCACAATCATTCAGTTTAGCCTTTATATTTTCCAACAGAAAGACATTAGCCATTTCCGTAGAATGATGTTTTCTAAATCCAAATAGCATAGGATGTAATGCGAAGGAACCTGCATTTAAATACATTGTAATCTGTTTAGATATCCATTTTTCTGCAATTTTGGAAACTGCTGGAAGAATGCACCCTCTATGGTAGAGACAGAGCTGGAGGCTGATGAAGGATCGTAGTCAATTCCCTGGTGGAAGTCACTGAGGTAGTCAAACAATTCCACAGCAGCAAAGCCCTGGGGATTGATAAGGTCCATCCAGAAATGCTGAAAGCTTTTAGTGTGAAGGGGTTGTCTTGATACACACCTCTTCAACATTGTGTCGAAGTCTAGGACAGTACCCATAGAGTGGCAGACCGGGGTGATGGTTTCCACAATTACAACCCCAATCAGCCTCCTTATGAGGAACTTGTCGCTCTTACACCTTGTCAATTTACTTTGTGCTTTGCTCCTGTCATAATTACTATGGACACTAGAGAGCGCCGCCACTATAAATGCTAATATGAGTTGCAATTTCTGCTTGAACAAACAACCCATAGGAGCGTTTTTTGGGGGAGGACAGTCTCTTATTTTGTGTTTTGACCATTGTGAACTGTGTTACACTCTATCTTCTTTACCATGCTTTGTGGGTGTGACTTTTTGCTGTGTCAAGTCCAAGATCTCCCCACCCCTCTAATCTTAGGTTCCCCCACTTGCCAAATTCCACTTTATTCCCAGTATATTCACAGTCTCTGCCTCCTTTGGGGTAAGTAATGGGGTACGTCAGGGGGGGCTACTCTCACCAGCACTCTTTAACGTGTACATGGATGAGTTATCCAACCAATTGACAAGACGTAAAACAGGCTGTATGATTGGTAACGCTTTGGTAAATCATCTCATGTATGCGGATGATTTTGCCATCTTCTCTCGCAGCAGTGCTGGTTTTCAGTTGCTACTGAATATCTGCTCTGAATATGGGGTGAAATATGATGTGTTGTATAATGGTAAAAAGAGTGCTATCTTAATATGTAGGACAAAAATGGACAAAGACATTTGTTTTCCAGACTTTTATCTATCAGGACAAGTGATGAGTGTCTGTAATAAAATTAAATATCTGGGTCACTACATTACAGATCAGTTATCTGATGATGAGGATATACTCAGGCAGCGGCGCATATTATATGCCCAAGCTAACATGTTGCTAAGAAAATTTCACATGTGCACGAATGATGTCAAAATGAGTCTGTTTAAAGCTTATTGCACTCCTCTGTATACTGCTCCCTTATGGACTAAGTTCAAAAAGGCAAGCATGCAGAAGCTTAAGGTTGCTTATAATGACTGTATGAGGATACTGCTCAACAAACCCAGGTGCTCTAGTGCAAGTGAGCTGTTCTGTAATACAGGGGTCAGCACCTTCCAGGCATTGTTGAGGAGTCTCATCTACAAATTCATTTGTCGCCTGAACGTCTCCCAAAATAGCTTTGTTATGCTATTAGTAAATCCTAGGTTTAGTGCCATACGATACCAATCATCACTATGGAAACACTGGTATAAGTGTCTTTTATAGAAATGTGGTATTGTTGTTTCTTCTGGATCTTATTTCTTTGTATATGTTTTTATTTGTTTTTAAGGTATGTTGTATGTCATGTTTTTGTCTCTTGAATGGGCCTTGAGTCTGGAATAAAAAAAACGTTGACTATATGACTGCAGTCGGAGAAGTGATTCCAGTCCCACAGGAATACTGGTTTCAGCAGAGTGATGAAGATCAAAATGGAGAGAATTACTTCAAGAGGTGAGGGTGGGATGAAAGATGTCTTTCTCAGCTGCAAAGGAATAAAATGCAGCAGAAGACCTGCCTGGCGTTATTATCATCTAAATGAACTAGTGCATCGCTGTTGCCTTACTGTTCAGTTCCCCCAGTTGCATTTCATTTGGCTGTTCATTCCGTCAGTCAGTGGCCGCATTTACTGAAAAAAACCACCCAGCATGCAGCCCTAAATTTGGCAGCCTCCAAGATATCCTGATTCAAATCCATGATGTGGAAAACTAGCTGAGCTCATCTTTTCAATGTAAGGGGGTTAAGGTAAACCCCATATTGAGGCTAGTAAATGTAAAATACAGTTTGTAAAGAAGTATGTTTATATTTTAGCTTACATTTTGTGCATCTGGGTAGATCACCGGATAGAGCGTGCCCCCATTTATAGAGGTTCTCTCCTTGACGCAGCAGTCGTGCGTTCGACTCCGACCTGCGGCCCTTTTGCCGCAAGTCATTCCCCCTCTCTCTCCCCTTTCATGTCTTCAGCTGTCCTATAAAAATAAAAGCCTAAAATGCCTACAAAAATAGCCTACATTTTCTCATAGCAGAACTTTGTATTTTATTATGATATATTTGATGAGCAAGTATTTGTAATTTGTAAAAAGATGCGTTTTGATGTATTTGTGCCCTTTCCTGGTCTCAGGGGTATTCCAAGAAGCTGTAAAACTAATCTTGAATATATTAGGAGTCAAGCAAAAGCTACACTAGCGTTTATTCCGGAAGAGATGCTTCTGGAAAACCGTCCGCATCCTAAGGAGGGGAACCATCCAAGATGTGTACAGTAATGATGGGACGCTATTGAACTCAACTGAGAACGTAATTAGGCGGTGGAAGAAGCACTTTGAAGAACTCCTGAATCCAACAATGCCTCCTGTATACCTCTATTGTAGAGGCAGTAGAGTATAGGCAGAGCTAGAGGCTCATGGGGGTTTGTCGTCAATTTCCCTAGTGGAAGTCACTGAGGTGGTCAAACAACTCCACAGTGGCAAAGCCCCGGGGATTGATAAGGTCCTTCCAGAACTGCTGAAAGCTTTGGGTCTGTCTTGGATGACGCTTCTTCAACATTGCATGGAAGTCTGGGACAGGGCAGACCGGGTGGTGGTTCTCCTGTTCAAAAAGAGGGGCCAGAGAGTGTGTGCCAGTTACAGGGGTATCTTCACTCTTACAAGGATCATGAAGCAAGTCTGCTCATCTGGTGTGTATTTGTCATGTGAAACTGGAGAAGGCGTATGACCGGGTCCCCCAGGAGATACTGTGGTGCGGGAGTATGGGGTCCCTTCTCCCTGTTAAGACTTGCATCTGCAACAGTGCCAAAGGGGGCTGCACTGTGATTCTTTTTACATATAAGACCATTATTCCCAACTCTCAGCATTCTCGCTTTTGGCCACCAGCTGGCGCAGTGCGTGGGACAATCGGGAATAAGTCTGAAAAGGTGCACATTCTAAGTGTCAGAACTTTTCCCCATCTGTCCTGGAGACAGAAGGGCATACTTATGGACACTTTGGGAGAACCTTCGGGAAGACATGCGGTTTAGGTCAAGACACTTGGGAAGACCCAATGGCCCATTGAAATGTCTGCTAAATGTCAGGACCCATCTGTAAATACCAGGGAGGTGGCTGGGATGTATGTATGGGCCTCAGAGTGCTCCTTTCCAGGGTAACTCAATGTGCAAACCCACTCCTGGAGAACCAGGAAAACTTGGTTCAGGACACTATTTGCCATGGGAGGACTTCTGGTTTTTCACTCAGGACCCTCCATTCAGTAGGCCAAGTTTCAGTGAAAATCTGGGTTCATGACCTTTTAAAATAGACCTAGACTTTTCAGTAGATAAAATGTAAGTATGTTGCACAGACAAGGCTGTTCTTTGATGCTGGCTTGGTTCCAGCCCAGAGGATCTTTCCTGAAAGGAAATAAGTCTCTAAAGGGTCTACATCTACAGTCCAAGATGACTGGTTTGATATACCTTTTACGCATTTTGCTAAATTTTCTGAAGTAATATGGCTGTTTGAAAAACAGACACTTAGTAATAATTCCCATTCATGGCATGTGTCCCCCCTTCCCGGCATTCTAGATGCTAGCAGGTCCAAACCAAGATGTCCGTGCCCCACTCGGGCCCGGCAGCAACATACTGAAAAACCAGAACTCTATCATGCTTAGAAAATGTTTTACTCCATTCGGACCAAAGTCAACAAGGGGTTGGCAGCGTCAACGCTAAGACCCTGTTTTAGGGGAATTTTAGGGGAATTTTAAAGAGACATTGGCAGGCTATTTGGTTCTTTCCAAATGCCATTCCCCAACTGCGAATACCAGGGGCTTTTGGGACGTATATGTGGGCCTATGAGTGCTCCTTTCCAGGGTAACTCCATGTGCCAGTATAAAAACCAACTACACTTGTGAAGGTGTTTGTGTCACCTGGTTCAGGACAAAGCTCCCCCCATTTATTATGAAATAACAATTCATTGAGTTGGTTTGTTAGTAGTCTACGTCTATAATGCTATATACCACACTATGCAAAACGCCACACATACCTTTTACATCTTGTCAACAACACCTGAATAAAGTTTCAGACCTCGAGGCTTAATTGCTTTTTCCTTTCTCATCTTGTAATTGGCCTTTGTCACAAAGGATATTTTGACATGTCAAAAAGCACAGCCCTAAATGATCAAGATTAATTCAAGTTTTGTTTTTAATTTCAAGAGGTCCACATGCACACATTCTTGATTGAAAAGCACAAGCATGCAACGGGCCTTTATGGCTAATTAGGGCTAATCATCTGTGTTTGGAAGTTTCTGAAAATGTGCTGCTGAGTTCATGAATGTTTTTTGCATTGTTTGTGTATTCCATTTAACTGTACGACTGCAGTCACAGAAATGATTCCAGTCCCACAGGAAATCATGTGTGCAGCAGAGGGTAGTAGATCAAAATGGAGAGGTTAACTGCAAGAGGTGAAGGTGGGATGAAAGATGTTGTTCTCAGCTACAGAGGAATAAAATGCAGCAGAGGACAGGGGAGGGAGGGGAGCTATAAATTGGCTGTATTACAGAGAGCTTTGCTCAGAGAGTCGGCAGAGCTACTCTTCTCTCTCTGTGACGATGGAGATCCTGGAAGAAGTTGAACTCTGCTTCCCACAACTCCTCAATGCCTCCTGCAAGAAGCCAATGCGTACTCACTTTGAGGTCATACTGTCTTACATTATACTGTCCTCCATCACTCTGCTCACCACAACTCTCAACCTGCTGGTCATCATCTCCATCTCCCACTTCAAGTATGGGAGACTTAGTGCATGGAATTGAAAACTAAATGTTATACTTGTTTGGTGGAAGATAGTCTCATGTTATTTTCTGTGTTCTCTAAATATACTGAATCACAAATGTTTTGCTGGTCTTCCTCTCCAGGCAGCTCCACAGCCCCACCAACCTCCTCCTCCTCTCTCTGGCTGTCTCAGATTTCTTCGTGGGCCTCCTCATGTTCTTTCAAATTGTGCTCATTGACGGTTGCTGGTTCCTCAGTGACCTCATGTGTACTCTGTATTATCTTTTGGACTACATCATTACTTCTGCTTCAGTGGGAAGCATGGTTCTTATATCTATTGACCGCTATGTGGCTATTTGCGATCCTATGCATTACTCCACTAAAGTCACAGAAAAAAGAGTTCAAGTCTGTGTTTGTCTGTGTTGGATATGTTCTGTAATCTTTCAAATTTTGGTGCTGAAGGATAACTTGAAACAACCAGGCAGGTATAACTCCTGCTCTGGGGAGTGTGTGGTTGTCAGTGACTACATCGCAGGACTTTTTGATCTGGTGTTATCCTTTATCGGTCCTGTCATTGTCATCATAGTTCTGTATTTGAGAGTATTTGTAGTGGCTGTGTCTCAGGCTCGTGCCATGCGGTCTCATATTGCAGCTGTCACACTTCAGGGTTCAGTGAAAGTAACTGCTAAAAGTTCTGAAATTAAAGCAGCCAGGACTCTCGGTGTTGTTGTAGTTGTGTTTCTAATATGTCTCTGCCCATATTACTCTGTTGCTCTTACTGATAACATGCTCAATCCTGTATCTGCTGCATTTGTAATATGTCTGTATTATTTTAACTCATGTCTAAATCCTCTGATCTATGCCTTTTTTTACCCCTGGTTCAGAAAATGTCTTAAACTTGTTGTAACCCTTCAGATACTGCAGCCTGGCTCCAGTGAGACCAACATACTATAGAGAGAAGTATTAAATGTAAAGTACGTAAAAATATACTCTAAAATATATATTTCCCTGTGCTGTATATTGTAAGTTTCACATCTATAATATGTAACTGCATATGTTACAGCATGGAATATACGTCAAGGTTCTAGGCATTTAAGCAAGCAGTAGTCATAACCATTATCATGCACCTTCATCATTTATTTAGGGAAGGAGAAAATGACACAGCATGCTGGTGCATCTCATGGGCCTCTTCAGTCAAATGCACTCTATGTGTAAAACGTTATATGCAGTGCTGGGGAGTAGAGAATTAGCCTGTGATTACTGTAAACTAGTAGTTTAACTACATTTTGCAGTAGCTTGCTGGCACTGTAAATACTTTCATATTTGCATAGTGAATCAATTAGTTATATTACTTTTTTGCAAGTATTTGTGAAGTAAACTACTGAAACTACACTAAAGTTTTGGGGTGATAAAGGGAAATACATCAATTTTATTTTTTTGTTTTTGAATTCCTTGTCTAGTGTCATTGAACTCCCTCTAACTGCAGGGAAGTTTTAGGTCTCACACTCTTATTTATCGCTCTTGAAATAGGCATCTGACAAATGCCCAGTCTTATTGTCATCTGAAAGAACTAGTGCATCAACAAGGCCAAACTGTTCAGGTCCTTCAGTTGCATTTGAAATTGCTGTTCATTCAGTCAGTCAATTGTCGCTTTGACTGACAGAAACCACCCAGCATGCACCGCTGAATTTGCAGCCTACCACCTCCAAGATATCCTGATTGGCCACGTCATATTCATGATGTGGGGAATTAGCAGAGCTCTTCTTTTCAATGTAGGGGGGTTAAGGTCAAATCCATATTGAGGCTACTAAATGTCTAAAATGTGATGTCAGTTTGTATAGAATGTATTTTTCTATTTTAAAATGACAAATTACTCATATTTTAATAAATTAGCCCATATTTACTCATAGCAGTATTTTATATTTTACTTATGATGTAAAAGTATGATGTAAAGCGTTGAAAATTAGCATTATCTATAAACTCTCTGTGCAGCACATCAGTTTAATGTTCTGATTGGAGCTATGTTAAAGTGATGGTTCAGAGTAATTTCACTCTAGGGTCCTTTGCACCATGACCTCGAGCCAAACACCCCCCCAGAAGCTTTTTTCACCTGGGTCAAACATTGGGAGAGTTAGCATAGAGTAGCGTTATCAGCTGAATAGCTTAGGGCAGGGGCTAATGGATCCAGTGATGTATCTCGTAAGTTACCCCACTAATAATGCCCGAAATGATACCAAACTTCTACACTAGTACAAATAGGTTATGCACTCATAAAACGATGGATTGGAAAGTTTGTAAGTACACCAGAAGTGTATGTAAATAACACTTGCCTGTTGGCTTCTTGTCTCTGCTGCTGCTGCTGCTACCTAACAGGCAGGTAGGGGTCGCTTACAACACCGAAAAGAGATGCAACAAAAATATTTTTTAATTTAACTTTTTTTTTAAATAAGTGCTGTAGTATAACTAGCAGGAGACAAGTTATAATTGAGGTAAGTTTGGAGACATTACCTTATTTAATCATTAAATTAATAAATATTTTTGTTGCATCTCTTTTCGGTGTTGTAATTTGTAGACGGCCCTAAGCACTCGTCTAACTGCCGGCAGCAGCAACAACAACAACAACAGCAGAGAGCAGAAGCCAGCAGGCAAGTGTTATTTACATACATTAATGTTGTAGTCTGTAAGATTTGAGTTAGGTTGTTTCGGCACCTTTGGCAGTAAGATGTAATTTTAGACGCGATCCTGGGACTTCCAAGTGAGGTCTCGACTAAATGACGTGGGTAGAATCAGTTCTCACCGGCGCGATGCCTTCACATGCTCCAGTCTACGCAGATAGCAGTTTAGTCTAAGATGAGCTAAGAGCTGATACATCCATGAAGATGCGAGCCGGGTGGGAACACACGCATCAGTGGAGATGATAGAGCCGGGGAGGCAGCGGCTAGCAATAAACAAACACCCTACTAGCCACTGAGGCAGAATGTGAAATAACCTTAGTCGCCACAGACATTCAGATCCTATTACTTGACATAGCAGCAAATACAAGCGCTTTCATCAATGGGTCATATGCTTATTCACCATTGGTTTAACTCCTGCTTTGATAGACAGGAACTTAACAGACATTTAACTAGATGAAAATCTTACAGAAAACAAATTTAACTGACTTTGGAAACCACTCAATATGTCCATTTATCCAAAACCGTTATGCCATTTTACTATATGACATCAGTCAGAGAAGTGACTCAATTCCCATAGGAATCCCATGTGCAGTAGAGAGTAGTAGGTCAAAATGGAGAGGATGACTGCAAGAAGTGAAGGTGGGATGAAAGATGTTCTCAGCTACAGAGGAAGAAAATGCAGCAGGGGAGGGAGGGCAGCTATAAATTGGCTGTAATACAGAGAGCTTTTGTCAGAGTCAACAGAGATACTATCTCTCTCTCTCTCTCTCTCTCTCTCTCTCTCTCTCTCTCTCTCTCTCTGATGATGGAGATCCTGGAAGAAGTTGAACTCTGCTTCCCACAACTCCTCAATGCCTCCTGCAAGAAGCCAATGCGTACTCACTTTGAGGTCATACTGTCTTACATTATACTGTCCTCCATCACTCTGCTCACCACAACTCTCAACCTGCTGGTCATCATCTCCATTGCCCACTTCAAGTATGGTGCATGGAATTGAAAACAAAATATTATAGATGTCAGAGTTTGGTGGAAGATTTCATGTTATTTCTTTTGTCCTATAGATACAGTATATTGAATCATAGTTTTGTTGCTGGTCTTTTTCTCCAGGCAGCTCTACACCCCCTCCAACATCCTCATCCTCTCTCTGGCTGTCTCAGATTTCTTCGTGGGCCTCCTCATGTTCTTTCAAATTATACTTATAGACGGCTGCTGGTTCCTTGGTGACCTCATGTGTACTCTGTATTATGTTTTGGACTATACCATTACGTCTGCATCAATAGGAACCATGGTGCTCATATCTATTGACCGCTATGTGGCTATTTGTGATCCTCTGCATTACTCCACTAAAGTCACACAAAAAAGAGTTCATGTCTGTGTTTGTCTGTGTTGGATATATTCCGTAATTTTTCAAATTCTGATTCTAAAGGGTAACTTGAAACAACCAGGCAGATATAACTCCTGCTCTGGAGAGTGTGTGGTTGTCAGTGACTACATCACAGAACTTGTTGATCTGGTTGTGTCCTTTATCGGTCCTGTTACTGTCATCATAGTTCTGTATATGAAAGTATTTGTAGTGGCTGTGTCTCAGGCTCGTGCTATGCGCTCTCATATTGCAGCTATCACACTTCAGGGTTCAGTGAAAGTAACTGTTAAGAAATCTGAAATGAAAGCAGCCAGGACTCTCGGTGTTGTTGTAGTTGTGTTTCTAATATGTCTCTGCCCATATTTCTGTGTTGCTTATACAGGCGATAACTTGCTCAATGCTTCATCCGATGCCTTTGTAACGTGTCTTTTCTATTTTAACTCCTGTCTAAATCCTCTGATTTATGCCTTTTTCTACCCCTGGTTCAGAAAATGTCTTAAACTTGTTGTAACGCTTCAGATACTGCAGCCTGGCTCCAGTGAGACCAACGTGCTATAAAGAGAGAGAGAGAGAGAGGCTGAAGTGACTAAAACTACTTTTGCTATGGAAACATAAACATACACGTCCATATTGCAATGCCTTAAATAATGTTGGTCTGCGTAAAGTGAAAACATGCTAGTCTTTGCATATATTGCATGCATCTTTATCATTTATTTAAGGAAGGAGAAAAGGACACAGCATGCTGGTGCTTCTTAGGGGCCTCTTCAGTCAAATGCACAGTAATGTTATAAGTTATATGCAGTGCTGGGGAGTAGGGAACTAGCCTACATGTACTTACTGTATACTAGTAGTTTATGTACATTTTGCAGCAGATTGCTGGTACTTCACTACATTCACACTTGCATAATGATTCAGGTTATTAAATAACTTTTTGGGGGCATAAAAGTAAAGGAATGATTTTTTATTTTTCAATTGCTTCTCCACTGTAATTTAACCCCTTTTGTCATGCCCAGGCAATACATTCATCAGGCAGCCACTTTTGTTTAGGACAGGTTTAGGTCTCACACTTATAGTTATCACTCTTGAAAAAGCATCTGAAAAATGCCCAGTTTTGTTGTCATCTGAAATAACTAGTACATCACTGTGGCCTAACTGTTCAGTTCTTCCAGTTGCATTTCAAATGGCTGTTCACTCAGTCAGTCAATGGCATATTAAGGTCAATCCCATATTGAAGCTACTAAATGCCTAAAATGTGACAATATCAGTTTTGTTTATAATGTATTTTCATATACAAATTACTTTAATTTAATTAAATAGCCAACAAATCTCATAGCAGTATTTTTATTTTTTTTCACATTTGATGAGCAAGTATTTGTAATGTGTAACAACATAAGCTGTAAAACTAAACTTGAATATATTAGGTGTCAGAAAAGTAATTATTAGAATTAGCAATAGCTATAAACTCTCTGTGCAGAACATCCGTTTAATGCTCTATAATGGAACTATGTTAAAATGCATTGTCCCTATCAAATAAAATAAAATTCAATTTGAATAAGTATTAATCATTGCAATTTACTTACAAATGTTCAGAGAGGTTGATGCATGTTATTTTTACCTTACCTTGTTAACTTAGTAATCTTGCTTGGACCCTAGTTTCTGACAGTGGACATTGTATACACATCCAACAAAAGCTGACATTACAGCACTTTCCCATTAATAGTGGGTTACTATTTTTTGGTTTAAGTCTGGCCTGTGAACAAATGGGCACTTTTTGCAATTAATTTAATTGGGGGGCATTTTTTGCTGGCAAGTGCCAATTTATTTTACATTGTGTTGTTTGTTGCTATTTTTTCTTTTTTGCCAAAGTAGTTTGAACTACTTTTCCAAGTAGCTTTAGTTAACCAAACTAGAGTTCTCCCAAGTATAATTAACACTATTTATTACACTTTCTATATACTTTCTCTGATGTATTACCAATGTACTATCAATACAAAACTTGTGATAATTTATTGATTTCAATATTGTCTTATTGTCACAGATAATTTAGTTTTTCTCATACTGATAAATAGACAAAACTGTTGATAATAAATTCAACTGTTAATCGTGAAATTTTGTGATTTGCTTTTGCAATATGTAAATATATATTTTGTTAAATAATAGAGATGGAAATAAATGTGTGTTTAAATATAAGGACAGCGTTGTGTGAATTTCCTCTTCAAATATTATTAATCTGCTTAAAGCTCAATTGTGTAATTTCTTTAGTTGATTCTTAGCAAAAACCCCTTTGTTCTTTCACAAATATGTGCTCATTCATGTGTAATTACTTCCACCAACTAATCAAAATATTCTCGTACTCGTAGAATCTGCCATTCACAAGAATACATACCAGTGACTCGCTCGAATGATGGTCGCCATGTTGCGCCTCCATTTTTAAAATACATTAGCCAGTGATGGACATACCTCGGCCTTTCACGCTTCTCACTCAGTGGCACTGACTGTGACAAATGCCAGGGAGGGACGGGGAGAAGATTACTTGCTACTGCCGGCAGATTTGAAAGCCTGTTGAAAATGAAGGATTGTGCCTATTCTCGAGGACATGTAACTGAGTCGCCAAGGAAGTTAAAAAGAGAATTAAAATGACAATGCGACAGGCAAAGCAACAAGACCAAAGTTAATATTGGAGTGGCTTTTCCAAGATGGAAAGAGATTATAAGGAGCAAGGATTTTAAAAGGGACACCAAAGTTGCTGGCTTTCTTCTCGACAGGTAATTCTGCCTATTTGTGTAAATTCAAAGTTTTATAGTTGCTACTTGCTTGGCTAACTATAGCATGGTTGTGCATAACACAGAACAACGTCTATGATACTCTTCCTCGCGTCAATGATGAAAAAGCATTGTCTACCTTCCCAGCCAGCAATGACATGTGGGGCCCAGATGGGTTCCATGGTATCTGTGTGGGCATGGGCTTTGGCTGGGTGAAATCATCGGGTCCCATGTAGGTTTTGTAGTATGAGTCCCACATAGGAAGCCCATATGAGCTGATTACATGGGCCCCATAAGGGACAGGCATGGGCCAATTGGGCATGGGTTTGAACTGAGAACACATATATGGGTCCTGCATAGAATGTTTATGGTCCAAGTGGGCATGGGTTTGATCTGGGAATGCATATATGGGTCCTGCATGGCATATTTATGGGCCAAGTGGGCATGGGTTTGAACTGGGAACGCATATATGGGTCCTGCATAGAATGTTTATGGGCCAAGTGGGCATGGGTTTGAACTGGGAACGCATATATGGGTCCTGCATAGAATGTTTATGGGCCAAGTGGGCATGGGTTTGATCAGGGAACACATATATGGGTCCTGCATGGCAGAGGCGCAAAGTAACTATGTAGGCCTATTGAGTTATGTAATTACTTACTGTACAATTTTTATTAACTTGTAGTAACTCTACATTTAGGCTAATCAAGCATGTTGAGATTGAGTAATTGTAACTCAATACATTTCTAGTCACGCTAGTCACCAAAGAACAAACATTGCATACATGTAGATCTTTTGCCAAAACAATCCATCAGTAATTTTTGTTAGTCGTGCAGAAAATGAAAAATGTAACTTCCCAAAAATGTAAAAAACATCAAAATAGGTCAAAGTTTACGCTGTGTTGAATTAGGCTGTGTATTAGTGGACTCTCAGAAAGGTTGCAGGCCTACCATAACAATTCAAATAATAGCCCAGTCCCAGACGCCTGTCCCTTGGGGCAGAAACACATATTTAGACAAATAACTATGCTCGATATCATCGGCCGATATTGGCTTTAAAATTCAATATCGGTAAATATCGGTATCGGTTTTTGAAATGGTTTAAAATGACTAAAGTATGTCATTTTATACCTTATTGGAAAGCTTGTTTCCTCTCAAAGCGAATGCAGACAAAATTTGGGTGTAGGTTGTTGGCCAACCAGCATAAACACAGGGTTTGTAGAGTAAATAAATTCTTGAGCAGGGTAGATCTAAGCCCCGATGAGTGGAATGAGTTGAATTTTTGTTCTTGTGTGGCTATTTGTTTTCAGTTTACCTCAGTCAAAGAAATGTTCAGTTGGCATCTTCTCTCGAAGGGGTAGTAAGCACCGCACCCCAGTTAGCCTACCGGTTGCTGGCTAGTCCTTAAAAACATTCAAATCCCCAGTATCAAGGGAGTCAAGGAACAGTGGGCAGTAAGCCTATAAACGATCATATATTTCGGTATCTGTATCGGCTAATATCGGTATCGGAAATTAAGCATTGGACAATATTGGTATATCGGATATCGGTACAAAATCAATGTTAAGCATTCCTACAAATAACCCCATACGGTTATCCACATCCCATAGATGCCTGTCCCAATGGTCTATTTGATCAAATAAAACTCCGGGATCCTATTCGAAGTTTTACGGTACTTCATTTTTGAAGATGAGGCCAAATAGCTCACAGACAGCTATCCCTTTATGGACATGAATATGATGCATTTATTACCTCTTAGGAAATTGTAATTCAATATTTGTTAGAAAAGGACTTGCAGGAGGCCTCATCATCAATCTCTCTTCCACTTCTGTGTTGTTAGATGTCCTTGGACCAAGGAGTAGCATGTGTTTCTATCAAGGTGTAGTACATACACCAACAATGACTGATGTGTTGGCTGTAAAAGGTACAGTAGATCTGTTTGAGAAAAAAATAAGGGAAAAACACTTGTTTTGTATCTAATCAATTATTAATGATTAATAGATTGTTGGCATTTTAACTTTTGGTAAAGGAAAACACACATCCAGCCCTAGTCTGGAGAAGTGACGGTGGTTAAAAGTAACTAATACTCTGAGTAGTTTTCTTTTTTACAAATTGTACTTTTACTTGAGTATTTCTCTAACACCAGTACTTTTACTTGTAACAGAGTAATATTTTAGCAATGTAACAGTACTTGTACTTGAGTACAGATTTTCAGTACTCTTTCCGCCTGTTATGCACACAACACCTAATTAGGCTCATTCATAATGAAGCCAGCGGAGCAGTTAACGTTTGTTAATTCTCTCAATTTACGAATTTTACTGTATTTAATTGTTATTTGGTCAGGCAGTTCTTAGGACATCTATAAGGGGCCTGTATGCAAAGGCCTTGTTTCGCGCTCAAAACGTTAGCAGTCCATTCGGAAAGCACTGCTGCTAGCTGTGACTTCAAGGAGAACTTCTATCAGACATTCACAAATTGAGGTAAGTTGAAATATTTTTATTTTTATTAAATAACACTGCAGACTGTACAGTGGTCTGTATTTTTGGTTTGTGCTGTTTAATCTGATGTAGAATCTAACCAAAAGGAAAAACAGCGGGAGAGGTTGGACAATAATTAATATATCACGATAGACTCTCTGAAGCAGACCTGTGCGTCGCTTAGTGTTCACTCTCTCTGGATAAAGACGAGCAGCAGCACAGACACCAGGGGCATCAGACCGGGGATAAAACCAATACTGATTACCAGGGCCCAAGGGGAGAGAGGGCCCTTGAAAAGTCTGGAATATATTTTATTTTACCTGGATATTTTTATTTCCAAATAACATTTCACAATGCATATCAGATGAAATGTAAAGTTAGTGTATTGGCAGAATAACTTGGTTGATTGACTGACTATTTTGTATACAAAAAGGTCTCACCCCCCCCCCCCTGCTAATGTGCCAAATGGTTTAGTCCACCTGCATGCATTACGTTAGCCAGTTCAGTTGAGCGTCTGGTGGAGCGCAAACTTCTGCTGTAGAAATGTCTTTTCTCAAAGAAATCCAAATCATGCTACCAAATAGAAAGGAAAGACATGAGGAGGAGAGAAAACAGAATGAGGGGAAACAATCGGTAACTGACTTCTTTTCAAAGAAAGGTGAGCACTAACTAGAAAACGAAATCCATGGTGCTTGTCAGGGACCAAGCAGTTAGGCATGAGAAGTCGCAAGGAGATTTCAAAAAAGGGTGTTTTATTTTACCCACAAAAAATTCTGACAACAAATAAAGATAAAGTTTGGGCCCTTAAAAGAGATCAAACAAACTGAACTTAAGCTCTGAACATAACAAACTCAAAAATACAACTGACCTCCTATACAAGAAACAAAGGGGACTTATATACTGGGTGATCAGACCAGGTTTGACACCCAGGGGGAGACTAACAATAACACTAATATGTAAATTACAAATAACAAAAGAAAACAACTAAACACTTACTCCAAAAGAAATATAATCTTAATTAACATTAACTGAATAAATGTACTAAAGACAATACAAATCAAAACTCAAATATCTTGAGGACAAATAAAGCTAACTCCGCCCTGACATAACAAGTAGTGGTAGAGTCCAATTTAGCCACCACTCCTATAAAGCTGCTGTAGTTCCAGATGCCACCCCTTTCTCCCTGCAGCCTGCATGCCTCACTCCATGGTGTGGAATCCGCAACACTGGTAAGCTCAAAGAAAACGGTTATATTAGAAAACCAATCCAAAACTAATAAAGTATATATGTAAACTAAATCCAGTGCCCTGTAAGTTATTTAAAACTAAATAAATGTTTACAACAAAATATATAATGTGTCTGAAAAGATATAGAAACCAATCTTAAAGAAAACAGCATGAACTAAGATAAATGTGAGTGTATGAGGTTACCGCCTTTAAGATGGCTGTGTGGCCACAGCTGTGGCCATCACAGTGCTAAACTGCTTGAATATCTCCGTGACTGTTAGCGCTAAAAAACTGACTGAGACAACCCATTGAAAGAGCAGAACATGCACTTGTTGGAGCAAAAAAGAACCTTGCTAAATTGACTTATGTCCTTTGTTTTTAGGTGCACTGAAGAGTAATGCAATGACTCAAAATGTGAAGTGGAAATGGCGCTGTTGAAGTGGTTTACCGGCGCACGTGACCGTGGAGGGGAGAGGGCTGCAAGAGCCCAAAGAGAAAAAGGAGCGTCCCCCACACAGACGCTGAAAAGACTCTTGCCATCCCACTCCTTTTCAACTCCGTTCCACTTTTTCAAGGAGGCTTTTGCTATCTTCTGCCTGACCACGCCCACCTCACCTGTTGCCTATAAATTGATTGTGAACCCTTTGGCTCATTCTTTGCTCACTCTGCTGGCACTCCAATGCAACCTGTGTGAGTCTTCAGGAGTTAACGTGAATCAAGTTATCATTTGTTAGTTTTATGCCATGAGTTACTGTGTCATTGCTATGCTACCATGTGCACTGCTAACTGAATGCCATTGTTTGCCAGCCATGTGCCATAAGCAATGTGGATAAATTGTTTGTTGTACTATCTGAAAGCCTGTGCATTTGTTTGTATGCAGTATGTGTTAATTGACCACTATCATTAATTGTATTATGTTTTTGTTATCCCTTTCTGCAGCACACAGTAACTGCAATGAATCCACGTCACTCTGAATGATAAATAAAATACCACTGGTGCTGCATTGAACCCTGCCTTCTCCCGGTTTCATTCCTCACTCCATACCACCTGATGTCTTCTGACCGAGACTGTTTGCTCACCACACCTTCACTCCACCTGAACCATTCCCATCACTTTACAGTTCCTTCAGATGCCATGAGTGTATTTTGTATTAATGTATTTTTTGGAGAGGTGTTTTTTTTTTTTTCAGAGATTGTTTAAAAATATATTTTTGATTTGTTTACCGGTATGTTGTGACATTTAAATTGTTTTTTAAAGATCATTTTTGTTGTTCAATTTAACAATATACTTCTTGCAGTTCAAAGCGTCAAGTGTCTTTTATTTATCTTGGCCTTACATTCATTCTTCGTTTTTCTTAGATGGCAGGTGGGGCCCAAATGGGTCTGACATGAATTACCCAGTTAGGACCCACATAAGACCCTTACAGGTCCCACTTTTAGTATGTCTGGGCTTCCACGACTTGCCCCAATGTGGATCCCGGGTGCAAGCCCATGATGGGGCCCACATTTGCCGCCCATGAAGCCCCCATCTGGGCCCCACATGTCATTGCTGGCTGGGTTGTAGCATAAATGTAATATGTGTCTTGATTTCCCTGACAGACAACTCACGTAATGGAGTTGTAACACTGACTAGCTACAGCTAGAACAGCTGCATGTAAACGATGGAGATACTAAGACCTAATTTCGGTTTCATTGACATGATTGTTCATACTGCTCAGAGAAATACATTAAAAACACAAACTTCGGTTGCTTTTCTCCTACACTGTAAACATTGCCTCACACTATTAATCTCATACAATATACAGAATACGATAGTACTGTTACTTTACTAACATTAGCTTGCATATGTTTGGGAACCTGATAGCTAATGTGGGTCTCCCATGGCAAAGTGGTCTCAGGTGAGGGGCCAGACTAAGAATGTTTCAAAAAGACTGGAGCCATGCCCAGATGGAAGGCTCGTCAGCAAGCGCCTGATGGCCGGGTTTGCCAGGGAACATGGCCGTGCACAGTCCAAAGAAGCAAAGTGGCACCATCTCCAATTGGCCTACCACCTATGGAAAGAACTTCTGGGGTCGGGTGCGCTGCCACACGTGTGGCAGTGTTGGTCAGGGGCCTCAGCGGCCCAGACCTGGGCAGCAGAGGCTGGCTCTGGGGATGTGGAACACCACCTCTCTGTGGGGGAAGGACCCAGAACTTTTGCAGAAGGTGGAGCGCAACCATTTAGATCTGGTGGGGCTTACATCTACGAACAGTCTCGGATCGTAGGGATATTCACAAGCCCCTGGGCTAGCACTGCTACATTGGAGTTTACTCTGATGAAAAGAGGGTCACCTCCCTATGCCTACGGATTGTGGGAGGAGAAAACTCTGACTATCTTCTGTGCATATGCACTGAACAGCAGATTGTAACCTAAATTGATTTGTGTATGGGGCTCCGGTAGCTCCATGGTGCTGGGAGACGCAGGTGGGCAATGATGGAGACACCTGGAGAAGTATGTTTGGGAGGAAAGTCACACCCTGATCTTAACCTAAGCGGTCTAAGTGGTTAGACTTCTGTGCTAGTCATGGATTGTCTATAATAAACAACATAAGGATGCTCATATGTGTAAGTGTTACCAGAGCACCCTAGGCTAAAGGATTTCTGATACATTTTGTGATTGTATCGTCTGATCTAGGGCCACGTGTTTTGGTATACTTGGGTAAAGAGAGCTGCAGAGATGTCAACCGATAACCATCTGGTGGTCAGTTGGGTCAGTGAGTGGAGGAAGACTCCAGACAAGCCTGGTAAGCACAAACGGGATGTGCAAATAAATTTGGAACGTCTGGAGAAGGCCCATGTCTGAAAAAATTAAGGTCAGCATAAAGGTGCTTCTGGAAAACAGTCCACCACTTCAGGAGGGTAACCATCCAGGCTGTGTACAGTAAGGATGGGACGCTGTGGGACCTCAACTGAGAAGGTAATTGGGTGGTGGAAAGAGCACTTTGAAGAACTCCTGAATCCAACAATGCCTCCTGTATACCTATATGGTAGAGGCAATAGAGTAGAGGCAGAGTTAGATGCTCAAGGGTGGTTGTCGTCGAGACACCTCTTCAACATTGCGTGAAAGTCTGGGACAGGGCAGACCGGGTGGTGGTTCCCCTGTTCAAAAAGAGGGGCCAAAGAATGTGTGCCAGTTACAGGGGTATCACACTTCTCAACCTCCCTCGTAAAGTCTATTCCAAGTTGCTGGAAAGGAGGGTTCAGATAGTCAAACCTTAGCTTGAAGAGGAACAATGCAGAATTCATCCTGGTGATGGAACAACTGACAAGTTCTTCACTCTTACAAGGATCCTGGAGCAAGCCTGGGAGTATGTTGGTAGTCTACGTCTACAATGCTTTATGCCACACTTTGCAAAACACCACACATACCTTTTACATCTTGTCAACAACACCTGTATAACGTTTCAGACCTCTGAATTGTTTAATTGCTTTTTCCTTTCTCATCTTGCAATTGGCCTTTGCCACAAAATATATTTTGACATGTCACAGTGGAAAAAGCACAGCCCTAAATGATCAAATCAATTCATTTTTTTTTCAAGAGTTCCCCATGCACAATTTAATTTTCTTTTTCTTTTTTATAAAGATTATATTTTTGTCATTTTTGGCCTTTATTTTTGACAGCTGAAGATATGAAAAGGGAGAGACAGGGGGAATGACATGCTGCAAAGGGCCACGGATCAGAATTGAAACTGGAACTACTGTGTCGAGGAGTAAACCTCTACATATGGGGTCCCGCTCTACCAACTGAGCTACCTGGGTGCCCCAGGCACACATTCTTGATTGAGAAGCACAAGCATGCAATGGGCCTTAATGGCTAATTAGGGCTAATCATCTGAAAATTGGTTGCTGACTTCATGATTTATTTTTTTTGCATTGTTTGTGTATATAAGGGGATTTTAATCTGTATACATGGACTGACTTTGGAAACCACTTGATATGTCCATTTATCAAGAACCCTGTATTCCATTTAACTGTACGACTGCAGTCACAGAAATGATTCCAGTCCCACAGGAAATCCTGTGTGCAGCAGAGGGTAGCAGATCAAAATGGAGAGGATGACTGCAAGAGGTGAAGGTGGGATGAAAGATGTTCTCAGCTACAGAGGAATAAAATGCAGCAGAGGACAAGGGAGGGAGGGCAGCTATAAATTGATTGTATTACAAAGAGCTTTGCTCAGAGAGTCGGCAGAGCTACTCTTCTCTCTCTCTGATGATGGAGATCCTGGAAGAAGTTGAACTCTGCTTCCCACAACTCCTCAATGCCTCCTGCAAGAAGCCAATGCGTACTCACTTTGAGATCATACTGTCTTACATTATACTGTCCTCCATCACTCTGCTCACCACAACTCTCAACCTGCTGGTCATCATCTCCATCTCCCACTTCAAGTATGGGAGAATTGAAAACTAAATGTTATACTTGTTTGGTGAAAGATAGTCTCATGTTATTTTCTGTCGTATAAATATATTGAATCACAAATTTGTTGCCGGTCTTCCTCACCAGGCAGCTCCACAGCCCTACCAACCTCCTCCTCCTCTCTCTGGCTGTCTCAGATTTCTTCGTGGGCCTCCTCATGTTCTTTCAAATTGAGCTCATTGACGGCTGCTGGTTCCTCGGTGATCTTGTGTGTACTCTGAGTTATCTTTTGTCCTGCATCATTACTTCTGCTTCAGTAGGAAGCATGGTGCTCATATCTATTGACCGCTATGTGGCTATTTGTGATCCTCTGCATTACTCCACTAAAGTCACAGAAAAAAGAGTTCAAGTCTGTGTTTGTCTGTGTTGGATATGTTCTGTAATCTTTCAAATTCTTGTGCTGAAGGATAACTTGAAACAACCAGGCAGATATAACTCCTGCTCTGGGGAGTGTGTGGTTGTCAGTGACTACATCGCAGGACTTGTTGATCTGGTGGTAACCTTTATCGGTCCTGTCACTGTCATCATAGTTCTGTATATGAGAGTGTTTGTGGTGGCTGTGTCTCAGGCTCGTGCCATGCGGTCTCATATTGCAGCTGTCACACTTCAGGGTTCAGTGAAAGTAACTGCTAAAAGTTCTGAAATGAAAGCGGCCAGGACTCTCGGTGTTGTTATAGTTGTGTTTCTAATATGTCTCTGCCCATATTACTCTGTTGCTCTTACTGATAACTTGCTCAATCCTGTATCTGCTGCATTCGTAATATGTCTGTATTATTTTAACTCCTGTCTAAATCCTCTGATCTATTCCTTTTTTTACCCCTGGTTCAGAAAATGTCTTAAACTTGTTGTAACCTTTCATATACTGCAGCCTGGCTCCAGTGAGACCAACATACTTTAGAGAGAAGGATTAAAATGACTTTTGCTATGAAAAGAAAAATATAATTGTCAAACAGTCAATTGTCGCTTTGACTGACAGAAACCACCCAGCATGCACCACTGAATCTGCAGCCTACCACCTCCAAGATGTCCTGATTGGCCATGTCAAATTCAAATCTCAAATTCATGAGATGTGGGGAATTAGCAGAGCTCTTAGGGGGTTAAGGTCAAATCCATATTGAGGCTACTAAATGTCTAAAATGGGATAATATCAGTTTGTATAGAATGTATTGTTGTAAATTAGCCCACATTTACTCATAGCAGTATTTTATATTTTACTTATGCTGTATTTTATGTGTTTTCCAGAAAGCTGTAAAACTGAACTTAAATATACTAGGTTTTAATAAAGATTTGAAAATGTGCATTGTCTATAAACTCTCTATGTATCACATCAGTTTTATGTTCTGATTGGAACTATGTTAACTTGCATCTTCTCTATCAAATGAAATTCAAATTAGTCATAAGATTATTGCTATTCATAAACACCTGAGGTGGGTAGTAACGAGTTACATTTACTCCGTTACATTCATTTTCAGGTTCATAATTGTATTTTAAGGTTGTACCAGAATAGGTTTACATGGTTTGATTTTCAAAAAACACCATATTGCTGTTGTACTGCACAGCTCTCTCTCACTGCTGCAGATCCTCTTTTCACCTGGTTTCTGTTTTAGCTACAGAGTGAGACCTCTTTTCTTCTTCTTCTTCACTACTATCTTTGATTGCACTCGCACATGCTCAGTAGCTCAGATGTAGAGCATGTCAGCTAGCTAACTCTAGAGACAGTAAAAGAAAGGCTGTTTCTCCAACTTCGGTCAGTTACAAGGCAGGATTAGCTGGGAGACTTCTAAATGAGGGCGCACATGTGATGTATGGGACATTGTGTATTGAGTACCCCGTTCCACTAGTTGGCGCTGTGTCGCCACTGTTAGTGTGTTTATCTGAATGTACTAAGTGAATGAGTACGTTAGTAAAAAGATCGGTAGTTTTTCCACTGAAACTCAACGTGTCCGTGTTGTCTCTATTAACAAGATTATCTGAAGTGAACCCACGACATAACATCATTGGCGACGAGGACGACTTTGGATTGCCGTTTGTTTGTTTTTGTTCCGCCACGGTATTGACTGTGTGTGAGGAAGAAAAAGGCGTTTGTGGCGCAGGGAGAAGTGTGGCTAACAGAGGCTAATGAGCTCAACGAAACGGGGAACTACTGCTAATGGAAGGAAATGGCACGACACGGATACATCGGGCAGATCTCTGCTTTCGAAGAGTCAGTGGAGCAGTGGACAGCCTACGTGGAAAGGTTTGAACATTTTGTAACAGCAAATGAGATTGAGGACGATAAAAAGTCAGCCGTTCTTCTCAGTGTAATGGGCGCTGCTACCTACGGACTATTGCGTAGCCTCGTAGCTCCTGACAAGCCAGGGCTAAAGTCATACGATGATATTGTTAGTGTTTTGCAGTCGCATTTTTCTCCGGCACCGATTGTCATTGCCGAGAGATTTCGCTTCCATAAACGAAACCAACAAGAGGGAGAATCAGTGAGCCAATACGTTGCAGCGTAATCAAACAGTTAGCAGAACACTGCGACTTTGGCACGCATTTGTTGGATGCAATGAGAGACAGACTCTGTGTTGGACTTAACACGGAGGCGATACAGAAAAGATTGCTGACCGAGACTGCACTCACTTGGAAAAAGGCTGTGGAAATAGCAGTAGCAATGGAGACGGTAGCAAAAGAAACGCACCAGCTAAGTAATGCACTAAAGATAAATGCACTGTCACTGACTAGCCAGCAACGCTACAAATGTGTGCGCTGTGGAAAAACGAATCACAAGGAGGCCGACTGCTATTACAAGGACCAAACATGTCACAGCTGCGGTAAGGAAGGCCACATATCGAGAATGTGTCGAAACAAAGAGCATGGAAATAAAGAAAGGAAAGTAAAACAAAAAGTGTTTACAAAGAAAAAGAAAAGTGGAGTGTACCACATGGATGCAAAAGAAATGTCCAGTAGTGAGGGTAGCACAACAGATGCAGAGCTAACACTAAACATGGTGGCTCAGAAAGGAAACCTTTCACACATGTGTGTTAAACCAAAGATTGAAGGAAAGACGATTCAAATGGAATTAGACACAGGCGCTGCAGTTTCTCTAATATCCAAAGAACTATATGACATGCAGTTGTGTCATGTACCTTTACGCCAAACGAATACTATACTGAAGACATACACTGGCGAGCTGATTTCACCGGAGGGGGTCATCAAAGTCTTGGTAAAAATGAACAAGCAGAAGGCTAAGCTACCACTGTACGTGGTCAAAGGGGCTTCACCACCGCTCTTTGGGCGGGAATGGCTGCGGAGAATACGGATTGACTGGCGGGAGATTAAGACTTCGTTGGAGGAGACTTTAGAAGCTGTGCTACAGAGGCACAATGAAGTCTTTAAAAAGGAGCTGGGCACAATGAAAGGCATTAAAGTGGCCATAGCTCTGAAACCGCGTCATCAACCACGGTTTTGCCAGGCAAGAGTCGTTCCCTATGCTCTGAGGCCAAAAGTTGAAGCTGAGATTGATCGGCTGAGGGAACAGGGCATCATATCGCCTGTCAAGTTCAGCGACTGGGCAACACCCATCGTGCCAGTTGTGAAAAAGAATGGAGATGTTAGGATTTGCGGTGATTTCAAAGTGACAATCAACCCCGTTCTGCAGGTGGAGAAATATCCGATTCCTCGGATTGAGGATTTATTCGCATCACTGTCAGGGGGGCAGCATTTCAGTAAGCTGGACTTGTCTCACGCATATCTGCAAATGCCTGTGGAGGAAGACTCTCGCAAATATCTCACCATAACAACATCAAAAGGGCTGTTCTGTTACAACAGACTTGCCTTTGGAATCACGTCGGCCCCAGCAATATTTCAGCGGGCCATGGACCAGGTTCTCCAGGGTCTTCCGAACGTCCACTGCTATTTGGACGATATTTTGGTAACTGGCCAAGACCGCCTTCAGCACTTGAAGAACTTGGACGCTGTCCTGGGACGCCTTGAAGAATTCGGCTTACGTGTCCAAAAGGAAAAATGTGAATTTTTCAAGGATTCACTGGAATACCTGGGCCATGTTATCGACGCCCATGGCCTGCACAAGTCACCAGAGAAAGTGAGGGCGATTGTGGAGGCTCCTGCACCGACGAATGTGAGTCAGCTTCGATCCTTTCTAGGGCTGATTAACTACTACGGCAGGTTCATTCCAAACTTGTCAACCATTCTTAGCCCACTCAACGCACTTTTGGGCAAAGGCAAACCATGGCGATGGACCTCAAAATGTGCAACAGCATTTCAGGTGGCCAAAGAACAGTTGTCATCGCAAAGTGTGCTTACCCATTACGACCCGCAACTGCCCATCCGGCTGGCTTGTGATGCTTCACCATATGGGGTAGGTGCTGTAATTTCGCACATCTTTCCAGATGGACAAGAGAGGCCCATAGCTTTTGCATCACGGACCTTGAATAAAGCAGAACAAAAGTATGCACAGATTGAGCGTGAAGCTCTTGGCATTGTATTTGGTGTGTTCGAAATTCCATCACTACCTATATGGTAGGAAGTTTACGCTCCTCACTGACCATCGCCCTCTGACCACAATTCTGAGTCCCTGCAAAGCAATACCATCTATGGCAGCCGCCAGAATGCAGCGGTGGGCTCTGCTGTTGGCTGCTCATGATTACAGTATCCAGTACAGAGAAGCCGCACGTCATGGCAATGCTGATGGGCTGTCCCGCCTGCCACTTGCCACGTCAGTTAAGGAGAAACCCAACACTGTGGACAGTTTTCACATTAAACACTTGGAAATCTTACCCGTGAGCTGTAAAGAAATCTGCAGAGAGACCAGGACCGATCCTGTCCTTGCTCAAGTACTGGAAATGGTGTCCACAGGTCGTTTTCCGAGAGTTCAGCATGTGGACAGCACACTGGCACCATTCATCAGTAGGAAGGATGAACTGACTGTTCAGCAACAGTGCCTCATGTGGGGTATCCGTGTTGTCATCCCTCCTAAGCTGCGACCCAGAGTGTTGTCCGAGCTACACACGGGACACCCTGGTGTTGTCAAAATGAAAGCCAGACGCCGCCGCGGTTACATGTGGTGGCCAGGAATTGACGCTCAAATCGAACAAAGTGCGAAGACCTGCCAATCCTGCCAACTCACACAAAAAGCACCTGGACCATCGCCTCTCCATCCTTGGGCATGGCCAGGAGCTCCATGGCAGAGGATTCATGTTGATTTTGCCGGTCCCTTCCAAGGCCATATGTTCATGGTGGTCGTGGACGCCCACTCCAAATGGCCTGAAGTGCACTTGATGAGTTCTACCACGACTTCCAAGACCATACAGGTGCTGAGAGGGCTATTCAGTCGTTACGGCCTCCCAGAGGTTTTGGTGAGCGATAATGGTCCCCAGTTTACATCAAAAGAATTCGAGACATTCATGAAGAACAACGGGGTTAAGCACATACGCTCTGCGCCATTTCACCCCGCCACGAATGGCCTGGCAGAACGTTTTGTGCAAACATTCAAGCATTCATTGAAGTGCTCCAAAGGCACAATTTCAATCCAACACCGACTGGATGCATTCTTACTGTCGTATCGCAACACTCCGCACTCCACCACAAAAGAATCGCCATCCATGCTGTTCATGCATCGCAAGCTGCGTTCCCGACTCGACCTGATGAAGCCTAGCGTTGCAAGAACAGTGGAGAAAGCACAAGAAGAGCAGTGTGTGGCCCGACGAAACGTGCTAAGGCCAGGTCATTCAAAGTGGGTGACACAGTATTAGTGCGTGATTATGGGAGAGGAGAGAAGTGGACACCTGGAGTGGTTTCAGCTGAAACTGGTCCTGTGTCTTATACGATCAACGTGGGATCTTCGGAACACTGGAGACGGCATGCTGAACAGATGCTTGCTCGACATGCAGAGTTGGATGTTCCCGAGTCTTCGGAGTCTACTTCCATTGCACCAGATCTGCCTTTGTTGGAGAACACAGTTCCTGACCCAGCTATTCCATCTCCTGATCCAGTGAGTGTACAACCTATTCCGGTAACATCAGAGGTGGTCAACACACCACATCAAGAGACTGGTAAGCGATACCCATCTCGTGTCATTACGAAACCAGTTCGTTTTAGCCCTTAAGAAAATCCATAAGTTGTTTGACACATTTTTGGATAAGAGACTGTTACATTTGTGTTCATTTAGATTTAAGAGTCATGTCTCAAGAATAAGGGCATAATAATCCCTTGACTGACTCGGGGTTTGGGACAGTCTACTCCCTACCTCAAGTTTAGGTAACATTATACACGTTATAAAAAAAATAGATATTTGTGTTCATGTTCATGGAGCACAACATTTAGTGGAGAGGAGATGTGATGTATGGGACATTGTGTATTGAGTACCCCGTTCCACTAGTTGGCGCTGTGTCGCCACTGTTAGTGTGTTTATCTGAATGTACTAAGTGAATGAGTACGTTAGTAAAAAGATCGGTAGTTTTTCCACTGAAACTCAACGTGTCCGTGTTGTCTCTATTAACAAGATTATCTGAAGTGAACCCACGACATAACAGCACATGTAAGTAGTTCTTTTGTAGATTATGGTGAACTTGTATGTGTTGTAGCAGTGCTTTGCTATTGAGAACGACGTAGCATGCTAGCGTTAGCCAGCTCATTTCGGACTGTGACGTCACAGTCCGAGCCGATTTTGAACAGCTCACCAGGAGACTGAAGGCAGGACACATTCAGAAACTGTATCTCACTCAAAACAGCATGGATGGATTTTTTTCAAAGTTTGTATGTGTGTGGAAGCACCAGATACACAAAAGAACACCCCAAATCCCAGAAAAAGTGATTCTTTCATAATATGGGCACTTTAAGTTTATATATTAGGGCTGGGCAACGATTAAAAGTTTTAATCGCGATTAATCGCATGATTTCCTTGATAAATCGCGATTAATCTCATTGTTATACGCAAAATCCAATAATGAATTCAAAAGTAGTGTATAGCGCAATTTTATTTTAAATGTGCTGCCATATGAACAAAAGTCCCATAACGTTTGTTCTGCAAACACTTAACATCAGCATTTTGTTTATACAGTAGCAGTTAAAATATTTGCAAAGCAGTGATCATGATCAAAAGGCAGATGTCTCGCTGCAGTGATCATATTTCGTGCACTATCTGTGCTGAGCGAGGTGACTTTATTTGACACATTCCACTGCTGTGCAACTTCAATAAAGTGTCCCGCGCACGTTTCAGGATAATGTCTCTCCTCTGTTTTCATTACAGTCAGAGCATGTGAATGCAGTGCCCACTGTTCATCAATATAATGCACTGTAACTCTGAGGTAATTATGTTTACCCAGTGATGTCCAGTAGTCCCCAGTTAGAGCAACAGCAGGTGCACGTTGTAAAGTTGTCGCTTTTGCAGTCCTCTCCTTTTCATACAACTTGTGTATTCTTCTTGTGATGGTGCGTCTTGAGGGAATCTCATACCTGCCATCATTTGTTGCCATTCTCAGAATGTTTCTCAGAATGACGTCCTCCACAACAGGGCCTGCAGTCTGTTGCTATGGCATTTAGCTTCTCTTGCCTTTGTTTATCTATACTTCTCCCAAATGCTGCATCTAACGTAGTCTGCCGAAGCCTTGCACCACTGTTGGTTTCGTTGAATGATTTGCTGGTATCAACTGTGTGTATGCATTTAGGTGATAAGAAAATTCAACTTTGCAGCGGTTACAAATAACTTTGGTTCTGTCGACTGCACCGTGTGGAAGAATTTTAAAATGAAAATGGCCAAAAGTTCCGTACCCTTCTCCATGTTCGTTGGTTTGTTTATCCGCCCATTCTTTTCTTTTCCGATTCCCTGTGAGCAACAGACTTTTACAATAATAAAAGAAATAATACAAACTACATATATGTATATCAAATATCAATCAAATATAATATTTATATAAAATTTGTGGTAGGGCAAAAAAATAGATTCAGCAATACATTCTGAGGCTTTTTCTGATGAATAACCAATATGCTAATAATACTAAAATTTTGATAATTCATTGATTATTGCTACAGAGATTTTTCTTATACTCATACATAAAACTGCTAATCATGAAATCTTGTGATATGTGTTATAAAGATGCAAAAAAACCTTTTTTGGTAAATAATGGAAATAAATTGTAATCTGTTTAAATGTGAATACAGTATTGTGTGTATTTCATGTTATTATTCTGCTTAACCTGTTTATTTGCAATTGTTTTCAACACAATGTCCAATTATGTTTTACGGGTCACTTTATGGGAAGTGTAAGCTTATTGTCCTGTATCATAATAAATAAAGTCACTCTAAGTCATTATTTGGTATTTTGAGATATAAATAAGCCTTGCTTAACTGTGTTATCCTTAACATTTTTATAGTTGTGTATGATTCAGTGTTCTCCCTCTCATGTCAAATAAACTAACTAAACATACTACAACCTGTTAAATATAATTTGCCCTGCATGTGTTCATTCTCATTTAAATTTTGAATTTGCCCAAACAGGCCACCTCTCCTTATGACCTGTCTCTCTTAGTTACGCTGTTATAGTTCTAGACTGCCAGAGGACTTCCTTCCTTTGACACAGGCTCTCTCCTCTCCTTTTCTATTACCATTTGTGTGCATCCCGTCCCAGAAATGCTTGTTATTAATCCTAGCTTCTGGGGAGTTTACTCCCCGGAGTCCTTATGTTTTTTCACCCAGCGTATTTCCTTGGAGAACGTTGGAACCAAGATCTTGGTTGCAGCTGTCGCCGTGGTCCTGCTGCACTCCTTGCTAAGCTTTGCGGTGCCCTGCAATGTCATGCTGCGTCCTGCTAAACCCTGCTGCTTCCTGCTACGTCCATCCATGCTCTGCTGGGCCACGCTACATCCTGTAACGCCCTGCAGCGCACTGATATGACATGAACTACTACGACTAACATTTGAAGTCACTGTTCCATTATTAATGTGACTATTACTGCCACTGTTCATCATATCCCCAACAGGCACCGTCAGACACCGCCTACCAAGAGCCTGGGTCTGTCCGAGGTTTCTTTCCAAGAGGGAGTTTTTCCTCGCCACTGTCGCACTGCATGCTCTTGAGGGAATTACTGTAATTGTTGGGGCTTTGTAAATTATAGAGTGTGGTCTAGACCTACTCTATCTGTAAAGTGTCTCGAGATAACTCGTGTTATGATTTGATACTATAAATAAAATTGAATTGAATTAAACTTCTTGTATGTTTTTACATTTAAAAGGGGATTTCTGATTTATGTGGCTCAATAAGGAAAATGTTCAAGTTTCATTCAGCAGGTCAAATATTTTTTGTCAAGGGGCAACATCCACCCCACATCTCAGTATTTGCTTGCCTCTACTTTAGATCTTCATTTGTGTTTGATAAAAATGTATGTACTTTAAAGTGCTCATATCATACTTTTTGGCTTTATTGTGTTATTACTCTGCTTCTTACTCGGGGATAGAGCTTTTTCAGTTGCAGGTCCTAAGCTCTGGAATGCTCTTCCCCTCAATATTAAAGCAGCTAGCTCTACTGAGTCATTTAAATCACTTTTAAAAACTCATCTTTTTGAAATGGCTTTTACCACAAGCTGAGCTGTGACATTTTAAAATTTTTTTTTAAAATTTTTTTATTTTTTTTTTTTTTTTTTTTTTTTTTTTTTTTTTTTTGTTTTCAGTGGGTTTTTACTTTTTCTTCTTGGCTAATTAGTATGTTTTTTATGCTGTTACCGGTATTAGTATCTGTACAGCACTTTGGGGCAGTAGTGACTGCTTGTAAATGTGCTCTATAAATAAACTTGACCTTGACCTTGGCTTGTAGTGATGACCTAGGTACTCCCAACAAAGATGGATTAGAAGTGTGATGACTCACTCGGTAGCTAAAACAGAGAGCTCAACACACAGGTTGAAAAAAAGATCTGCAGCAATATGTAGTACAACAAAAATATAGTGTTTTTTTGAAAATTAAACCATGTAAACCTATTCTGATATAACCTTTAAATACAATTATGAACCTGACAATGAGCATAATATGAGCACTCTAACTATTTATTTGTGGGTACACATAATACATCAATACTCCATCAAGTAATTATTTAAAAAATAATACATTGCATTTTCACCATTACAAACACAACATTCCTTGCTTGAGTACAATTAATAAACCTCTTACAGGGCAGCAACCCAAGAAGATTCCAGTTTTGTATTTAAAGCAATGACAACAAAAATATTGCCACAATATAAACTGTGCTGTATTATCTTTATTAAAAATGGACGCGAGAATGTAAATACGCTGCAGGAAAATGTAGAGTTGCAATGATTTTAATGTCAACAAATGTTTACAAGCATGTCTAATTTTTGACAGTTTAAGCCCATACATGATTGGATTTTGAAGAGGCTGAACAATCACTACATACATGGACAAGACAACACACAGTGGATATGGAACAGAGAACATGTCAAATCTCTGAGTGATCAGACTGTAAAAACAGGCAAAGACAAAACTAATGAGTGAAATCAAATGTGGAGTGCAGGTGTCAACAGCCTTCACTTTGGTCTCTTTGGAACCTTTTAAACACACAGCCAAAATTTTGACATAAGTGAATGAAATATAAGTGACAGGAACAGCAACAGTGAAAAAAAGTCCAAACACCAGATCATGAATAAGTGACACTGTTCTGTCTGGTGAACAAGAAAGTTCAACTACAAGGTGATGTGCACAAAAAACCTTGTGGATGACAGTCCCACAACGCTTTAAACGAATAGTGAACGACAGTAAAACTCCAACCTCTACAAAGGAAACTATCCAAATAATAAGAATTACCTTTAATACTATTTGTTTAGTTATTATGGCATTGTAATGTAAAGGCTTACAAATACATATAAATCTGTCATATGCCATTATTGTTAATGTTCCAAATTCAACAGCTACATACGTATGAATGTTAAATATTTGAAGGAAACAGAAATGGACAGGAATTTCATGAGTGTCCAACAACACTTGATGCATCAAGCAAGGCAACAAGGACGTGCTGCCATATATTTCATTAACAAACAAATTACACAGGAATATGTACATGGGCTCATGCAGATTTCTGTCAACATAAATAATGACAATAAGAACTGTGTTGGCCAAAATAACTGATATGTAAAATAGCAATGCCACAGTGAAATACAAGTACTTTAAGGGTCCCATGTTACCATACATAGCCAACACAAATGACTTAATCTGTGTTGAGTTCTCCATCGGCCCAGTAGTAAGACACAAGCAATTTAGATGATAGATTAATTCAAAGTTATAGAATATAGTCATGGAAAAACATAGTTTGTAATAAACATGAACTTTTTAGTAGACGTTTACCTATACCATAACATGTCAAGAAAACCTGGAATTAGAAACATCCATTACAAATTGCAGAGATTAATGTGTAAGACCTTGTGAAAATGTGTGTGTCATATTACTCATATCAGAGATGACATTTACTAGTCAGAGATATGGATGACCAATAGGAAACTGAAGACTGCCATAACCTCCCCTCCCTACTGAGACAAACAGAAGCAGTTGCTGAACCTTTATACTTTTGTTCTGGCCAACAAACAAACATGCCAAGCAGAATATTAAACCAATCAAGACTGAGCTATTGTTTCTTGTAGAATGCAGCCATATTTGGATGTAGGCAAGTGCCAGAGGTGGGACCAAGTCCTTGTTTTGAAAGTTGTTGTGAATCTTTAACATTCCCGTTCTGTGAAAACTCTGAGCAAATCCTCTCATCTGTTTTAATTGGCATCATAAATTGTTGTAACAATATTCCTTCCTGAAGATGTATCTGGCGTGAACCTACCTTGAACCAATCCTCCTTTCCTCTGGTGCCCCCCTTTCTTATCTATACTCCGTCATCTAAGTGAATGGAGCGATTATTTTTATTAATATTCATTAATTTAATTTAAATGTATTATTGTGTGTCTAATTAAACCTTTAGAACAGAGATCTTCAAAGAGTCCGGGACCCCAAGGGGTCCTCAGAGTTACTGCAGGGCGCCCCAAATTATTGTTAATTCTTTGAAAGATTTTTCAAAAAATAAAATGTGAATCCAACATATTATTAGCAAACATGTATGTTTAACATTAAAAGATGATTTATAAAATCATGCCAACAATTATTATTTTAACAGCTTAGTAGGGGAGAGCGGGGTATGTTGTCACACTTTTCACACAGACTAACATTTACTGAGCACCATACATCACAATGGTATAAATGTCATACCATATGAAAGAAGGAAGTCTTGGGAACATATGTTGTATTCATAACATTTTCATATCTTATCTCATTACGGAGTTGTAGACTGTTGAATAGAGAATGTGCACTTGTGACAATTTGCCCCATCGCCGGGTAAGTTGTCACACTAGATTATCTAAAAATAAAAACACAACTAATTTGTGAATATGGATTTCCAGAACTGGAAATATAAACAATCATGCCTAGAGAATCTGGAAAAACAATACACATTTCAATCAAAACACATTAAGTGGCAATATCACTTTACTTTGAACTTCAAACTGACGTTCTCTGGTTTGCACATAGATTCATGATAACTGCATGGAATACTGCAGATAACGTGCTTAACTTAACATGTTTAACCTCTGAACTAAACAGATGCCCTGGCCTGCATTTGACTAATAAGACTCATCTCCAGAGTCACAAGTTGTCACACGTGACGACTTGCACCAAAGTCAGTGAGACAACTTGCCCCAAACTGACATGTGTGCTAATGTTGGCTAAATCTCTAGGTTAGCTCAACATACCACTTTAGCTAAAGTATCAAAAGACTCGTTACTGTCTCCTCTATTTTGTGCAAAATAATTATTTTTAACATTCCTACCTAACAATGTTGTATTGCATAAAATGTAAAGTGCACATTTTTTACTTTTTAAGCAGAAAAATAAGAAAATTGTGCTAACCTCAGATTAGAGTGATCTTGACCACATGTGAACAGGAAGTTGACTATAGAAGAAGTCACACAAAGTGGCTATTTGATTTTTGAGATAGAGCCTCTAGTGTTGGAGTTATGAACAGTGTGACAACTTACCCGTGTGACAACTTACCCCACTCTCCCCTATTCTATAAATAAATATAATAAAAAATGACAAACACATTAAAGTTTTTCCCAACGACAAACCATGGGTAAATAAAGAACTCAAAGTAGCACTAAAAAGGAAAAGGAAAGCTTTTGAACAAGGGAATATGGCCCAGATGAAGGTTGTACAAAGGGAAATAAGGCATTTAACTAATATGTGTAAGCATCAATATAAATTACAGATTGAGGCGAAAATGAGGGGTAATGACTTAAAACAGGCATGGCAAGGGATGTAGACAATGATAGGGAAGGAGGTGAGGAGAAGCAACATTAATACAAATGGAGATGATCTGACCCTTGCAAATTAATTAAATACTTTTTATGCAAGATTTGATACATCAGATTTCTCCTCAGAGCGTAATTCTATCAGACAACAACTTTGTGGTGGCCCTCCCCTGGTTGTAACAGCTGAGGAGTTGCATAGAATCTTCAAAAAGATTGATCCAAAAAAGGCAGCTGGTCCTGATAAGATCAGAGGAAGGATCCTAAAGGAGTGTAGGGAACAACTTAGCCCTATATTTGGCAGCTTTTTCAAATCTCTCTTGACACACATTACATTCCAAAGGCCTGGAAAACCTCACTGATAGTGCCAGTACCAAAAGTGGCAAAACCCTCTGCCTTAAATGACTATCGTCCAGTTGCCTTAACATCAATTGTAATGAAAAGTCTTGAAAAGATTGTCTTAAAACATGTTCTAGGAGATGTGCAAGGGGTTATTGACCCTCTACAATTTGCATACAGGACAGAAAGGAGAACTGATGACGCCCTATTGTATATGCTCCATAATATTTATTGTTGTCTTGATCAGCCCAAACGATATGCATGTGTGTTATTTATAGACTTCTCTTCTGCATTTAACACCATTAGGCCTCACATTATGATGGAGAGGCTATTGCGGTTGGGAGTGCATAGTGATGTCATCAGGTGGGTTGAGTCCTTTCTGACTGAGCGAGTGCAGTGTGTCAGGGTAAATGAAGCTGTGTCTTCTCCCATTATTACAAACACGGGGGCTCCACAAGGAAGTACAATCTCCCCAGTCTTATTTACCCTGTACACAAATGAATGCAGGAGCAACACACAGGAACATGTTACAATCAAATTTGCTGATGATACAGCAATCATAGGTTTGATACGGGACAACGATGAAACCAACTATCGGGCTTGGGTAGATCAGTTTATAGAATGGTGCAGGTCCAGTTGTCTTCTGCTAAACACAAACAAAATTAAAGAAATTATATTTGACTTTAGAAGTGGGGGCTCGACCCACCAGCAGATGACTATAGACGCGCAAGGGATTGAAGTGGTAGAGGAGTATAAATACTTAGGAACAATAATAGATGCTAAGCTGTCATGGAACACCAACACTGATGCCATGTATAAAAAGGGTCTGCAGCGATTGTATTTTATGCGGAAGCTGAGACAGTTCAGAGTGGAAAAAGACATGATGGTCCTTTTCTATCGCTCTTTTGTTGAGAGTATTTTGACTTTCTGCTCCACTGCCTGGTACTTGTCTTTGTCAGTGACAAATAAAAGTAAATTACAACGGATAGTTAGTATGGCCAGCAAGATTGCTGGACTTCAGTTAAGTTCTTTGACCACAATCTGCGAATCTAGGGTAGTGAGGAAAGGACAAGCTATTTGCGGTGATGGGCTACATCCCCTATTTCAGGCGTATGAGGTGCTGCCATCAGGCAGAAGATATAGGGTGCCGTCCTTACAAACCAACCGGGCTTGCAAATCATTTATTTCTACCAGCATTACACTACTAAATAAATTAGGGAAAATAACTTGATCCTATAACAACTGCACGTTGGTATAATATTAAAACGCCTGATTATGCACCTTACTGTTTTTTTTTTTTATTTAACCTTTATTTATTCAGGGGAGATTCACTGAGAGGCAGCCTCTCTTTTGCAGGAACGCCCTGATCACATTCACACAGTTTCACATTCATACCTGGAAGCTGCCCAGGACAACCACAGCCTGATCTGCTGGCCACTGAGCAGCTCCACTGGAGCAGTTTGGGTTAAGGGCCTTGCTCAAGGGCACCTCAGTGGTGGTAATGAGGGAGGGACAAGCGCTGTTCTTTCACTTTTCCCCACACAGATTTTATCCTGTCGGTCTGGGGATTGAACCGACGACCTCCCGGTCACAAGCTCGCTTCTCTAACCTTTAGGCCACCACTGTTGATAGCCCATTGGCGCTAATGACATTGCACTTTGCTATTCTTGTATGTATGATGTGCAGATATTTGGGATTGTGTATTGTGGTTGTGTGGGGAGGAGGGAGGAGTTGGTGGTCTTGTTGTTGTCTGTTGTTTATGGTCTGTTGTCTGTCTTTTTGATGAGCTGTATGGTGCAAGATGAATTTCCGAAAGGATCGATAAATGTCTATCTAAAAAAAAATGATATGTATGAAGGCTTTAGACTACCCTACATGTTATTATAGGCTCAGTTTAATATGCCATTTATTTTATACAATATACTTAGTAGGGGGTCCTTGATCCCTCTTTGTTCAATGGGGTTGAGGTCAGGACTGCTGGCAGGCCATCCCATCCTCTCCACTTCCACATTCTGGATTCTGGAGGTAGTCTCTGGTAAACCTGTGAGGGCGAGCATTGTCATCTTGGAGGATAGAGTTCGGTCCCAGACTGTGGAGATATGGGTTTGCCACTGGTTGATTGGCAGCACCTGGGGGTACCAAAAGCAATGGCAGAGAAGATTTGATAAATTTTTCATGGATCCAACCCACATACTCAGCGCCACAGAGAAATAATCTACCAAACACTAATTTCCTTACTTTTTGTGTTAAGTTTATATATTAGGGCTGGGCAACGATTAAAAGTTTTAATTGTGATTAATTGCATGATTTCCTTGATAAATCGTGATTAATCGCATGATTTCCTTGATAAATCGTGATTAATCGCATGATTTCCTTGATAAATCGTGATTAATCGCATTGTTATACGCAAAATCCAATAATGAATTCAAAAGTAGCGTATAGCACAATTTTATTTTAAAGTGCCATAACATTTGTTCTGCAAACACTTAACATCAGCATTTTGTTCATACAGTAGCAGTTAAATAAAATATTTGCAAAGCAGTGATCATGATCAAAAGGCAGATGTCTCGGAGCAGCGATCATATTTCGTGCACTATCTGTGCTAAGTGAGATTACTTTTTTTGACACATTCCACTGCTGTGCAACTTCAATAAAGTGTTCCGCGCACGTTTCAGGATAATGTCTCTCCTCTGTTTTCATTACAGTCAGAGCATGTGAATGCAGCGCCCACTGTTCAATATAATGCACTGTAACTCTGAATACAGTATTGTGTGTATTTCATGTTATTATTCTGCTTAACCTGTTTATTTGCAATTGTTTTCAACACAATGTCCAATTATGTTTTACGGGTCACTTTATGGGAAGTGTAAGCTTATTGTCCTGTATCATCATAAATAAAGTCACTCTAAGTCAAACATTATTTGGTATTTTGAGATATAAATAAGCCTTGCTTAACCGTGTTATCCTTAACATTGTTATAGTTGTGTATGATCCCTCTCATGTCAAATAAACTAACTAAACATACTACAACCTGTTAAATATCATTTGCCCTGCATGTGTTGATGATTTATCATAAGATGGTAAACTCATTTAAATTTTGGATTTGAATTAAACTTCTTGTATGTTGTTAAATTTAAAAGGGGATTTCTGATTTATGTGGCTCAATAAGGAAAATGTTCAGGTTTCATTCAGCAGGTCAAATATGTTTTGTCAAGGGGCAACATCCACCCCACATCTCAGTATTTGCTTGCCCCTACTTTAGATCTTCATTTGTGTTTGATAAAAATGTATGTACTTTAAAGTGCTCATATCATGCTTTTTGGCTTTTTCCCTTTCCTTTATTATGTTATTACTCTGCTTCTGACTGGCTTGTAGTGATGACCTAGGTACTCCCAACAAAGATGGATTAGAAGTGTGATGCCTCACTCGGTAGCTAAAACAGAGAGCTCAACACACAGGTTGAAAAAAACATCTGCAGCAATATGTAGTACAACAAAAATATAGAGTTTTTTTTTTAAATTAAACCATGTAAACCTATTCTGATATAACCTTTAAATACAATTATGAACCTGACAATGAGCATAATATGAGCACTCTATTTATTTATTTGTGGATACACATAGTACTCCATCAATACTCCATCAATACTTATTAAAAAATAATACATTGCATTTTCACCATTGCAAACACAACATTCCTTGCTTGAGTAAAATTAATAAACCTCTTACAGGGCAGCAACCCCAGACGATTCCAGTTTTGTATTTAAAGCAATGACAACAAAAATATTGCCACAATATAAACTGTGCTGTATTATTTTTATTAATAATGGACGCGAGAATGTAAATACGCTGCAGGAAAATGTAGAGTTGCAATGATTTTAATGTCAACAAATGTTTACAAGCATGTCTAATTTTTGACAGTTTAAGCCCATACATGATTGGATTTTGAAGAGGCTGAACAATCACTATATACATGGAAAAGACAACACACAGTGGATATGGAACAGAGGCAAATCTCTGAGAGATCAGATTGTAAAAACAGGCAAAGACAAAACTAATAAGTGAAACTAAATGTGGAGTGCAGGTGTCAACAGCCTTCACTTTGGTCTCTTTGGAACCTTTTAAACACACAGCCAAAATTTTGACATAAGTGAATGAAATATAAGTGACAGGAATAGCAACAGTGAAAAATAGTCCAAACACCAGATCATGAATAAGTGACACTGTTCTGTCTGGTGAACAAGAAAGTTCAACTACAAGGTGATGTGCACAAAAAACCTTGTGGATGACAGTCCCACAACGCTTTAAACGAATAGTGAACGACAGTAAAACTCCAACCTCTACAAAGGAAACTATCCAAATAATAAGAATTACCTTTAATACTATTTGTTTAGTTATTATGGCATTGTAATGTAAAGGCTTACAAATACATATATATCTGTCATATGCCATTATTGTTAACGTTCCAAATTCAACAGCTACATACGTATGAATGTTAAATATTTGAAGGAAACAGAAATGGACAGGAATTTCATGAGTGTCCAACAACACTTGATGCATCAAGCAAGGCAACAAGGACGTGCTGCCATATATTTCATTAACAAACAAATTACACAGGAATATGTACATGGGCTCATGCAGATTTCTGTCAACATAAATAATGACAATAAGAACTGTGTTGGCCAAAATAACTGATATGTAAAATAGCAATGCCACAGTGAAATACAAGTACTTTAAGGGTCCCATGTTACCATACATAGCCAACACAAATGACTTAATCTGTGTTGAGTTCTCCATCGGCCCAGTAGTAAGACACAAGCAATTTAGATGATAGATTAATTCAAAGTTATAGAATATAGTCATGGAAAAACATAGTTTGTAATAAACATGAACTTTTTAGTAGACGTTTACCTATACCATAACATGTCAAGAAAACCTGGAATTAGAAACATCCATTACAAATTGCAGAGATTAATGTGTAAGACCTTGTGAAAATGTGTGTGTCATATTACTCATATCAGAGATGACATTTACTAGTCAGAGATATGGATGATCAATAGGAAACTGAAGACTGCCATAACCTCCCCTCCCTACTGAGACAAACAGAAGCAGTTGCTGAACCTTTATACTTTTGTTCTGGCCAACAAACAAACATGCCAAGCAGAATATTAAACCAATCAAGACTGAGCTATTGTTTCTTGTAGAATGCAGCCATATTTGGATGTAGCAAGTGCCAGAGGTGGGACCAAGTCCTTGTTTTGAAAGTTGTTGTGAATCTTTTACATTCCGTTCTGTGAAAACTCTGAGCAAATCCTCTCATCTGTTTTAATTGGCATCATAAATTGTTGTAACAATATTCCTTCCTGAAGATGTATCTGCGTGAACCTACCTTGAACCAATCCTCCTTTCCTCTGGTGCCCCTTTCTTATCTATACTCGTCATCTAAGTGAATGGAGCGATTATTTTTTATTAATATTCATTAATTTAATTTAAATGTATTATTGTGTGTCTAATTAAACCTTTAGAACAGAGATCTTCAACAGGGGGTCCGGGACCCCAAGGGGGTCCTCAGAGTTACTGCAGGGGCGCCTCCAAATTATTGTTAATTCTTTGAAAGATTTTTCAAAAAATAAAATGTGAATCCAACATATTATTAGCAAACATGTATGTTTAACATTAAAAGATGATTTATAAAATCATGCCAACAATTATTATTTTAACAGCTTAGTAGGGGAGAGCGGGGTATGTTGTCACACTTTTCACACAGACTAACATTTACTGAGCACCATACATCACAATGGTATAAATGTCATACCATATGAAAGAAGGAAGTCTTGGGAACATATGTTGTATTCATAACATTTTCATATCTTATCTCATTACGGAGTTGTAGACTGTTGAATAGAGAATGTGCACTTGTGACAATTTGCCCCATCGCCGGGTAAGTTGTCACACTAGATTATCTAAAAATAAAAACACAACTAATTTGTGAATATGGATTTCCAGAACTGGAAATATAAACAATCATGCCTAGAGAATCTGGAAAAACAATACACATTTCAATCAAAACACATTAAGTGGCAATATCACTTTACTTTGAACTTCAAACTGACGTTCTCTGGTTTGCACATAGATTCATGATAACTGCATGGAATACTGCAGATAACGTGCTTAACTTAACATGTTTAACCTCTGAACTAAACAGATGCCCTGGCCTGTATTTGACTAATAAGACTCATCTCCAGAGTCACAAGTTGTCACACGTGACGACTTGCACCAAAGTCAGTGAGACAACTTGCCCCAAACTGACATGTGTGCTAATGTTGGCTAAATCTCTAGGTTAGCTCAACATACCACTTTAGCTAAAGTATCAAAAGACTCGTTACTGTCTCCTCTATTTTGTGCAAAATAATTATTTTTAACATTCCTACCTAACAATGTTGTATTGCATAAAATGTAAAGTGCACATTTTTTACTTTTTAAGCAGAAAAATAAGAAAATTGTGCTAACCTCAGATTAGAGTGATCTTGACCACATGTGAACAGGAAGTTGACTATAGAAGAAGAAGTCACACAAAGTGGCTATTTGATTTTTGAGATAGAGCCTCTAGTGTTGGAGTTATGAACAGTGTGACAACTTACCCGTGTGACAACTTACCCCACTCTCCCCTATTCTATAAATAAATATAATAAAAAATGACAAACACATTAAAGTTTTTCCCAACGACAAACCATGGGTAAATAAAGAACTCAAAGTAGCACTAAAAAGGAAAAGGAAAGCTTTTGAACAAGGGAATATGGCCCAGATGAAGGTTGTACAAAGGGAAATAAGGCATTTAACTAATATGTGTAAGCATAAATATAAATTACAGATTGAGGCGAAAATGAGGGGTAATGACTTAAAACAGGCATGGCAAGGGATGTAGACAATGATAGGGAAGGAGGTGAGGAGAAGCAACATTAATACAAATGGAGATGATCTGACCCTTGCAAATTAATTAAATACTTTTTATGCAAGATTTGATACATCAGATTTCTCCTCAGAGCGTAATTCTATCAGACAACAACTTCGTGGTGGCCCTCCCCTGGTTGTAACAGCTGAGGAGTTGCATAGAATCTTCAAAAAGATTGATCCAAAAAAGGCAGCTGGTCCTGATAAGATCAGAGGAAGGATCCTAAAGGAGTGTAGGGAACAACTTAGCCCTTTATTTGGGCAGCTTTTTCAAATCTCTCTTGACACACATTACATTCCAAAGGCCTGGAAAACCTCACTGATAGTGCCAGTACCAAAAGTGGCAAAAGCCTCTGCCTTAAATGACTATCGTCCAGTTGCCTTAACATCAATTGTAATGAAAAGTCTTGAAAAGATTGTCTTAAAACATGTTCTAGGAGATGTGCAAGGGGTTATTGACCCTCTACAATTTGCATACAGGACAGAAAGGAGAACTGATGACGCCCTATTGTATATGCTCCATAATATTTATTGTCGTCTTGATCAGCCCAAACGATATGCATGTGTGTTATTTATAGACTTCTCATCTGCATTTAACACCATTAGGCCTCACATTATGATGGAGAGGCTATTGCGGTTGGGAGTGCATAGTGATGTCATCAGGTGGGTTGAGTCCTTTCTGACTGAGCGAGTGCAGTGTGTCAGGGTAAATGAAGCTGTGTCTTCTCCCATTATTACAAACACGGGGGCTCCACAAGGAAGTACAATCTCCCCAGTCTTATTTACCCTGTACACAAATGAATGCAGGAGCAACACACAGGAACATGTTACAATCAAATTTGCTGATGATACAGCAATCATAGGTTTGATACGGGACAACGATGAAACCAACTATCGGGCTTGGGTAGATCAGTTTATAGAATGGTGCAGGTCCAATTGTCTTCTGCTAAACACAAACAAAACTAAAGAAATTATATTTGACTTTAGAAGTGGGGGCTCAACCCACCAGCAGATGACTATAGAGGCGCAAGGGATTGAATTGGTAGAGGAGTATAAATACTTAGGAACAATAATAGATGCTAAGCTATCATGGAACACCAACACTGATGCCATGTATAAAAAGGGTCTGCAGCGATTGTATTTTATGCGGAAGCTGAGACAGTTCAGAGTGGAAAAAGACATGATGGTCCTTTTCTATCGCTCTTTTGTTGAGAGTATTTTGACTTTCTGCTCCATTGCCTGGTACTTGTCTTTTTCAGTGACAAATAAAAGTAAATTACAATGGATAGTTAGTATGGCCAGCAAGATTGCTGGACTTCAGTTAAGTTCTTTGACCACAATCTGCGAATCTAGGGTAGTGAGGAAAGGACAAGCTATTTGCGGTGATGGGCTACATCCGCTATTTCAGGCGTATGAGGTGCTGCCATCAGGCAGAAGATATAGGGTGCCGTCCTTACAAACCAACCGGGCTCGCAAATCATTCATTCCTACCAGCATTACACTACTAAATAAATTAGGGAAAATAACTTGATCCTTTCTGGCTAACAATACTGCACGTTGGTATAATATTAAAACGCCACTGATGATGATGCACCTTAGTGTTGATAGCCCATTGGCGCTAATGACATTGCACTTTGCTATTCTTGTATGTATGATGTGCAGATATTTGGGATTGTGTATTGGGGTTGTGTGGGGAGGAGGGAGGGGTTGGTGGTCTTTTTGTTGTCTGTTGTTTATGGTCTGTTGTCTGTCTTTTTGATGAGCTGTATGGTGCAAGATGAATTTCCGAAAGGATCAATAAATGTCTATCTAAAAAAAAATGATATGTATAAAGGCTTTAGACTACCCTACATGTTATTGTAGGCTCAGTTTATTATGCCATTTATTTTATACAATATACTTAGTAGGGGGTCCTTGATCCCTCTGTCTTTCAGTTAAGGGGTCATTGGCTTAAAAAACGTTGAAGACCCCTGCTTTAGAACATTGTGAACTGAACCCAGCTTCATGTAACTTTGTTGTCCAAGCACTCGTAACTGCTTTCAGAATCAACTCACGGAGGTCAAGCCAGTAGATGATAGGATACAAACTACAAAACAATTTGGATTGTTTCCATAACAAAAGTCCAAAGTAAGTCTTAAGCCATGACGCAGGTTCTAAAGTCAAGACAGGCAAGTCTCCAAGTCAGGTGGAAGTCCAAATCACTCTTCACCACATACAATTCTCATTAAAACATTAAAATAGTAAAAATAAAAGTAACAAGATACTGTAAAAATGGAATACGGAATTAGGGGCCACTTCTGGAGCCAGGCCTGATAGGTGACCTTATTGATGAGTGTCTGGTGGCCAAGCCTATACCCATAGAACCATCAGCATTTGGGTCCAAATGCTGCCTAGTGTCTTGTTCATGAGGGAGTGTTAGATTGACTGGAAGATGGAAAGAGAGATTAGTGCAGTTTCAACAGTGATGGGAGCATTGTACCAAACTGTTGTGGTAATAAAGGAGTTGAGTCTGAAGGTCATGTTCTCAAATTACCAATGGATATCAATTTCAACCTTCATGAGCCTTGGATAATCACTGAAAGAAAAAAAATCATGGATGCATGAAGCAAGTCATGAAGCAAGTCACAACATAGGGCTGCCACAACCTTGATGATAGGCAAAGAAGTGTGGTGTGATGTCAGAGGGCGGGTAGGGGCCTTGTCATACTGATGCCTGGCTGCAACCAACTAGCAATAAACTACAACTTATCATGCCTTTAATGCCCTGGTGCATGTGAGGTGGTCTCACAGTACTGGAGGCAACATTAAAAAGTCTTATTTTCCTTTATGTGTGTGTGTGTTTGTGCGTGCATGCGTGCGTGCATGCGTGCGTGCGTGCGCGTGCGTGCATGTGTGTGTGTGTGTGTGTGTGTGTGTGTGTGTGTGTTGTGTGTGTGTGTGTGTGTGGGTGTGCTCCCATACATGTCACTGCAGCCACGGCAACAGAAACACAAAGTTCCGACTCTCAACAACCTAGCAACAGGGATTGAACACACAGCCACCCACACACACACACACAAACACACACACACACACATACACATACAAACACAGAGGGCTTTGTATGGGAGATAGCAGGTACGTCCAACATTTGTCTCTTAATGCTCATTTCTGCTATAAAATATACAAGGACAAGGAGCTGAAAAACTAAATAAATCTAAATCTTCCTCACTTACTTGACTTTTTTCCAATTCTTTCTCTGGATTTGTTTTTCTCCTCAATGTTGGTACTTCTAATATTGGTGATTCAGGAAATTATTTTTATTCTGTTGTTATATTCACTCTGTCAATCTGAATGAGGACTTTCTAGACCTACTTTATCTGTAAAGTATTCTGACATAACTTCTGATGTGATTGGACAATATAAATGAAATAGAAGTATTGAATCGAATAGCTAAACTGAAAGCTTGATGATACGTGACTTCCACTGGAAGTTTGCCTCTTTCATTGCATGTGCTTTCTGTTATGATTTATATCCAGTTGTTGCATTAAAGACAATGTTGTCTCTGTTATAGTATAGTATAGTAAGGCAAAAGTAAAAAGTAGCATTCAGAGATAATATACTGTGCTCCACAATGACTTTGACTTTACACAATGGGCAGTGGTGCCAATAGCTTTCTTATTTTCTATCTTAAACTTTATTTGCACGCAGTGCCTCATTCTTATACCCATATGTCATTTTCTACCCTCATGGTTTTTCATGCATATCAAAACCAACACAGACTCTGAGAGCAAAAGAAAACGCCACAAAAACCTAAACCTACTGTAATAGTTACGTTTTAAATTACCAAATCAATTCAGAATCATCTGCATAGAGCACTATTATCGTTATTAGGCTCAGTCTATGGAATAACCTAATTAAGCTCTTTCCCCTTTGACTTAGCCATCCTCCAATCCAAGATTCCAATACATCATGAAGGATTTGTCTCTGTCCCTGCTGAGTCGGGGGTGTGCTCGATTCGTCTCAACCAACAGAAACACAGGGAGACATGACGGACGGCTGGATGTCTGCTTTACACCGCAGGTACTCACAAAAGCTGTAAGGGGGGCAATTCTAACTATTAGTATCGAAATGAACTTGCATATTGGTCAGATTGTTTTAACCAATAATTCAGTTCATCCATCAATCCAGACATCCAATAATCAATCAATCAATCATTCCATTTATCTTATAATCAATATTATCCATCAATCTGTCAACAGGATTACTACATTTGGAAGTCCCAGGACTCTCTCCTGCGACTGTCCAACAGCGGCCATCTGCTTGTGGAGGCAGAGTCAGCCATTCCAAAAACTTACAGCACCCGTAGGGGGCCACTTCTACTATACTCCCAGGTATCTGTGTGTGTGTGTGTGTGTGTGTGTGTGTGTGTGTGTGTGTGTGTGTGTGTGTGTGTGTGTGTGTGTGTGTGTGTGTGTGTGTGTGTACTAATGAATATTTGCCTAGGATACTGTAAACAGTTAACAAGACAGACAAGTGTGAACCTTTACTGAAAACTCCATATTGATCTACATAGACCTTTGACATTTACAGAAACCAAGAGGTTTCAGGTTGACCTTCTTCTGTCTCCAGGACTTGGTTACTATGGAAACGGGTTGTCTCTCAGAGACCAGAGAGAAGAAGCAACGGCGGTACACTCATCAAGTGGAACAACTGAGCACCCTCAAGGAGTTATCGGCAGCCATTTTGAGCTACAGCGACACTCAGGTATAGACCAGGAATAACTCCTCTTATTTACGTAAACCAAGCATTTAGAAAAAATGAAGCACTATTAATCAATATGTATTTATATTAACAGTAAGCTCATGGTTTTGGATTTTACGGAAGATTGATTGTTTAGTTTGGTCTTAGAGCGCTCATCAACCCTGTTTCTAGCAGCAGCAGGCAGCTATTTTAGCAAACAAGCTAAACTTTTTCTACCACATAGAGCAGTCATAGTTGGATCGTCAAAAATTCATTAATGCAAGTCTTGTCTTCCTTTCAGTTCACCTCCTCCAGACTCAATCCACTCCTCTGTCCTCCTCTTCACCTACCTCCTGCTCCAGACCTTCATTGTCCCAGCCCTCTGCCCCTTCGCACAACACAAGAGCAGCCCAGTCCGGATTTTCTTGTACAGCTGAACCCCCAGTGGCTTCCTGCAGAGAGAATCACTGAACAACTGGAGAATCAACCTGAAGGTAAAAGACGGAAACACGGATAGATGGGTTGATACAAACTGGTATTTGTAGAGATTCAAAGTCCAAAACAGAAACTTTCATAGTATCCTGTTATGAGCAAGAAAAACAAAACAAATATGATGTAAAAACAAGAAAATATGCAGGCTGAATAGCCTTATTCATAATGAATAAGTGTAAATCTACAAAATTTCTCTGCCAGAATAACAAATTATCAAACGTGTGTGCAGTTAAGTCACTTGGGAGTCATGTGGCTTTTGTAAGTCCTGCTCTGCTTCTTAAAACTATAACCAAGTGGAAGAATGCAACCATGTCAACTATCCCAAAGCGGTTGAAAGCAACTTAGTATGGTTAGATCCTAAAAATTAAGCTTTTCTGCAGATAATGCGGAGGAGCAGAGCAGCAGGAAGAGAGTCAGGCTGGATCTGTTCCTTCAGATACCCTGCACCTCCAGGAGTCCAACTCCACAGATGGAGCCTCGTCCCTGGGTACACTATGCAGCAAAGACCCCTGACGAACCAGAGAAACCTCAGGTGCATGCTTATGACTGAAACTGAATCTATACATGTGTATTATTATGTATTTATGTGCCTTTATCTTTGAAAATATATGTGAATGGTTGTAATGATACTATGTTGTTTAATTTATTGGCTAAATGTGTTTTCTACCAACTGCAGACTTATGTAGACATGAGTCTGCGGCATACTGAAAATATACAGAATACTGAAATAAACCACCATAGTATAGGAGGAGAGCTCCAGCATCCAAAGAAATGGGTCCATGACGTGGCAGATGATCAACGCTGTTCCATTCAAGATAGTGGAACAACCGGTGATGAAGACAACTATGAAAAATCGATAAGTGGGAAAAGACCTGGGAGGATAGGTGTGTGTGTGGTCTGTCATAATAGACAGAAATGTATGTCCTGATGTGTATGAAAATAAGTCAACAATATATCAAGACGTTATCTTCATGTACTCATGTTCTTTTTCAGTATCTCAATCAACAACTATTTTCCTGACTGTTGTCTAGTCAGACTACGTGGAGTATACACCAAACCTTAACCTCATAGTACAACTCCTCTACAGTATATGTTGATAATGATGCACTGATTGCCTTCCCCACACACAGGCCTCCTTCCTCCCCTGACAGTGGGACATTCAGTCAGTAATGGACCTTGCTGGGAGAAGACAGACAGGGTAAGACAGGTTCACACAAACTTAGGTAGTGAATTAGAAAATTGCTGTTTGTGAAGATAAAATTTGGCATATATAAAAATGAAATGAATCAGATATTCAAGAGCACCATTATCTGGATTATCATAGAAACAGGTACGATCTCTAAAAATGTACTTTTTTACTAACTTTGAGTGACATTGATTGGCAGCAAATTGCCAATATCCTTGAAACACACATCTTTGGTTTATTGGAACTATGTAGCTACTCCATTACTTCCACTCTTTATATACTGAAATATCACAGTAGAATACTTTTTTTCGACAACTGCAAAAACGGAAATCTGCAAAGGTGCATGTGCATTTTTGGTTTATTCTGATCTCTATGGCATAAATATTGGTTTAATTTGAAATATTGACAGAAATCCTCATTTCCCACATATGGCATTACATTATCTGAGAGCAAAACCTCTGAATGGCAGACACGCCTCTATTGAATGTTTCAGGGCCCCAGCAGGGATGAACACCATGCACGGCGCCTCCCTCCAATAGCAGAGAGTCGTAGCTTCACCCCCGGCTGGGCAATCCCAGCTCAGACTGGGCAGGATGCCCAACCAAAGGCAGAAAGAGTTGGGTTTCAATCCCAAGAAAATCTGAATATACTCCATCAGCAGCCTCTGGTTCTTCCTCTGCTGTTTCCTGGAAAGAAGGGTAACAAAGACACACACAGGGGAAGACTATACACACACTGACTTAGTTGGATAGATCATTATGTTTGGCAATATTCTATACTATATACACTATACTCTTATTTCACATAATTATTACACAGCATTTTCAACAAGTCAGGTCAGATATGTCTTCCATATTATTAGTTAGCTATGCAGCAGTTACACCTGGCAATTACTTACTTACTGAAATAGTTAGTAACAGCTTACCACTCCATAGTGTGTGTTGTGCTACCCATTTTAATTTAGTGTTGTGTACATCTCTACTTCGTAAACACTGACATTATAACAAGGAAATGTTAATCTGCCATTGTACACATTATTAACTCTTCTCCCTCTCTCTTTCAGAAGAAATAAGTGGAAACCAAAGAGGAGGAGGAGAAAAAACAGAGAGACAATACTATATAAAAGAGACAGTAGAGCAGGGAGGAGGAGGAGGAGGAGGAGGAGGAGCTGGAGGAGGAGGAGGGCTACCCTCTGAGAAAGAGAAAGGCTCTATGATTCTGCTGGAGCCAGGAGAAGGTACAGCACAAACTTTACAAGCTGGTGTTTCGATATGAAATTATAAAATCTGCCTGATAGATGGAGAGATCAGCTCAACAGCAACCTCTTTTTGTGTCATTGTTGTTGTTGTGATTTATGATTAATTTGCTGCAATGCTGCCACAAAACTCATCCACTGAGCTACTTCCCAAGCCATACACTCTAGTTGGAGAATATTTTCTGCAAGGGTTTACCATGGTCTTTGTGTCCATCACACTGTCTTCTCTTGTGGCTTCTCTGTCTTCTGTGTCTTCCCCTTCAGAGCCTCCTCCTCCAGTTGGACTGCTGGGTTGTGTTGCAGGACGGAAAGGCCCGGGCAAACAGAGCTCTTTGGCCTTCTTACAGAACCGACTGCTTGACCTCCAGGATCCCTGTGACTCCAGCGAAGCTAACCGAGGCGTGGTGAGGGGCGTTCTGCCTCTGGAGCTGAGAGGTATGGGGAGCTAAACCCCTGTGTCAGAACAGGAAACTATATTAACTATTTCTTCCTTTGTTCTGATTCAGCTTTTAAAGTGATTCTAGTAAATGGACGGTAGCCACTCTGTGTGTTAAATGCAGACTGTCACTTATGAACAGCTTCGTGAGCTACATCCCAAATTATCCATGCTTTGTTTCTGTTGTATCTCTTGTAATAGTGTGAATCATAGAACTGTCATGGGGACACAATGGGCTTCATGCAAGAACCACTCCTATCAACAAAAATTAGATATGATTTAAGATAACTTGTTGCATTCAACCTTTAACTAAAATGTAAAAGTGACCTACAATGGAGTTATTAGTAAAATAGACATGCCAAAGTAGACTATATATTATGATTTAATGGGAAAATAAAACAAGCTATTCTACGTAAAATTAGACATCTAGCACCCCAGTAGAGACTAAATGGAATGATCCTGCATTTAATTTTATTGTTTCATGACCATATTTTCAGACACTGTGATGATTTGTCTGTGAAATTGGTAGGCTAACCAGGCTCCGTATATTAAACCATTGAATAGTTAAATACTGTGGGTCACCTCTACAAGCTATCCATGCGAATACAAATATATCCAAGACACATGCAATGGTCATCTCATGCAATTGCTGAATTAGGGTACTGGCACCTTTTTTGGTCCAATCCAGGCACTGGTTGTTTCACTATTATTCACCCGTCAAAGGGTCTATGTCTCCGTTCCTCAGAGTTGTTGTGTATTGTCAGATTTGCAGAACGGCAAATCTGTTGGCAGCCTGATCTTGGGTCCTGATGGGGAGATCATTCAGCTGTCGCTGTACGACAACAGCCAGGATCCATCTCACACTGATGGTGACACACAGGAGAGAGGTACGCTCAGAACTTCCTTCATCAAGAAATCCAAAATCGGCACACTTCCTGAAACATTAGAGCAAGGTGAAGAATTTCAGTAATTATCAATAACTCACTCTTTCTGTAACACAGCTCTCCAGGTTTTGTCGGCAGAAGGAGAGAAGTTGCCCTGGGTCATTGTGCTGCAGCCTGAACACACACATACAGGTCTGTGTACACACACACACACACACACACACACACATTATTGTGGTCATTTGTAGAGTTGGGGGGGCAGGTTCGGTATGCAACACTCTTTGATGCTCTTCAGGGGTGGATTTCATTAGATTAAATGCCGGTTTAACAAGTTCTCTTGTCTTTCTCTATTGGCTTGTATTTCATTCTCATGAAACAGTCTGTATCAGTTGCTTTGTATCCATCTCCATTGATTGCAGTGGAAACTTTGTCATTGTTTATGTCATTGAAGTATTTTGATGGACTTCCATTGTCAATCACAAATATATTTGGGACAGGTTCAGCAAAGGCACACATAGCTTTCAAATTGTTTTTTCCAGGTTTGGATGTCATGCCATTGGACTTGAATTGGCTCATGAGTACATAATTCTATACATTAGGCACAGTTCAATAATGAATTGGTATTAGTTGTACCTGTAGTTGTTAGCTTGGTATTAGCTTCCCTTTGCAATTACACATTTGGTTTAAAAAGCACATCACATATTTTTTTATGAATTCCCAACCCTGCCTGTGTTTGTTCCAGCAGAGGGAGAGGTGGAGCTGAACATAGATGGCCCTGTGGGTGACATCCAGTACCATCAGTCCATACACAAGGTGAAGTGTTGTTTTCTAACTGACCTTTAAAGGTGTAACGGTCCAGCATGTGTTTTTGTAGCTTAGCACTAAGACTGCTGATGAAGACTCTCCAACAAAAGAAAAGGTACTTCATTCAGAGCACCTCGTCATGAACATAAATGTTGTGTATTCCAGAGAGTAAAAAGTCCCATATCTGTCTGCAGTGGTGGTGAAAGTAACTAAGTACATTTCAATCAGGATAGACAAGTGAATGAAGTAAAGATTCATGTTTATTACAACAGATGATATGTGATATTTAAGAATTGGCAGTAATTCTTATGCACTTAGTCTGTACAGGGAGATTTGAAAACTAGGGGACAGAAGCAAGATCAAACCCCCCATGGAGGCCAGATATTGGTGGTAGTGGCTGGTGATTCAGATGAGGAGCTGATAAATCTTATAACTTTTTTAACAGAAGGTGCCGTATTACACTTACCTTGAGCATATCAGAATGAAATGTTGCTTCTGTGTCCCAAATCTGTTTAAATTAAATTATATCATCACTGTCTTGTAAAAACACAGGGATGATATGCAGAATATGTAGCCTGACAAGCCAGACCCACATCAAGATGTTGGGTCTGTGAACTCACCATTGACAGGGCCCAATCCCAGGGGCGGGATAAACGGTTGCCTTTCAAATTCCCTCCGAACGCAATAAGATACCGCTACAACCAGGCAGAGCAACGAAGAAGGTAGCAGAGCTAGTTGATAGATTAAACTTTTGCCATATCCCGTCGGCAAAACTCCAAACACATCTTCCTTTTTTAAGAATGATTTCAGTGCCGTTCTTTGTTCTTTTCTCAAAGAAAAGCTTAACTCCAAGTTTTCCAGAAGACTGCTGTTCCCAGCAGCAGCAGCCATAAGCCCCGCCCACCGACTCTATACACAATGTGATTGGCCTGACCAGAGTTTGGTTTTTCCAGCTCACAAGCCAACTGAGAGTGCCTAGACCCCCCTGGCTGCAAATTAAATTTGCTGCCGCTAGGGTGCGTCTAGATTTCTAGGCTACAGAATTTGATAATGGACGATTTAAACATTTTCAATATATGAGCTGATGTCTGGAATTGTGATTATGTTTTATTTAGTGGTACAATTAAGTACAAATTCACCATGCCATGTTGACTATAGCTCATAATTGTTCATTGTAACTTCTTAAAATCTTGTATTCAAAGCTTTGCTGTAATACTAACTGATCACGTCTTTAGTTATAAGCCTAAGCAAAACAATCAAAGAATCCAAGATTTGATATTAGTATTTAGACATTGAGGATCCTTTGTGTCTACACAATATCTCTTAATATTTTTTTTTAATTCTTTTCTCCAACCAGCTCTTAGATCTTCCCAGAGATCAACAGATCTCAGAGACAAATGCATGCTCGCCCACGAGGCTCACAGACCCAGGTAACACTCTGCTGCTTATTGTCTCACAATTTGAATTTGAATGCATATTATCCAAACTTGTTGTTTGTCATTCCAGCAGCTGTGACCAAGAAAACCAAGAAAAAACCAAAGGGTGCAGAGGCAGTGGCAGAATCATGGGAAAAGGATGCTGAAAACAATGTTAGGATGCCTCTGCTGAGGGAGCGGGTAGGGAAGGAGGAGCCAACAGGAGGCAACACTGAGGCAGAGGAAGAGGACGAAGAGGAAGAGCTGGGCAGAATAGGACCGACTAGCCATTTTCCTGGATCACATCAGCCAGGGTTGGTGTAATTCTTCTTTTACTTGATGTCTTTATGTTAAAGACATAATCAATGTGTCAGACGTCCTCAGTAGCAGATAACTAAACGTATTAAACTAATGGTTTTGTGTTTATTATTGATTACACCAAGAGTTCTCATATCATTATTTCTTACAAAGACCGAGAATCAATTTGAGCGTTGAGTCTGAGTCTTTCTTCTTTTGCACCAAAGATTTATTTTTTGTTTGTTTAGCTGAACTGAGTTGCCCAACACTGTCAAAACTCTTGAGTCTTCAATCCTGTTCCCTATTAATACATGTAATTATTGTAATTCAGACATTTAGGGATAAGGCAAAAGACCAGCAGTTTCAGTGGGAGCTATTTCCGAGAGTGAATATTTGCCACAACCCTCAAAACCACATGGTAACTAAAGTTTCATTAGATGTATGTGGCCCCTATGTGATCACTTTAACGTTCCCATTCAGTAGACAAACAAGAGACTAACAACATTACATCTGTTGTCACTGTAGGAGAAAGGTTATTTTATTGATGTCAGTTTGCCAGATTTCTGGGCACTGAAGTTCTTGAATTTCCATCTTGCTGATTTATAGATGTCATTTTTGTAGTATTTGTAACGCAGATTTTAGCTCTAGATTGGGACATTGAAGATGCCTCTCTATGTGGATCAATCTTTGGTTTAAAAAATGGTTGTCATGCACCATTATGACTATACTAATTTTTACCTCTTTGAAATAAACACGTCAAGAGTAATCCTTTATGTTTGAGATTTTGCAAGTCAACAGGATCCCACAGCTGACGGTCTGCTGACACTGAATACAAAGTTTGTTGCTGAAATGAGAGTGTAAAACATTTGGAGATTTGTCCTGAGAGAGGCTGCAGTTTAATGATGATGTATCATTCAGCCAGCAGAACACCGGCTCAAATGAAGCAACAACAGAGGATGCTGTAAACAAATGGAGGAAGAATCCTAAGAGGAAGGTCACTGAGGAAAGGGCAGCAACCACAAGGTGAACTAGGAATACTCACAAGCTCTTATAAAAAATAAAAATAAAAACACAACAGGCATTGTAAGCCCTTTGACTTTGTCAACCTAGTAACAAACTGCACACACTCACACACACCTCCATTTATTTAGGAAACGAGAGACAAAAACAGTGAAAGGTGCAGCATCAGATGGACAGAAGACATCGATGACGAGGAGGGAGGGAAGACGGCAAAGGGAAAAGACAGGAAGTGATGCTCAATCAATCAGGAGCCAGAAACAAGAGGAGCGGACCAACAGAGAAGCAGCAGAGACTCGGGACCAGTCTGCTCTCCCTTCTGTGGTAAGTCTTGATTGACTGGTTGATTTACTACTGACTGGCTGATTTGTATTTTGTGATGCAATGGGTTTGCTATGGTTGCTGATTCCAATCAGTTTGAGGAGACCATGATGGAATCATTGACTTTTTTAGGAACATTCTCAAAGTTTATGAAATCAAGATATGCACAAAGCGATAAAATGAATACTGTTATGTAACTGTATTGTCAAATGTGTTACATACACACTGAAATACCAGACGAATAGAAACACCTGTATCTATCCAAAGCAATGGATAAGATGATATGCCATTCAGGTTTACTATTACTGTACTTTTCTGTCTTTTAGAAAAAGAAGATGACGGACAGGGAAAGAGAGAGAAGAGGAGTGAAGATGAACGAGGAGAGAGAAGAGCAAGGAGAAGAGGCGAGGCAGAAGGAAGAGTCTGCTGGGAGGAGGAGGAGGAAGGGAAGGCTGAAACACAAAGAGTTAGTCGTTGGTAAGCCATTCAGGCAAAACAACAACATGACACTTGGCATGAGGGGACATTTGTTTGAAATTTGAATTTTGAAACTTTTAACGTTTGAAATTCTCTCAAATGGTGATAGAGGGACATATTCTTCGGGACACAAAGCAACTCAAGAGGCAAAGTTTTATCTTTAATTTGGGCATCACATCATTAAAACACTACATCTATTACATATAGGGGTGGGAATCACCAGAGGCCTTATGATACGATATCATCACGATACTTATGTCACGATACAATATTATTGCGATTTTAAACATATTGCAATATTCTGCGATCTTTCCCAATTTCAAATTATGTCCCCAAAAGGAAACTTTGTCAACATCTGCTTTATCTAAAAAGATACATTTCTCTGTTTGTTCATCTCACTTCAATTGTATTGCTGCAAAAATCAGATAGTCAAGCAGACAAACTGACCAACACATATATAATAAAAGATCGATACTTGGCGTCTGTGTATCGATACAGTATTGCCACAGAAAATATTGCGATGCTATGCTGTATTGATTTTTTCCCCCACCCCTAATTACATAATGTATGTTTTATAATAAAAGACAAAGACAAAAGACAAAGACATTTTATTCCCATGCAGTGAACCCTGATATGGAGATTTGCAGGTCAAAAGATGGCATCTAGAATACATTTTGTGAGATGAAAGTATTGTAGCCGTCTCTGTAGAAGTAGTGAACTAGCCAGCTATATTTCCATGTGAATCATGTTTTTACTTTTGCATTCCTGTCCTGTCTTTTTTACTTTCCTTTTCTTTTCTCACAGGAAAACGTGATGACCCCCTGGAGAAAGAGGAGGTGGAAATCAGCCAGGAATTGGAAGAGAAGTCTCAGCTAAAATCCACCAAAAGGCCCTCTGCAACACAAAGACATAATAACAACACCAAAACAAATTCAGAGGCAGAGGAGGACACAGACACAGAGCACTTTTCCACCAATGCTGACCAACACAGCAGCGTCCAATCAGTGAGCTCACTGTGGTCCGCTGCCGCTGCATCCCAATTCAGCCAGAGGAGCTCGAAGAGGTCTGCTGCCTCTTCCTGTGAGGAGGCAGTGCCGGCCAGCGCCGTGGGTCTCGCTTCATCGCGTGGCTGCCTGTCGTCATGTTCGACTGTCATGGTAACGGAGGAACAGCTGATGCTGAACCCAGCAAAGCCAGAGGTTGGTAGGAAGCACACACACACAGAAAATACTGTACTTTTTCACGTTTGATTTAATAATGTAATGTAATTAATGTAACCTTAATAATGCTGTCTGAGTGAAAGTTTAACATTGATCTAATTATCACAATTTCCAGTTATTTCACTCATTATTTAACAAAAATTGTATTCTGCCATTTCTCAGGTTTGCCAAGCAAACCACGAAAATTATGTACATTAAATAATAATTTGTGTCGTTGTGCATATTTGGACTCTGTGTCTGTGTGTGTCTTAGTCCTCTACCCCCCAAAAAAGTCAGGAGAAAGAGGAGGAGGCTGCAGCTCTGCGTCTGGCCCAGCGAGCAGAGAGGCGGAGGCAGGAGGTGGAGAGGAAGCGGAGGGAGCGGGAGGAAGAAGAGAGGAAGCGGCAGGAGAAGGAGCAGACAGAGGAGAGGATGAAGACCGAGCTGGAGGGCGAGAGAAGGAAGAGAGCCGAGGAGCTCAGGTTCTACTTTTTCTATAACAATATAAAGATTAACTGCGTAAAGGACAGGTTCAAAGTGTTTTCAAGTCTGTCTTGAAAACATGAGGACAGAACGACTGCCACTTCATTCATATTCAATCTCCATCTCCAGACTGAAGAAGCTGGTGGAGGAGGATGAGAGGAGGAAGCACGAGGAAGAGAAGCAGGAGCAAGTGAAACGGGAGCAGGCGCAAAGAGAAAGAGAGAGAAGGAGGCAGGAAGAGAGGAGACGACAGATGGAGTTACTCCGGAGGATGAGAGAGGAGGAGGAACAGAGGAGGAAAGGTGAGCGTCAGAGAAGGACAAAAAGTGTGTAAAAAGGAGTGACAAAGAAAAAAAGATGATCAAGAGAAAGCAAGGGGGAAAAACCTTTTCTTAAACCTAGTCAATTTTTTAAGTTTTGTTACAATTACGTTGACCACGTGTTTCTAACTGGGGCCCTTTCACAATGTGTGCCTGTTGCTGCTACATGCTGAAACAAATGTAATCTGGGAGACGAAACGTAACTGAGAATGGAGTTTAGTTGTATGGGAATGTAATTTTTTTAGAAGACAGGGTTAAGTATGGAGTGTTACCGTGGATCTGTTACCATTATCATGCGTAAACTGCTAAGGTGAGCCGGAATCAGTGACTGGCTTGTTTCACTTTTAACTGCACCATAACAATTCAAAACAAAACTGTTAGCTGGAAGTAATTTTATTTTCTGCAAATTCCATTTTTTCTTATCTCCAACTGAAATTGCATTTTGTCTTATCTCAGCTGAACTAGAGTGTCTGCGCCTGGAAGAGGAGAGGAAGCAGGAGGAGGAGAACAAGAAGCTACAGGAGATGGATGAGAGGGAAAGGATAGATTACCTCTGTAGGAAGGAGCAGGAGGAGGAGAACAGGAGGAGCAAAGAAGAGGAGCGTAAGCGGAGAGAAGAGGAGGCTGCCTTGCAGGCCGCAGAGGAGGCCAAGCTGCAGGCGGAGCTGCTCGCCAGGTAAATATATAAATATATACTGTATGTCTCTGTGTCCTGGGGCTATAAATCCATATATTCCGATGTTTAAAAAACATTACACTATCTTTGCGTCTCTCTTTATTCTGTCCTCCTGCAGACAGATGGTGCTGTTGCAGCAGCAGTTGGCCTTTAAAAGGGGTCTCATGTTGGAGGCTGGAGGTCTAGAGAAAACTCAGGGGATCTCCAGACCGTGGATCTACTCTTATTTCACTTTGTTACAGCTACTGGGTCTAAATCCAACTAAAGCTGAGACTACTACCCCCTGACTTTTTAACCTCGTTGAGATCATGATGGACGCCTGCGAAAGATTTTTGTTTGATGAAATGGTTCAACCATTTTGGAAGATCGTTAAATCAAATGGAAGATATGCAGTGACAAGCATATTCACATCCATACTCATCTGTTTCTCGAAAGAAAATACCTTCTCCATTGTCCATTTGTCAGATGTATCATTTGCTTTTCTCTTTTCTTTTTCCCTTTGTTTCTATAAAAGACAAAGATTGAAATCATGTTGTTGTCCTTGTATTATTAACACAATATACACACACTAGCTTTGGAGGCCTCACTAGTCAGGTATTAACTATAATTTGATAGATTCTGTGTTATCACAAGACATTACTGTTCATATGATCCAGTAACAAATGCATTCTAAAAATTAGCTATGAGCTTCGCTGCCCAGGGAGCCCCAAATCCGGCCTTGTAAATCCCTAACCTTCCGACTTACTTTGATTCAGTAATGTCAATAGCATTGGGCCACATACAAGCCCAGAGGTGATGTAAGCTCACTGTAATGAGGGTCATTAGGTCCTCAACTGCAACCTCCCCCGTGGGCCACCTCTACGGAGTTGAACAGGCCTCAGGGAACAGAGCTGGCTACAGCAAGACTTCATCCAGCTTATTACTGTATGACCCAACAGCTACTGTGTATTAGCCTCAACGGATCATAAACACAATATATCTGAGGGCATAGCTGTTGTTTTTGAGAGGTTAGTTGGATGTGAAGTTGTTACTTTAGAAGTCCTGTAAGAACAATTGAACAAACTGCACCATATTTTATTTGTATTGTTGGCCATTGGTGCTGTATATATATATATATATACACTCACCTAAAGGATTATTAGGAACACCTGTTAAATTTCACGTTAATTTGTAATTAATGTTTAAATTATCTAATCAACCAATCACATGGCAGCTGCTTCAATGCATTTAGGGGTGTGGTCCAGGTCTAGACAATCTCCTGAACTCCAAACTGAATGTCAGAATGTGAAAGACAGGTGATCAAAGCAACTTTGAGCGTGGCATGGTTGTTGGTGTCAGACAGGCTGGTCTGAGTATTTCCCAATCTGCTCAGTTACTGGGATTTTCACGCACAACCATTTCAAGGGTTTACAAAGAATGGTCTGAAAAGGGAAAAACATCCAGGATGCTGCAGTCCTGGGGGGCGAAAATGCCTTGTTGATGCTAGAGGTCAGAGGAGAATGGGCCGACTGATTCCATCTGATAGAAGATCAACTTTGACTCAAATAACCACTCGTTACAACCAAGGTATGCAGTAAAGCATTTGTGAAGACACAACACGCACAACCTTGAGGCGGATGGGCTACACCAGCAGGAGACCCCACCGGGTACCACTCATCTCCACTAAAAATAGGAAAATGAGGCTACAATTTGCACGAGCTCACCAAAATTGGACAGTTGAAGACTGGAAAAATGTTGCCTGATCTGATGAGTCTCGATTTCTGTTGAGACATTCAGATGGTAGAGTCAGAATTTGGTGTAAACAGAATGAGAACATGGATCCGTCATGACTTGTTACCACTGGGCAGGCTGGTGGTGGTGGTGTAATGGTGTGGGGGATGTTTTCTTGGCACACTTTAGGCCCCTTAGTACCAATTGGGCATTGTTTAAATGCCACAGCCTACCTGAGCATTGTTTCTGACCATGTCCATCCCTTTATGACCACCATGTACCCATCCTCTGATGGCTACTTCCAGCAGGATAATGCACCATGTCACAAAGCTCGAATCATTTCAAATTGGTTTCTTGAACATGACAAAGAGTTCACTGTACTAAAATGGTCCCCACAGTCACCAGATCTCAACCCAATAGAACATCTTTGGGATGTGGTGGAACAGGATCTTCGTGCCCTGGATGTGCATCCCACAAATCTCCATCAACTGCAAGATGCTATTCAATCAATATGGGCCACATTTCTAAAGAATGCTTCCAGCACCTTGTTGAATCAATGCCACAAATAATTAAGGCAGTAGTGAAAGTGAAAGGGGGTCAAATATGGTATTAGTAGGGTGTTCCTAATAATCCTTTAGGAGAGTGTATATATATATATATATATATATATATATATATATATATATTTATAGCGATTTGTGAAATAATCGGGAATGTCTTAATCCAAAGCACAATCTTTTTCCTAAACTTAACTAGTCGTTTTGGTCCTAAACTTAACTATTATTGCCACATGACGATAACTTTTTCTGGCTAAACTGCACTACATGGCCCATGAAAGGACCTGGCTCACAGTCACCTATTGGCAGATAAACAACTGCCGGTAGTAGCCGGCGTCCCGGAGCTCTGTAGCGGCTAAATACAACCAGCAACTGCCGCTCAGATTTTATCGTTCTATCGCACTATAGAACTATATATGTTCACATTACAGCGCTTTACTTAGTTTAAAATACTTTGTCATTTTGTCCCCACCGGGGATAAAAATAATTCAGCAGTGGCAGGGATATGTAGACCAGAAAGGGGGAAATCCCACGCATCCCCCCGGAAAATTGCATCCTGTATATATAAATTGACTTACTGATGTCATTGTATATAATGTTTAGATACCTTATGTTTTATATTTAATTTACTAATTAATTTACTTATATTTATTTATCTCTGGTCACAGTGTTTTAAAAAGAATTATAAAACAAACAAAAATACAGTATTGATATTGAGAAGCCACGTGGGTGCAGTAGCATCTTAGCAGTGATAGCTTACTCTGCTGAATCTAAACACATTTAAGTTAAGGCTAAAATATTTACTGACAAATCTTTGGAATGAAAACCTAGATTTTTAATTACACCAAGTAACATTTATCATGATACATGTCTTGCATTTGTAGCAAAGCAAAGCTCTTAAAGGGGTGATAGAATGCAAAACCGATTTTACCCTGTCATAGTTGAATAACGACAGTTCGGTGGGTAAATAGGACATATATAGAAGCTCAAAATTCCATTGACACCCCTTTACTATGAAAATCTCATATTTTGAAACTGCCGCTGAAAACTCAACAAAGCTGGAAGTTGACGTCAACCTCCCAAGACCTGTAACTTTGTCACGCCCATGGGTGTATTAAGAGAACAGTCATGCCCCAACATTTACATAGGCTACACAACTGACCTGAGATCAGGTAGTCTTCTGAATCTCTGCTATTCCATTACAAAATTCACTTCTGAAACTTTTTTATGCGAGAAATCAACTATGTAAAGCTCAAATATGGGCTGCTTTACGAAAATGGATGGCTAATTGGCTCCGACTGTGTGTTGGAGTTCAGCGCCGGTGCTGCCTGGGTTGTTGCCTCGCCGCCTGGCCTGCCTTCCTTCATTAGGTAGATGTTGTATATGTGGCGTGACGAAATTCAAACTGTAAATATACTTGAATTATGAAATGAAGCTCACTATCCGTGATTTGTAGCTAGCTACACATAGCTACACATAGCTAGCTAGGATTGAAGGGACAGCCGCAGCTAACGAAACATCTAGTCTTCACAAATATTCATTAACTTGAAATCGGACACCGTTGTTAGCTTTATAAGACCCTTAGGTAGATGTTGTATACGTGGCGTGACATATGTGTAACATGTGGTAAGAGATTGCTGGTGTAACAAGCTCGCTGACTGCGCTCTCACTCTCACACACGGGCCATTTAGCTAGCAGTAAGAGGGGAGTTGCAGGCCCTGGAGCTCTGTCAGGGCAGCGGCATTTAGTTGTCCATTAGCCCAAAAGACGGTGACTTTGCGCTGGTATGAAGTGCTGTGGGCTGCCAGTCGTGACGGAGCTCCAAGTACCTCATAGCAGGCCGGGGTCTGTGAAGGAAGGCAGGCCGGGCGGCGAGGCAGCAACACAGGCAGCACCGGCGCTGAAATCCGACACACAGTCTTACCAAATTTGCAATTGGCCATCAATTTTCGTAAAACGGCCCATATTTGAGCTTTATATAGTTGATTTCTCAGAAGTGAATTTAATAACGAAATAGCCCGACAAACAATGTATAACTTTGCAGTGTCTGAAATATGAGACCTGCTGTCGAGTCTCCCATGTGTTGATGTAGTTTGCTCAAACCAATCAGCGCGCAGCTCATTCTGAATATTCATGAGCATACCATATTTGGAAGAAAAGCTCTTGTTCCAAATAGAGCCATATTCACAGGGTAGTTAAGGGCCCAATAAAATAGCATTCGGGCAATTTTCAGCCCAACCAATGTTACATACCCCATTAGGAGACCTTAAGCAAAGTGTAAAATACCCTATATAATCATTCTATCGCCCCTTTAAAATCGGTTGGAAATTCAGCCGTAAATGATGATTTTAATTGTGCATAGAACTCCTGCCTCTATTGACATACATAAGAAGGAGGCGCGGGTTGTCCGTCCCAATATGGCGACCGCGTCGACGTGGTCGACGTACCGAGGCGGCCAATGAGGCGGTATCTACGTATAGCCGGAAACATTTCCCCATGTAGGAAAACCGGAAAACCTTGTGGTTGTGACTTGTGATGGTAAAACTACACTAGCATAGCTAAGTATTCAGACGTATTCCCAAATGTATGTTTAAATAAACCATTTACAGAACGAAACCGGAGTCAATGTACTAGGAAACAGTGTTCAAGAATAGTTCTTTAGTGTTACGAATGGTATGCATAACTAAAGAGGCTTCTCGTTAGCTAAGTTAGTTATCGGCTAACTAGCTAAGCTGTTTATCACCAACAAGCATAAATGGTAAGTAGAATGTTAACTCTTTCATTGTAATTTTGACTTTAATGAACGACATTCACCACAGTCTGAAATGTAGCTATAGTTAAAGTTCCGAGTGTTAAACCAACGTTACAAGTCGGAGACCCAAGATTTTACTGTAACTGTATCGTTCATATTTTTCACGTATGCTCATCTTAAGTTTAAGTTTATTTCATTAATAGAGCACTTTAGAAAGCAAGCACGTTTTGCTGCACCTTCAAGTTCGTCTTTAACTTCAACTTTATTTTATTTATATAGCATCTTTCATGCAAGCATGCAGCCAAAAGTGCTTTACAGACTGGTACTGGTACTTTTGTGGGACACTTAGGGAACACTTATGTGTCTTTAGCACTTTCTTTGTTTATTGTGCAGATTGTCTACATTGCAGACAATGTTCTTCACAGTGGAAATGCTTATTACCTCTCACACACATGTCAGTGAATTAGTCGTTGTGACATCTGAAACAAAATAATAACAATTATTATTAAGTATGCATACTCAGGAGCTGTAGCAACAGAAAATTGGTATCGTTATTAGGCATTTAATGGACCTTTTTCACAGCAGACATTTTGACTTGTCATGTCAGCATGCACAATACCAGGGCCTCTCCTAAGTGGAATGCAGCCATCATTACTGGTTTTGAATACATCTTTGCTTTTCCTACTATGACATGTTAACATGTCTGCTGTGAAAAAGGTCTATAAAGGTATGTTTTGGTCTTGATTGATGTCTGACATATACAAACTGGACAGTTTTTGTGTTTGTTTTCCAAGTTGCTCGTGAGAGCAGGAGCAATCTTGCAGCTTCATATTCAATGCAAAAGAAAACAAAGTTCATGCTCTGATCCTTTTCTTGTCTCTGCTTTGTTTGTTTCTGGATTTTCCAACAGCATAGCTAATCAATATAATGCTTTTTGGCAGAACTGGGTTAACGTCACTGCACGACGATAGTGTAACTTTAACAAAAAAAATGGGACTAAATGTTTAGTGTGATTTATTTTTCTGTATTCTCTTGCAATTTAGACAGTTGGATTAAGTGACTTAATTGTAGACAAATACCTGAATAATTAAACTGCACTTCTAAACTGTGATGTCATTTTGCATGCAGGTAAAAGTTTTACCCTAAAACGGCTGGAGAAGGTTCATCAGAGGTCTTTTCAACATGGATGTCAGCATTGCCGTGTCGCTGATTCGAGGCCAGATGGGTGCCGTGGTTGAGCGAGCAGTGAATGTAGCGGTGGAGACGGTGCTGGCTGAGATGCTCAAAGTGGTTGGAGTCAAATTTGAGGAGCTGAAAGCCCAAGTTGCGCTGATGAAGAGGGACGTCATGACGTTGCAGAGGGAAAAGGCCCAAAAAGAGAAGGAGACTGACAACATCCGAGCCAAGCTGCGCTACACCGAGCTGAAGCTGAAGTACTACAGGCAAGGAGTGGAGGAGGAGCTGCAGCAGAGAGCCTCTGCCTCCACTCTGGTCCGCATCCACCCGTCCACCTTTCTTCAAGCACAGAGAGGCGGTGCAGGTGTTTCCTCCACTGAGACCTCTCCATCATGCTCGACTACTCAGACCAGGACTTCTGAGGGACCACTGACAAAAAGCAATCAAGGTAATGACCACGGAAACGACTGACTTCTATTGGCCGTCCACTCCGATGAGTTTTACTCCTTTCTGTGTTTTTATTCCCAGAATGCACCTCTCCACACAGCACGAGCAGACATGCAGTTAGAGTGCGCTGTCATTCAGATGTGGGAGTTTTGAGCTCCGACACGTCTGTCTCACTCTCTGTGAACACACTATCATCAGAATCTTTCGATACAGGTACGTGTGTGTGTGTGTGTGTGTGTGTGTGTGTGTGTGTGTGTGTGTGTGTGTGTGTGTGTGTGTGTGTGTGTGTGTGTGTGTGTGTGTGTGTGATACACAGTATGTTTGAGGGAAATTATAAACAATGTCTCCATTACACAGTTTGTCCACCAGAGAGCACTGATTGTTTTTTATGTCAGTTGAATTCAGTACATTCTGTGTTGTGGTCACAAAATAGGAAAAACCGCTGAGACTGCTGCACATGCATTAACAAAATACCATTGTTGCCACCGTGTATCCCTGAACACATGTCTCCCTTTGTGCAGTTTTGTTCTGTCCCGCAGAGCGAGACACCGCACAGAGCAAAGGTCAGGAGGACGACTGTGAGTGGACCGTCACTCTGCAGCCACATACAGAGGGTGTGGACGCCGCCGAGGTCCCTCCTACTGTCCAGGCCCTGACTCTGGGCCCGGGCCAGCAGTTCGCCGCTGGCTCGTTGTCCCCTTATGGTTCCACGCAGGCCGATAGCTCCACTCTGACTTCCTCTGCTCCACAGGTGGCAACACTTGCTCACGCAGACGCACACCCTACTGTAGTGGGCCCTACCTGCTCCACGATTGACCTCTGATCTCTCTTAAAATGAGAACAAAGAGAAAAGGCTGACTCTATAAATATATACTTCATTTGTAGTAGGAGAACATAGTAGTAGACACAAGGGCCTTCAGAAGAGGTAATTATCTTCACTTGCTGAGAAATACATAGCATGTTTTGTGAAGCTGATAGTCTTAATTATATCAACTAATTTGGCAATGGCTTGAATGTAACAGACATTCATTAATATAAAAAAGGTACGCACTAAAGCTTTAAGATTAAAGACAGCATATTTGATTATAAGTTATTTGGGCAATTAAGTCTAATACTTTAGCTACATGTTATGTGATTAGATGTAACTGCCAATCATTGAGCAAGTGGAAGTCAAAAATATTGCTTTGACTGTTACTTATAATATATTCTCATAGTTCTAATAATAATAAAAAATTGTGTAGTGCTCATCATAAGAAAATGTGTGCTTCACAGAATGAAACACGCAAAAATATAATTAAATAGATCAGTCCAACAGAGACACAGTGGACTGGGAGATTTTAGTTAGTGTCCTGGAGTATGCCAGAAACTATTCAAATTGTGTGTCTGGTAAGAATAATGTCAATAACACAACACAATACAAAAGTACTGACACAAAAAACACCCCAAGGCTGATCGCTCCAGACACATATAGTCATTCTAACTACAAGTTAACTAGTAGAGGTACTGTATTGTCCTATGATTTCTCATCACAGTCCTAAAGCCCTGGTTGTCCTCTGTTGTAATGCAGGTGAAGCAGGAGGCCCATGATGATGAGGAGGAGGAGGAGGAGGAGGTGATCTGTATCAAGGAGGAGCCAGAGAAGGAGCAGGAGGTGATGGCCACCCTAATGCTGGACTGCCAGGTTCAGCAGGGTCATCTTCCAGAGTCGGAGGTAAAGCTAGAGCTGAGTATCAAATCTGACAATGCCATGTCAGCACAAAAAGTTCTTGTGAAAGTGTTCTTTCCAAGTTGTTAAGAAAAGAATGTTTTAAGAACCTGTAAAGAGAAGAACAAAACACTGTGTGTGTCAGTCCCTCTGAAATAAAAGTGGCGGTTTCTTTCTGAGCCAACGTTTTTTTGCACTAGCAGTGACAAATCTGCCAGTGAACCATCACTGGCAATTTCTACACCCGTGTAGGATAGAAAATCAAAACAAGGGAATTAAGATACATTATTACAAGATGGACAACTCAGAGAGTGAATGCTTTTGTCTGTTCCTCCAGGCTCAAAGGTCAGTGACGGAGTGGTCTGGCCTTCCAACAAGCCAGAGAAATCACAATGCAGCCTTCAGCTCAGCCCGACCAACCACCTGTGAGTACATCTGTGTGAGTGGGCAGATGTCATGCTTCTGAGTTTATACTGCTTGGCTAGATTTTGAGTACAATTTCTTGCATTTGCAGTAATGAATGCAAAGGTGTGGTTTCCCTACTTATGCCCCCTGGCCAAAAAAAAAGCTGCTATAATAACTGGAGGCCAACATTGATTATATAAATCAGAAAACTGATATATTGATCTACCTCTAATCTATACTGTAATTTGTTTAAAAAAAAAAAAAAAAGCCCCACCACTGCAAACTCCTCCTTGTGTGTGCTCTTAGATCTGATGCCTCAGCCGGTGGCCTCCCTGCAGTCGATGGTGGCTTTGCCATCTGGCATCCCACCTCGCCAGGCGGTGCGGCCCTGGACTAAAGACCTCAGCCTTTATGAAGAATACAAACTGCGCAGGAATGAGCTCCGCCGGCGAAGCATCAACAAACGCAGAGAGCTGGAGAAGACGCTGCCTCAGCCGCTGCTGGCAGATCTGGTTAGTCAACCTTGGTGTTTATGGCAGACTCTGTCCTTACAGAAATATTCTAATAATAATCTATGTGACCCATACACATCAAAAACGTTTCAAGATTGTGGAGTTTAAAGTGACATTTTCTATCAAAGTGTCTTCTTACAGTTGCCTGTATTGACCGTAAAATACGATGATTTTGTTGTGCTGAAGGTGCGAGAGCGTCGAGAGAAGACCAGACTGAGGGTGGCCAGATGGAGGGCAAAAAGGAAACTCCAGGCCTGTATTAATCAGACTCAGGTCAGTAATCACTTTGGCTCTTTTTCTTTTTTTTTTTTTTTTGTATGAACTTATATGATGTAGAGAAAGACAATGTCCCTGACACAAGGAAATGTCCTATTTAGCAAGCATTTCTCTGTAGGAAATTGACATTTCCTTTTTTTCAGTGGGTCTGATTTTGAATGAAGCGTTCAATGATTAGTTTGACTTTATTGTTAGAGATGTTAATATGGACTCATACAACTTTACTTAAGTGCTGTCAGTGACCACACTCAGGCTAGTAAGTGATACCTTTACTAACACGACAGCAGCAGATCCTACCTACGATTTAATGGTCAATACATTACCTAATTGCACAGTGTCCGCAACATGGTTTAGTTTTGAATAATAAAAACACGTAAACTGCTACCTACAGATCTCATTATAAGCCACAAGGATCATTTACATAGAAGGAGCATTCCTTCATAATAATACAAAGCCTGTCATTTTTTTCTTGCTCATTCTTAGGCTCTAGGTGGCGCAGCAGGTCTTTCTCAAACTGGCTTTCCCAACAGCAGCCAGCATCAGCAGCTCAGAGTGACTTGTGGTAAGATGAGACACACCTTGGACTTACTTTTTGTCAACTGTTCTGTCCCAGTTGTCTGTCATTCCTCACAGTTTCAAAGCAGAGCACTTTGGCAACATGCAGAACCTCCCTTTTTATGAAGGTCACTTTTAAGTGAGGCTGCTGTTGTCATTTAGTAACTGAATTGAACCTGAGATGAGATGTGTCACAATCAGGGTTAGCAGATGACGATACTTGATTTTTTCAAACTGTCGGAAAAAAAACTCAATTCAGAAAAATGTGTGAGGAAAACCCCCATTTTATGGCATTCTATGCTATGACTTTTTTATGAAATATTTACAACACTTACTATATTACATTTTTATGACATACTATACTATCACTTTTATGATTTTTGTATGACTTTTATGGCATACTATACTATGACTTTTTAATGACCTTTATCATGACATTCTATGACTATGTAATTTTTATTACAAACTATACTATGACTTCTTTATGACATACTCTTTATGACTTTTTATGTAATCATTTATACCAGTGGTTCCCAACCTGGGGTCCGGGCACCCCCAGGGGGGGCGGCAAAGATCACAGGGGGGGCGCAAGTCTTTATCTGGTTTAAGGTTGAGGTAAAAAAAAAATATATTTGCACGTTAAACAAATTATGATAATACACTAGAATATATAATGTATACAAAAGTCTGTATGAAAACTATATATTTTGTTGTATCCTCGTTTTTCCTGCCACCACGGCATCACTATTTTATGAATTAAACATGGCGGAGAAACGTAAAAGTGCTGATAACTCCTCCGTACCAAAAAGAAAGTAAGGCTCTATCTCGAGAGTTACCTCAACTTCGGTTTCGGCGGGGGCTCAGCTTTTCTTAGACATGAGTAGGGGGGGCGCCAAGGAATAAAGGTTGGGAACCACTGATTTATACTATGATTGTTATACTTTTTAATGATTTTTTTTTAAAACATACTATACTATGATTTTTTTTTTTTTACTATATACTATGACTTCTTTATGATTTTTTTACAGCATTCTATACTATGACTTTTTACAAAACAATGTATGACATACTATACTTTTACTTTTTACGTAATGTTTTACGACTTACAACACTGACTTTTTTATTCTATGGCATACTTTACTATGACTTTTTCTATGACACACTACGATGACTTTTTAAAATACTTTTAAACATTCTATACTATATGTAATTTTTTACACCATACTATACTAGGACTTTTTTTACTTTTATGGCATACTATACTATGACTTTTAATGTAATTATTTACGATGTACAACTTTTTTCTGACTTTGATGAAACACTGTACAATTACTTTTTTAAAGATTTTTTTATGAAATACTATACTATGACTTTTTTACAGCATTCTACAGTGCCTTGCGAAAGTATTCGGCCCCCTTGAACTTTTCGACCTTTTGCCACATTTCAGGCCTCAAACATAAAGATATAAAACTGTAATTTTTTGTGAAGAATCAACAACAAGTGGGACACAATCATGAAGTGGAACGGAATATATTGGATATTTCAAACCTTTTAAACAAATAAAAAACTGAAATATTGGGCGTGCAAAATTATTCAGCCCCCTTAAGTTAATACTTTGTAGCGCCACCTTTTGCTGCGATTACAGCTGTAAGTCGCTTGGGGTATGTCTCTATCAGTTTTGCACATCGAGAGACTTACATTTTTGCCCATTCCTCCTTGCAAAACAGCTCGAGCTCAGTGAGGTTGGATGGAGAGCGTTTGTGAACAGCAGTTTTCAGTTCTTTCCACAGATTCTCGATTGGATTCAGGTCTGGACTTTGACTTGGCCATTCTAACACCTGGATATGTTTATTTGTGAACCATTCCATTGTAGATTTTGCTTTATGTTTTGGATCATTGTCTTGTTGGAAGACAAATCTCCGTTCCAGTTCTGGGTCTTTTGCAGACTCCATCAGGTTTTCTTCCAGAATGGTCCTGTATTTGGCTCCATCCATCTTCCCATCAATTTTAAACATCTTCCCTGTCCCTGCTGAAGAAAAGCAGGCCCAAACCATGATGCTGTTTGGCAGTGGGGATGGTGTGTTTCGGGTGATGAGCTGTGTTGCTTTTACGCCAAACATAACGTTTTGCATTGTTGCCAAAAAGTTCGATTTTGGTTTCATCTGACCAGAGCACCTTCTTCCACATGTTTGGTGTGTCTCCCAGGTGGCTTTTGGCAAACTTTAAACGACACTTTTATGGATATCTTTAAGAAATGGCTTTCTTCTTGCCACTCTTCCATAAAGGCCAGATTTGTGCAGTATACGACTGATTGTTGTCCTATGGACAGAGTCTCCCAGCTCAGCTGTAGATCTCTGTAGTTCATCCAGAGTGATCATGGGCCTCTTGGCTGCATCTCTGATCAGTCTTCTCATTGTATGAGCTGAAAGTTTAGAGGGACGGCGTCGGTTTTCATAGATTTGTAGTGGTCTGATACTCCTTCCATTTCAATATTATCGCTTGCACAGTGCTCCTTGGGATGTTTAAAGCTTGGGAAATCTTTTTGTATCCAAATCCGGCTTTAAACTTCTCCACAACAGTATCTCGGACCTGCCTGGTGTGTTCCTTGTTCTTCATGATGCTCTCTGCGCTTTACACGGACCTCTGAGACTATCACAGAGCAGGTGCATTTAGAACGAGACTTGATTACACACAGCTGGATTCTATTTATCATCATTAGTCATTTAGGTCAACATTGGATCATTCAGAGATCCTCACTGAACTTCTGGGAGAGTTTGCTGCACTGAAAGTAAAGGGGCTGAATAATTTTGCACGCCCACTTTTTCAGTTTTTTATTTGTTAAAAAAGTTTGAAATAGCCAATGAATTTCGTTCCACTTCATAATTGGGACCCACTTGTTGTTGATTCTTCACAAAAAATTACAGTTTTATATCTTTATGTTTGAGGCCTGAAATGTGGCAAAAGGTCGAAACGTTCAAGGGGGCCGAATACTTTCGCAAGGCACTGTATACTTAGACTTTATGAAATTTTTTACGACACACTACACTGACTTTTTTTTAAAGATTTTTAAGACGTTTGTACTGCATTCTGTACTATGTTTTTATGAACTTTATGGCATACTATATTATGACTTTAATGGCATACTATAGTGACTTTTTTTATGACTTTTATGACATACAATACTATGACTTTTTAATTACTTTTTTATGACGCACTACTTTTTGAAAGACTTTTTAATGAAACATTATGTTATAGAGGTGTGAATCTTCACTGATCTCCTGATTCGATTACGATTATTATGTCTTCGATTCGATATCTCGATGCATCATGATGCGTCAGATACATTTTTCTATTAAAGCCATATAGGATATTTAATTCATAGCTTTTCAAGCTTCAAAAACAAAACATTCTGCAGTGCTCGAATACTAAATAACTTGGATACATAAAACTACAGCACTGAGCACATGGCACTTCCTGAATGTGCAAAACCTAACCGAATATGTAAACAGAAATGTTGTTAGGCCTACATTAAATTGTAAACAGAAATAATCGATTATGAGCCTATGCCATGACTTTTTATGTAATTTTTTTATGACATACTACCAGGGTTGTAGTACTTGCGACTCGAGACGCTTTTCTGTTGTCTCGGACTCGTCTTGGACTTGTTGGTATGCGGGCTTGGACTTGTCTCGGACTCAGCCATTGGACTCGCCAAATATTCTCGACAAAGGTGGACTTGACTACAGCCCTACAGACTTTTTTTATGACTCTATACTATGACTTTTTTACAACACACTATACTATGACTTTTTAAAGACTTTTTAATCACTTTTTCATGACATAACATACTATGACTTTTTTTATGACATACTATACTTTGACTTTTATGGTATTTTTATTCCATGCATTTCCCGCCTGTGGTCCCTGGGCATTTTGTTTTTGGGTGTAATATTTTGAAGAGTATGTAAATTATAAGGAATACAGTTCATAAATATAAGATACATTAATATACATTGATTTTCTCAGGAAAGTGAGGCCCATCAGACAGTGCTTATTATCACTTGCTACTTTATGAACCAATAAATTGGCATCTTGTGTTTCAGCTGCCACCTCGAGCAGTCAGCAGAGACAGAGCTCAGCGCTGCCTCAGTCAGTCCTCAGCAACATGTCAGCAGCAAACGGCATCTCTGCCTCTCTCCCCTTCATGCCCTCCACCTCTTCCTCCTCGTGTTTGCTCCCGAGAGGCCCAAACATGACTGCACATCAACACACTGTGACATCATCCTCTTCCTACCCCCAGGTCAGCCTATTGCAGCAGAGTATCTCTCTGACAGACACAGATATCTTGCAGTGAGATGTTTGAAAGTCAAGAGAGATTTTTTTTTTTAAGAATGTGTTTTTCTAAATCTGTAATTTTTGTTGTTCAGGAAAGTTTAATCAAACACAGTCATTGAACTCCCATTCACAATGCAATAACAGGAGAGCATGTGAGCTAAAACTTAAAATCACTCCTTTCTTTATTGAGCATAGATGAGAATGTTTTAAAGTCATGATGGATCTTCATCAGGTTAAACTTACAAGCACCTTATCCCATCACATATGTACAAATCCAAAAATTGGAGCACCTGATATTGATCTCCTTGTCTTTACTCTCATTTTACATCAGTTACACTTAACATTCAATATAGTAGTTCAACAACACAGCTACTGTAAACTCATTCAATCAAATCAAAACACTTCAACAACATTCCGAATCTTATACAAACCAATTATCTTATAACACGGGAACAATATAAATTAAAGCTGCAAGCAGCGTTGGACGGCCCTCGCACCTCCTTGCACGTCGGGGTTACTGGTGGACGCCGCTCCTTGCGGCTGTGCATTTGCGCGGTTCTCAGGCACTACAAATCATCACCAACGAAAAGGGAACTCCCTGCTGAGTTCAATGATACCTCACACAGACTCTACGTCATACAGTTAATTATCTGTGAAAGGGGGCATGGCTAAAGCATAGGGGCGGGCCAAACCATTACCAATGAAAACGGAACTCTCTGCTGAGTTCAATGATACCTCACACAGACTCTACGTCATACAGTTAATTATCTGTGAAAGGGGGCGTGGCTAAAGCATAGGGGCGGGCCAAACCATTACCAATGAAAACGGAACTCTCTGCTGAGTTCAATGATGCCTCACACAATAGTCTACATCAAACGGGTCATTAGTTATTTAAGTGGGCATGGTTTAAGTATAGGGGGTGGGCCAGTATCCCATGTGGACCACACATTATAAGTTTCATGTAAATCTGATGATGTTTGTCATATAAGGCTGATTTCCTGTTGCCACCAGGGGGGCTATAACCAAAAGAAAATTTTTGCTTATAGATGTCCTCAGGCCTAGACCCAATCGTGAGACATTTCGGACAACGTACACTTCGTTCATCGATAAATGCTCAAAATGGCTGCCACGCCCACACCATTGGACGGAAAGTCAAGCTTTTAATAACTTTTCATTGTAAAGGTCTTGAGAAGGCACAAAACGAATTTGAAGTCGATTGGATGAAATCTCTAGGAGAAGATCGTTAAAGTATAGCACCTTGACTTTTAGGCCTACTTCCTGTTGCCACTAGGGGGCGCTATGACTTTGAGTCAATATCCTCAGGGTTGGAATCTTATGAATCCTGAAAAGTTTCGAGCCATTTGGGAGAGGGAGTTAGATTTTTAAGCGGCATGTGGCACGTTCCAGTGGCATGTACTTCTGTATGCCAATTGCAATTGCCTATGAATTGACGCCGTAGCAAGTAGTATGAAAGGGCGAAAATCTGTTTAGGTACATTGGTCAGGGTGGAGGATGGGTAAAACGCAGGATTTACGCCCAAGAGAGCGGGTTCGAGTCCCGCGTTTGACTTTGTGTCCCGCGATTGATATTTATTTTTCACGTTTGTTGTTTTCCTAACCCTAACCCCGTTATTCTTTTCCTAAACCCAACCAGTTTTTGTTTTCGTAAACCCTAACCTAACCCCGTTCTTTTCCTAATCCCCCAACCGTTTCTTGTTTTCCTGAACGCAACCCGCGTGTCACGTAGCCTCGCGATAAGACATAACCTCGCGATAACACACCACGTAGCTTTAGAAAGTGGCACGTATATTTTTACGTAAATGTTACGTTGTAAGTTATATTTTACATCTTAAGGTGAAAAACATGCCACTTACGGTGGCACATGAAACTTAAAAATCTAACTCCTGCTGCCATTTGGTCAATGTACACTCAAGTTACACCCACTTCCTGTTTTGATGCCCCCTTCCCCCCTACAGAAAGTTGGTCTTCTATAACTCAAAAAGGCGATTCATTTGCCGGGGGAAAAAAGAAAGAAGTTTCAATAGGGCCTTCGCTTCTGTCGCCGTTCGGGCCCTAATTATTTAATGTGTATATATGTAGATACCTTTAAACGTAAGTTATCTTTATCTCTCCAGTACATGTATTTTAAAGTGAAATGTTTGTCTGATTGAAAGATATTGCCATTTATCATTATTTAATGTATAATTTTTTTACTTTGTTGTGGAGTTGAAATGTGTATGAGAGGAGGACACAAAGAAAGTAACTGAGAATGATTACTTTGACTTGCAGAAACATGTCAAAAATACATTAATTTTGTAGTTTGGCCAGAATAAATTGAAGATTGACGATCACCGGATAAAAATGAGAAGCCTGATTACCTGTTCATTTATTATAATAAATGCAGCTAAAATAAGCACTGTGTCGTACTTTTTTATTTTCACTAAGCTGGACTCTTCCTTAACATATAATATGTAGATAAGCTAAAAGTACAGGTTCAGATGTTTTTTAAAGTCTATCTTCAGACAACACTGCAGTACGTTGTAAGAGTTATTGGTTGTTGTAATTATCGTTCCTCTTCATACTGGCTGTAAAGCCCTTCTCCCGTAGCATGACTAAACTGTAAGAGATGGGGATGAATTCCACAGTCCTCGTTCTGTGTATTGCATTTAGATAGACTTAAAAAAAAAAAAACTGAACCTATGCTTCAAGGCTTGTGATATTCTAGATTTTTGTTATTGTTAACATTTCCTTTAGAAAAGACCAAGACTGTTGTGCTAATGCATTTGTCTCTCAATACTACACTAAAATGTGTCTATGGCTCTCAGCCCCAAACCCATTTGTTCCTATTGATGTAAAGACATAAATCTTAAAAATAGGTAATGTAAAAAGCTGGGGAGTGTTGTTGTCAGGCACGTAAGGGGAATTGCATCATCTAAAAGCCATCCATAATTTTGAGTATATGTTTAGAACTACAGCGTGAACACAGTCAGTCTGTTTTTTTTGTGTGTTATCCATTAATTATCTTCTGAGAAATGGCTCCTGGCAGTGTGTAGAACAACAGGGCGAGGAACAGTACTGTGATGAGCAGGACCAGGGCGATGATGATGTACTTCTTGTAGCTTCGCCACACCAAGTGGAAGAAACACTTGAATGGATTGACAAACCACGAGAAGGAGGTGTCTGGACGACTGGGGAAGAGAGGAGGAGGAGAAGCGATAATTAAGTAGTTTTATTCAGTAGTACATTTAGCAGCAACGGTACAGACCTCAGACAGAGGTATTTCCCCCTTCTTCCAGCTTTGTGCTAATAGGCTAAACAAATCCAGATTGATTCTGATGTGCTTTTATTTTATATAAAAAGGAATAGTTCGACACAGAAGATCGGTGCCACTCTCATGTCTGTACTGAACTCTTGAGCTATATCACTCATGTCTGGCAAAAAAGTGTGTTTAACTCAAAATGTTAACCTATTCCTTTAACCTACAGATATGATATTGTTCTTATCTAACTGCTGGTAAAAATACAAATTGTAATCATTTAAAGGCTGTCCAAAGTCCGAATAGCATCGCATTCCAGCAGCTACAAAATCAACTAAGGTCAGCAAAGTACCGTTAAGTAACACACACCAGTTTTTGATTTTGGTGAGAGAGAAAACTGCCAGACTCTTACTTTGGTTTTGGCAGCGGCTCCGGCTCTTTGCGGGCTCTGCCAACAGGATTCTTCTCACCCTCCTCAGCTGTCACAAGATGGAACTCCGCCTCCACTTTCCCCTGATGGATTCAGCCCACACGTGAGCACACCCCTCAATCAAACTCTCCAAAGTCTCAACAAGTGCTTGTCAGTCTGTATGACTTATTTTTTATTTATTTATTTTTTTTTACAGTGTGCGTTTGTTTACGTACCGTCAGCTCTCCAGACTTGCAGAAGGGCCACCAGCCTCTTGCTCTCTTCTGCTGAAAGATGGAGATTTTCTCTGTCCCGTCCGTCAACATGTCCACCTTACATGACTTTGCTGTCTTTGCCCCTCGAGGGAAACCATGGAGGTCTAACTCCACGGTGCCTACATGCACGAACAAACACATACACATTATCAGTCAAATATACAAATAGATAAACACAGATACACATTAAGCAGTCTTTCTCACACACACACACACACACACACACACACACACACACACACACACACACACACACACACACACACACACACACACACACACACACACACCTAGGAAGTCGTCAGAGGAGAGCGTCTCAAAGTCCCAGACCTGCAGACTAAGGATGGCAGGAAGCTTCTGCTCTGTTTTATCCAGGGAGAAAATGTGCTGTCTCTTCCTCACCACTAGTACCTGTAAGAGAAAGAGATGTGTGTTAACAATGTAATAGTGTTTTGCAGGTTCCTAATATATTCCTAAGTCCATTACAAAGGCATAGTATACTATGTGTTGTTAATGTTGCATTTCACTTTCCATTCTGTGAGAACTCTGAAGAAAACCTCTCTCGTGTGTTTTCCTTGTCATTAATTGTAACACTGTTGTCCTATCTGTGAGAACAAACCTTGAGACAATCCTTCTGTCCATCCTGAGACTTTTTCTTATCATACTCTCGTCATTTAAGTGAATTAGCGATTGTTAGAAAATATAAATATCCTTGCTTGTCTAATTAAACCTTTAGAACATTGTGAATTGTGTGAAATGTAATAAAAAGTTAGAATAGTATGTGGGGAAAAAAAAAGACGTATAAAAGTCATAGTATAGTATGTCATGAAAAATGTCAGGAAAAGTCATAGTATGATGAAAAAAGTCATAGCATGGTATGTCGAAAAAAGTGGAAAAGAAGTCACAGTATAGTATATTGAAAAAAAGTCATAGTATAGTATTAAGAAAAAAGTCATAGTCGCAAAAAGTGATAAAGTCAGTATGACGAAAAAAAGTCATATTAGAAGTATGTCAAAAAGTCATAGTAAAGTAAGTCAAAACAAATCAGACAAAAATCACAGTTTAGTATGTAAAAAAAAATCAGAAAAAGTAACAGTATTAGTAGTAGTATATCGAAAAAAGTCATAGTATAGTATGATGAAAAATGTCATAGTATGTCGAAAAAAGTCATAGTATAGTATGTCGAAAAAGTGAAAAACAATCACAGTATAGTATATCGAAAAAAGTCACAGTATACTATGTTCAAAAAAAGTCAGTATAGTATGATGAAAAAAGTCATAAAATGATAAAAAATCATAGTCGAGAAAAAAGTAATAGTATATCGAAAAAAGTCATAGTATAGTATGATGAAAAAACTCATATAGTATAGTATGTCGAAAAAAGTGATAAAAAAAAGTCATAGTATACTATGTGTTGTTAATGTTGCATTTCACTTTCCATTCTGTGAGAACTCTGAAGAAAACCTCTCTCGTGTGTTTTCCTTGTCATTAATTGTAACACTGTTGTCCTATCTGTGAGAACAAACCTTGAGACAATCCTTCTGTCCATCCTGAGACTTTTTCTTATCATAGTCTCATTTAATTGAATGTAGCGATTGTTAGAAAATATAAATATCCTTGCTTGTCTAATTAAACCTTTAGAACATTGTGAATTGTGTGAAATGTAATAAAAAGTCAGAATAGTATGTGGAAAAAAAAAAGACGTATAAAAGTCATAGTATAGTATGTCATGAAAAATGTCAGGAAAAGTCATAGTATGATGAAAAAAGTCATAGTATGGTATGTCGAAAAAAGTGGAAAAGAAGTCACAGTATAGTATGTTGAAAAAAAGTCATAGTATAGTATTAAGAAAAAAGTCATAGTTGCAAAAAGTGATAAAGTCAGTATGACGAAAAAAAGTCATAGAAGTATGTCAAAAAGTCATAGTACAGTAAGTCAAAAAAATTATAAAAGTCATAGTAAGTCAAAACAAGTCAGACAAAAGTCACAGTTTAGTATGTAAAAAAAAATCAGAAAAAGTAACAGTATTAGTAGTAGTATATCTAAAAAAGTCATAGTATAGTATGATGAAAAATGTCATAGTATGTCAAAAAAGTCATAGTATAGTATGATGAAAATTGTCATAGTATGTCGAAAAAAGTCATAGTATAGTATGTCGAAAAAGTGAAAAACAATCACATTATAGTATATCGAAAAAAGTCAGTGTAGCGTGATGAAAAAAGTCACAGTATACTATGTTCACAAAAAGTCAGTATAGTATGATGAAAAAAGTCATAAAATGATAAAAAATCATAGTCGAGAAGAAAGTAATAGTATATCGAAAAAAGTCATAGTATACCAATATGGTATATCGAAAAAAGTTATAAAAAAGTCATAGTTTAATATCGAAAAAGTCGTAGTATAGTATATCGAAAATAGTCCCAGTATAGTATGTCGAAAAAAGTGATAAAAAAGTCATAGTATAGAAGGTCATACAAAATGACATTTAAAAAGTTATAGTATAGTAGGCTATGTCATAAAAAATGTCATAAAAAAGTCATAGTATAGTATGGCATGAAAAATGTCATAGAAAGTCATACAAAGTGACAAAAAGTCATAGTATAGTATGTCATAAACAATTACGTAATAAGTTGTATGTTATAAAAAATAACGTAAAAAAGTTATAGTATAGTATGTCATAAAACATGTCATAAAAGTCTTAGTATATTATGTTATAAAAAATGACAAAAAAGTTATAGTATAGTATGTCAAAAAACGTCATAAAAGTCTTAGCATATTATGTCTTAAAAAATAGCGTAAAAAAGACATAGTACCATCCCTATATATCACTGTACAATAAAAAAAAAAGCAGAAATTTAAAAAATCCAAGAAGATTCCATAAATAAACTACACATTATTCCACTACAAGCCCACGCAAACTGTAGCATGTACAACTTCTTTGGATATATTAACATTAAGAAACAAGCTTTGAAATGTAAAACTTTGAAAATGGGGTTTAAGACATTTAATACTTTTCAAGACCCCGTCGACACCCTGAAAATAAGCTTTCATATTGACAAACTTCCTATGTGTAATTCATGGCATAATTCAGACAGGATTAAAAAAAAAATATTTGTCTTTCGTCGTCAACTACCGCACATATTTTTTTACGAAATAAGGTCCCATGGTGGCAGACCAGAAGGGGAGGGATGTTCACGAGGATTCGCGAGGTGTGACCCTGCGTCTGACTGTCCATTAGTCAGTACCTTCTCAGCAGGCAGGTAGCTGAAGGGGAACACAAAGCGCCAGTTGAAGTTTCCTTCCCCAGTCAGAGAGTTGTAGTGGACGTCTGTCTCCTGTCGGTCATCCTCCAAACCTTTCAACCAGCTACAGAGAAAGATCGACAGTACCAGTGCTTACATCTTTTCTATAGACATTAAAAGGAAAGGAAAAGTAGGCAAACTTATTTTTATTTTTTTAAGATTATTTATGGGGCATTTTAGGCCTTTATTCGATAGGACAGCTTAGACATGAAGGGGGAGAGAGAGGGGTAAAGACATGCAGCAAAGGGCCGCAGGTCAGAATGGAACCTGCAGCTACTGCGGCGAGGACTGAGCCTCTGTACATGGGGCCCACACTCCAGGTGAGCTATCCAGGTGCCCAGGCAAACTTATTTTTGACCAAGAAAAGATATATTGTTTAGAATCAGCAAAAGGAGTGCGTAAGTTAGCTTGTAGTTACCCCTTGATGTAGATATCACTGGACTGTTGACCGGTCAGGAAGTTGCTGTCCTCCAGAATCACATCCTCTGTGTTCCAGATGATGACACGCAGCTCGTACCTGAAGAGAGAGACACACACACGCACACATTGGGGCTGTTTCCCTTTCCAAAAACATATATTGTTTCATCAAGACTTAAAGATTTAGGTGCTGAGAAAGTTCTCACCCTTTTGGTGTTCGAGGTGAAATGTCCACTGAACGTCCGGGATGAGGTAAGTCCATGGGAAACATATCTACCCACATCTGGACCTGACCCTACACACACACACACACACACACACAAAAGAAGTAGCATTACATTACATTAAACATGGATCATGATCTAGTTGTGCTCCTTCAGCTAATATTAGACTTCCAGAAATAGCCTCTGGCCTTCAGAATAAAAGCAGAGTATATTTCTCTATTTTAGTAGAGAGTTGAAAGTTGAAAGAGTCTACTATTTCTCAAAATATGTTTTTGGATTGTTTATTGGTGTGAGGATAAGGTACTAGCCAACAGAAGTATTTTGAAATATAATTTGCATTTTTTTTGCATCAGATTACATTTGTTGAAATTAACTAGTTTTTGTTAATTAGTCTCCTCATACAGGGTCCATACACTTTACATGCATTTCTGATTCTTTAATTGTATTCTATAAATTGTTTAATCTCAAAAGCACTTGCAAAAATGTCATAGTATAGTATGTCATGAAAATGTCATAGTATTATGCTTTTATTCTGAAAGATTGAGGCTGGTGGAACAGATTAAAGGGATACAGAGGCCAATTTACTTTTAGTTGTCTGAAGAAATCTTATTTTGCTTCTAATCCATATTACAGTCGGAGAACCGTGTACTTTGTTAGATAGTGTTAAAATACTGTAAAATACCTGGTCCATGCCGGGCCGAGCCTTGTTGAACAGAGTTCTGGTCTCGATGTGTTCTGGTACCAGCTTGCATCCCACGGCTGGAATCTCCGCCCAGCGGTGCAGGATCTTCAGAGCCAAGTGCTCATAGGACTCCAGTGGCTGGTCTGAGACATAAGACATGAGCACACATCATAATCATCACACATAATGTCCCACAGACTACACTATTATGTAGTTGTAAGTAAGTGGTTGTAAATGTATTTTCCCAACAAGTATTATCAGAAAACAGATAAGGAATACAAATTACATAAAATATTTGTATTCATTTAAAATATGTCCTTTTAGGATTAGTTATAATTGTTGAGAGATGGTGTGGTTACACTTTACTTGAAGGTATCTACATAAGAGTGACATGACACTGTCATGAACGTGTCATAAACATTATAAACAAGTCATAAATGTTCATGACCTAACGCTTCTTTTAGTAAGCGTCATTTGGTTTTTGTCATGACAAGTTATGGTTAGGGTTAGGGTTAGGGTTCATGTGTCATGACTGTGTCATGTCACTCTTATGTAGATCCCTTCAAATATACTGATGGCGTACATTAATAAACACTTTAAAAAGTCTCTGCTCACAACTACCATTATAGTGTGTTATAAACCATGTAATACATGTTTTTAAAGTGCTTATAAATGCTAAATGGAGGGCGTTAGAGTCTCATCTGAGACCAACAGCAGTATGTAGTGTGTCCAGTCTTTACCTTCATCCATGAAGAGCGTCTTGCCGATGAAAACTTTGCCAGCCACAGTGATGCGTCCAGGTTTGCATTGAGGGTCGTCCAGACCGTTCTCTCTGCACAGCTTAGTCAGCAGCTCCGTCGGCTTCAGACAGTCTCTCCAGGCGTTATAACCGTCACTAACAGACAGACAGAGAAGAACAGAGGAGGCATAGCAACCTGTTTTAGTGTGGTTATTATACAGATCGTAAGGTTTTAAAGGGGTAATAGAATGCAAAACCAATTTTATCTTGTCATAGTTGAAAAACGACAGTTTGGTGGATAAATAGGACATACATAGAACCTCAAAATCCCATTGACACCTCTTTCCTCTGCAAATCTCACAATAGAGGGGAACGTGTGTGTGTGTCTCTGTGTGTGTGTGTCTGTGTGTCTCTGTGTGTGTGTGTGCGTGTTAAGCTCAACCAATCAGCGTGCAGCTCATCGAAATATTCATGAGCAGACCATATAAGGCAGAAAAGCTCTCGTTTCAGTCCAGTCCCATTAGCATTAGCATTAGTGCCAAAAAAAAAACAGCAAAAGAGTCATTTTCAGCCCAACCAATGTTAAATACCCTATTAGGAGACCTTAAGGAACAGCGTGAAATACCGTATATAACCATTCTATCACCCCTTTAAAGCAACACTATGTAACTTTTCCCGCTTCGGTCCCCCTACAGGTTGTCTCATTGGAACTACAGCTTGCGCTAAAAGTTACATAGTGTTGCTTTACAGTTTTTCTCCATTTATTTACTCATTAACCTATCATTTCTTGAAACAGAAATGACATTCTCAAAACAACATGGACAATTCTCAAAACCACTTGGCAATTGTTCGCAACAGAATTGAAATTCTCATTAATTTCATCAAATTGCAAATGTCTTAGTACATGTCTCAATGTCTCAGTACATCTTTGCAAATGATTAAGTACAGGTAGCCTACATTTAGTACAATTTCCAATTGAATAGATCTTGTTGATCTAAACTGACTGTTGATTCTTAGTCTAATGGTTGTTCTCTTTAAAACGTGTCAGCGTCATTTCATTGTATGAGTCATCACATGCACAATAGTCTGTTCAATTGTCAAAATTAGTCAAGAACATAATATTGAGCTTAGAATATCTGTCCATGATTGTGAATGTTGCCAAACATGTATATATAGAGCTTAACCATGCAGGACCAGTACAATTTCTGAACACGGAGGCACCTGGCCAAGTAAATGAAGAGCAACTGCCTGCTCGAGGAAGAGGAAGAAGAAGAGGAGGAGGAGTAAGGGTGCGTGGTGGTGGAATAGGGGGAAGAGGCCGAGGAGCACGAAGACACCATGCTGTCCCGGATGAAATTCAGGCCACAATTATAGACCATGTCATCAACCATGGCCTCACAATGGGAGAGGCAGGTCGCCGAGTGCAGCCTAATGTGCCTCGCTCTACAGTCTCCTCCATCCTCCAAACCTTTCGCGGGGAAAACAGGTATGTAGTCAGTCAATGATGGAATTATATGTTGTATAGGACAGGACACTGTGCATAGAGCAAGATATATATATTTATTTACTCATTAAGCTATTCACTTAGTGTGTGTGTGTGTGTGTGTGTGTGTGTGTGTGTGTGTGTGATAGGCCTACAGTAATATCTTACCTCAATGATACTAAAAATGATAAGAAAAATATTGGATCTACAGTATTGATGATGCAGTTTACAGTAGTATTCCAGTCATGCATTAGAATTACTGTAGAGTTACTGTAAGTAAAACAATACAATTACATTGGTAACTCATTCTGTAAGGAATACATAAGGTATACATTACGAATGGAGCGTTGTCGTTTGAATTCTATGTCTAGGATTGGACGACAACCTTGCACGGGTGGCAGAGGAAAACTTCTCAATGAACAACAAGAACAAGAGATCTGTAACATGGTGACTGCAAATAATGCCATCACATTGATGACAGATCCTTGCTGCAATCCTACAAGACAATGCCATATTCCAAAATGTCAACTCTATAAGCATCTCCACAATAGACCGGATGTTGAAGAAGCATCAGATGACAATGAAGCAAATTTACAGGGTACCATTTGAGAGGAACTCTGATAGAGTGAAAGAGCTGCAGTACCAGTATGTACATGTAAGTCTGTTACTGGTTGTCCATCATTATAACCTTTTTTCATTATAACCGTGTGAATAAAAATAGTTACAATTTCCTTGGCAGTATGAGTGCAATGTGTGATGTCAAACCTTGGAGGCTACTCTTACCCTCAAATCCTATTTTTTTTTAAAGTTTTATACACAATTGTATTCTGTTAGCTTGACAAAAAACAGTACAGTAACCATTGTCAATGAAGGACTGGGCTAAGACTGAAAGGTGGACATGAGGGATATTTCAATGGTCCTCTGCCATAGTGACAAAACATCTAAACATTTTGACTTGCAGTGCTTACACGATGCCAAAGGGACAAAGCATTCTGGGGGCACTGACTATTTAAATGAGAAAGAAATTTAGTTTTGACACATGAGTAAACTGTTTTGGGAGAGAGATGAGCTTTTGCAGGTGAACCATGGTGTTGTGCCGAACCATCCAGGTTATTTTGGCAAAAGCACCAAGAGTGTTGAGAACGTCCGGTCTGTTTCAAGAAATGAGCCAAAGCAATTGAGAAGGATCTTTGCCATTTTGGTGGCACTGACTCTTTATATGGGAAAGGAATTTAGTTTTGAAGCATGAGTGAACAGTTTTGGGAGAGCTATGAGATTTTGCAAGTGAGCTATAGTGTTGTGCTGTTTTGCCAAATGATCTTAGAGTTTTGAGAATGTAATTTCTGTTTCAAGAAATGAGCCAAACCAATGGAGAAAAACTGTAATAAAAGTTTTCTCCATTTCAGCCTTTCTTAGTTCAAGTTGTTTGTTCGGATAAAAATGACAATCATGGTTTAATGTCATACAAAAAATAAGGATGATGAAAAAGATTGACTTGAGTGTAAGGTTTGAGGGAAGATTTGTAAGCAAAGAGATGGCAGAAGTGGATACTTTACTTAGACAAAATATAAGGACACTGGCTCACAGCGTGTATTCATTTGAAGATAAGGCAGCTACTTGTAATGTGCAAAATATTTATTTTTGTGGCTGTCGTTACATTTTCTCACAGGCTCTGTTACTTTTTTGTTGTCTGTTTGCTATTATTTGTTTTCTATGTAATTAACACTCAAATTGATGTGACCGTGTAGAGTTGTGATATATACGGAAAATCCAATAAAAACTAAAATGAAAAAACAAAAAAAACAAATAAAAGCACAGAGACGACGTAGAATTAAGAGTTACTCCAACCAGCTGGATGAATCTAGCCTCGCGAGACCGTCCTGATCTCGCGAGCTCCAGTTTTCCACTCGCAGATCAGTCTGGCATCTTGAGATAGAGAAAATTTGGAGCCGTTCGCCAAATGACCGACCAATCAGCGTTGGTTTTGAGGCGGGTTTAGGTGTGACTACATAGGTGGTGATAGACAGATGGTTTATCCAATCAGCTAACCAGTATTTTCGCCCCTTCCCAAAAGTTCTCCAACGGAAAGTTCCCAGATGGATATGCCGAGCAAATGCGAAGCAATTCCATCTGGCGGAGTCAGGTTAGGATGAAACTAACAGACTCACAGACTGTACTCAGTAGGGAGGCCACAGGTGGCTCTGTGTCGGCTGTAGAATCGGTTCTCCAGGTCGATGTGAGTCTCTCCTATCAGGTCGTCCCCTCCCACCATGTCATAGTCATAGATCACCACTGACAGCAGAGACTCGTGAGGAAATGTTGCCTGCATCTCAAAAGATCTGGAAGCAGGAAGAAAAGGAGAAGTTCTGTTTCGGGCCCAAAACATGAAAATACTTTAAACACAAAGGGATAAGCTGTAGTCAGTCAGCCACATACTGTACCTTCCAAACACAGGATTCAGCTGTTTAGGGATGTAGTTGTCTCTGTCTTTGATTTCGTTTTTGCCAAGTCGAATAACAATGTAAGGGTCCGACTTCCCATCCGGATCAGCTGGGTGCAGGTTAGACGCCTGGAGAGAGAGGAGAGAACATTAACACGTTGGTATAGTTTAGTCTCATAAAAACAAGGATTCTGTATTTGAACCCTGTTTGCATGACTTTTCCCTGGCTTCCCCTACGTTAACAGACCTGCATGTTAGGTATTACACTGCAGTCAGTCAAACCAGGGTTTAAAATTAGCACCATCCACCAGTGTACTCACAAGCCAAACATTCACTAGCCATTTGGCTGGTGGACGAAAAAGTTCATTTTGAACCCTGAGTTAAACTATATATAATTATACGGGGCTCAGTGAATTAATTTGATAAGAAAATTACTAAATCAAACAGCAACAACAAAGTCATTTTACGTGCAAAAATGACTACAATTAATGTGGAGGAGGTCGATGTCACGTTGTTACTTGTAATGTATTGCTTTGCATCTGAAGAACAGACTTCTGGGATAGCAGAAACTATACAGCAGAAACTAGATTTAGACTATGGTACGTCTGGTTGAAATGCAGGTCATTTTTGATAGTTCCTAAAAAAGGTTCCTGGGAAAGCTCCTGCGATCAAAATAGACGATAAGATTGTTTTTAAAAAGCCCACAGACCTGCATGAGGATTCATCCACTTTTGTAAGTAAATGCAATGTTTGATGCAACAAGCAGGAAGAAAAGGGGATTAATATCTTCTTTTGAAAGAAATCGTCAATTAAAAAATCACTTTCTTCGTCCTTTTGTTTTTGCTGTGCACATTTTCTCCTTTAGTTCTTTCTAGGTGTTAGCCATAATGTTATTTTACTTCTTTGCTGGGGAATATGCAAATTTGTGAATTTTAATTTTAGATATTCCTTAAAGAAGCGGACTATGGACAATTAATCTGAGATGCTCTCAACTGCTGTGCATTTAGTCTTAATGACCAAAAACATCCATAGTATACTTCTAAAACTGATCAACAAAATGTAGACGCACAGAGACGATGTAAACCCGTATGAGGACTTGGACCGGTCCGTTGGGAGGGATTCCTCTGTTGACTCTGAAGTCCCCGGTGTCCGCGTCTTTGTCCCTATCCTCATCCTCAGTCAGCTTATACAGGCAGAATCGCCCCTGAGGAGAAGATTATGCACATAGTGGATTGGAACAATAGTGAAGATAGATGAGTGCTTCCCATAGAGGTCATTCAACTTTATTGTCTCACCTTAAATTTGCCAACGAATCTCTCCTCAGTCGCGCCCTCTTCCTCATTGGCTTTCCCTCTGAACAGCTCATATGTGTTCACCCAATCATCAAAAGGGCCAAACTCTGCCTCCAGCTCCTTGTTGTACAGCTGCAGAGAGATTGCCAGCATCACTACATCAAACTTTTCTCTCTCTGACATGTATTATTACCAAGATATATTGTTTGATTAAAAACAATTTGCACATATTTGTAAAGAGAATTTTGTTTTTAACAAATGCACCAAACTTTGGTGTGCAGAATCCTGACAATATCTATCCATGTGAAATGCTACTTGTTGGTAGAAAAAACAAAACTTTATAGTTCATCCTTTTTGCATGCTGATATGAGGTATGGGGGGATTTACCTGATGACACACACTCTATTAAATAATGACAATGATAACGTACATTGTCCCACCTTAACGGGTGCAAAACATGTGAAAGGAGGGCGAGGAAGCTGTCAATCAAGCTTAGTTGGACTACACACACTGCGTTACTTACCAACATGCTTTTTGGAGCATTAGGAACTTAATCTGTGCTATATTTATGAAGTGCGTTTTAATTCTGAGCATCTAGTTTGTCAGAGTGTCTGCTGTGATCTTATTGGACTTGCAGTGTTTGGGAACGGTGTACCTTGAGTGTGGCTAATTTAGTAGGCAGACCAATGCTTGGCTCCAGTGTTCCTTTTTCTTTCTGTTTCTTCTTCTTGTCCCCTTCGGAGAAGCTGCTGACTGTTGGACACACAAGACAAGACATTTTCAGTGGCGACACACTGACACAAGGCACCGTTGCATGGAGGTAAAGAGAAAGCCAAAACATGTGTTTGAATTGTGATGACAAAGTGGTTAACGTCAGGGAACAAACTACATTCAGTCATTTTTTAAATAACTTTAAGTTCATCTCCGGAAAAAAATGCAAATGAAGAAATAGATCCTTGTTAGCCATGGCACACCAATCAAACATTCACCAACAAACACAGACAAACGCAGATGTTCGTTGATGTGCCATGCCTGTCGGTCCATGTTTGGAATTGTACAGAGATGTTTTCGTCAGATTATACAATGTTCTATCCACGTTTGTCCATGTTTTGATAAAGTTTTTTGGAGTTTGCCATACTTTCAAACGGTACGAAGAGGACACATATACCCTTATCAATAGCATTCCAGCTCATGCATGCCCAGTATGCCATTAAAAAAAAGTCATAAAAAGTTATAGTATAGCATTTCATAAAGAAATGTCATACAAAGTCAGATTGGTGTGCCATGGGAAGAGTACCATCATTCTGCCCTTTCTAGGGAATTTTTCACAAACCTTATAAATGCCGCTCACCTGAACATTAAATAACACCATAGTGATCCGTCTAGAATAAAATCTTAGGTAATTGTACACCACTTTGTCCACTTCTAAAAGTACCTGGAGGGTAAAAGTGGTAGCTGCAGGGCAGATCATGCAGTGACAGAACCACACATCCAGTACATCAACAGTGTAATACTTTAAACAGAGCCTAACAGATCTATCTACAGGATAGTACCACAGAAACCAGTCAGATACAGTCAGTCCCCAGAGCTTCCAGTTGTCAGTAAACGAAAAGCAGAAGATTTCCTCCAAGGAAATTACTATTAACAGAGGCTAAAACTGGCTTGAAATTGCTTTATGTCCCATAATGAGAACTTTTTTAGCTGCGTGGTCTTTGTCCTTACCCAAGGAGTCTATTCCATCGCTGAGCAAGCTCTGGTACGGCAAAGCTGCAATGCACAACAATGTGTGTGTGGGTCAGGGGGAAATAATGGGGTAACCCTTCCTAAGACCACTTTAATCTCGTTTATATTTTAGATTTTAACTGATAGTTTCAGTGGTAAAAACAACATGTTTTTGCAAGGATCTATTCACTCTGAAACGCCTAAACAATAAGAACACAGCTAAGTCTCTTCTTCACCACCACGTTTTGGAGAAATTCATTCCTATTGTGTGGACATTGATCACCTATAATAACTTCTAATACAGCAGGGTTTAGTTATTGTCATTTACTAAGGGTAATGTTTCTGATGTCAGACAACTGACTTGTATCGTATTTTTATGCCAAATCAGAGGGGCCAATCTGATCACTATTTAATGTTTGCAAAGTCATATACAAAAATACAGGTTAATGACAACAGAGGTTCAAAAAAGAGAGATTCAGTGTGGATGACGTTCTCCTCTAGTGTGTCTAAGTGTCCCAATAGGGTGCACAAAAAGGACATTCAGGGCATTCAGGACAAAGGGGGAATACCTTAGTGTTGGTCATATTAATTGCAACAAGTGTTAAGTAATGTGTTGAATATTATTGCAGATTAGTGTCTTTCAGACTTCCGTCACACCCCAGTTAATAGGGAACTAATCCACTAACATGGGATTGAATTCAACAAAGCTCAACTAATAACCTTTTTCCACCAAAATTATCAGATATATTCAGGCATTTCAAACGCGGGAAAACACGCTAAAAATAAGCGATAGACTTTTTTCCCATTGCCAGTAGACGAGTATGCCTTTCTTTTCTTTTTTTCTGGTGACCTCATGTTCGTTGTCACAAACGTAAAACAGGGTTAATAAACCATAGAAAGCAGTATGGAGGCCAGTGAAAATGTTACGATGGTTACTTCTTTTTTATCTATTACTTTATCAGTCTCTCTTTCAAACTCAGTGCTGATGTTCAGGCGCTACTGCATGCTGTTTCTTTCTATTTACGCGCCAACATCCGTAACTTCAGTGCGCATCACTGCATCGTGTCGGCAAAGGGGCGAAAAATTAGCGTGTCCACCTGGGTGTCATGTTTCTATCACTGCCGATCGGAGTTGGAGCCGATAGATACCCGCGACTACTGCAAAGTCATTTGTACTGGAAATGAATGCCAATTGTAACCTTTTTCACAAAAGAGAAAAGCCAGATGTTAGTAGTTTATTTGTCCAGTGGGATAGGAGCTCAAGTGTTGTGAGTCACAGAGCGCCTTCAACATGACTGACAGAGGTTTAACGTCACGTGAGACGAGTTCTTACCTCTCTCAAAGATCTGGGGGAAAGGAGAGCTGTCCTGTTGGGCCTGGAACACATACAGGAGCACACACATTAACATGTTCTATTGGAGAAAAAAAAATGTTTTAGATCTTTTGCAACAAAACTGAACAATCAGAGCTACCTGTTTCTCTACAGACGCGTAGTATTTGGACCACCAGTCGATGACACTCTCTGCTGATTCGTCAGCGATGGTCCGCCTCCTCCGCTTGGTGGAACGACCACGAGTGCTCATTTTCGTGCTGTCCTGGATTTAAAATAGATATATACAACATGCACATGCAAAGAATATTTAGACAGCGATATATGTGATCCATAAGAACATATAGTTACTTATGTAGTTATAGTATACGCTGTGACTTTCACCCTTTTCTTCCTGGTTTCTTCCTTAGGTTTGGGTGGGTCTGGAGGTGTAGGTGGGGCTTCATCCTCCACAGTGATCATGAAGTCTTGATTTGTTAGTGCTGCAGCTGAACTGGTCTCTCCAGCGTGCTGGGATGATCCTATTGGACGAGTGACAAAGGTAAATCTTCCCATGGGACAAGATCAACTGAGCTGAACTAGATTGGTAAATCAATCAATCATAATTATCTTCTCTATCATCATCATTTTCATCAACATCTTTATTCCTGGGCACCTGGGTAGCTTACCTGGTAGAGCATGTGCCCATATATAGAGGTTTTCTCCTAGACGCAGCGGCCGCTGGTTCGACTCTGACCTGCGGCCCTTCGCTGCGTGTCATTCCCTTTCAAGTCTACTGTAAAGCTGTAAAGGCCTAAAATGCCCAAAAAATAATCTTAAAAAAAAAAAATCCTTTCCCACATGCATACTGACATAACACTTAACGGTAGGACTATTACTACTTATATTGTTTACGTGCTCTGAGTCCCTGGCATTTTTTCATCCAAAAATATATTTTTCCAAGTAAAAAAAACAGTTTTCTCTTAATGTAAGAAAACATTTCAAAAAATACATTTAAAAGTGGTTTTGATTGTGGCCAAAAAATCACTCAATGTTACTACAGCTTTTTTCTTGCTCTCCAATCATATGATATATGCAATACAATACAAATGTTTGTGTAGCTCCTCTGTTGATTTATTACCCTCAGTGCTTTGTGGATCTGGTGTCAGGGCAGGTCCGAGGGTGTATGTGACTTTGGGTGGTTTGTGTTTCTGTAAAAGAGCAGGCAGGGCTGGGGGTGGGATGTATTTGAAGGCCTTGAGGTTGTTGATAATGTGGTTTCCTACCAACGTGCTGCGACCAAACGCGCGCCAATCGACAACAGTGAGGCTGAGAGGAGGGTGGAGGTGTTCGTTCTCTGGTAATTCCTAAAGGACGGCAGAATAGAGCAGAAGCTGTAAGTTATACGAAGAAAGTCCATTAATTAACCAATACATTTATTGATTCCTTAGCTAGAGTGGATACGTTGTAACGTATTACACTACATGGCCAAAGGCATGTCGACACCTGAACATCATTCCAAAAAAAAAAAAAACATGGGGTATAAATGCTCTATTGGTCTTACCAGCTCAATGAAATCAACCAGCGTGGTGAAGTTTGGGTTGGACTTGTACTTCTGAATGACGGAGGAACGCAATGTTTTACCTGCACACTCTATGAAGACCTAGGGAAAAAGAAGAGGTTACTGTTTTATCATTTAACAAGGGTCTCACCATCTGTTTTTCATCATTTCTGTCTTTCACAGTTTCCAGATCTTTTCTTCTAATGTGTAAATTAACTGGATATTAGTTTCATGTTTTTCGATGATGGATGCTTCCTGAGGTTTCTTTCATTTTTCTCCTTGTTAAAATGTTTTTTGGGGGGAATTTCTCATTATCCGAATCAAGGGTCTAGGGATAGAGTATGCTGTAAGCCTCTTCATGAAAATCTGTAATTTGTGATATTGGGCTATTTAAAGCTTTAGTGCGTAACTCCGTTACATTCAATACATTGCCAAATGAGTTGCTACAAAGCTAATAAAGACTATCAGCTCCACACAACTCTCTTCTGTATTTCTCAGTATGGCTATGTGAAGATTGTCTATGAAGAAGATTGTGTCGTCTGGTGACTTTTTCACGCAGAAACTCGAGTGAAGATAATCACCTCTTCTGAAGAGTCCATCATGTTTTTTTAATCCTCCGTGTCCTCCTCGGCTACTAGCAACTGCGTGGAGGAGGGGTGGAGGTGGTGCGCGATCACGGAAGGCTTGTTTCATGTGGACATGCCGTCAGTTTTGTTGTCATTACTTAGAATTCCTCATGGGGGAGACAGAAACTACGCACTATAGCTTTAAACTAAATGAAAACATCTTGACTTGACACTACTGTGTTTTAGTTGTGCAGTCAGAAAGGAGCATATATCTGGCTAAGTTAAGACAATACAGGTGTGTGTGTGTGTGTGCGTGTGTGTGTGTCTATTGGTGTGTACCTGTGGGCGATCAACAGACAGCAACTGAACCTTCTTCAGCTCCCTCAGACCCCAGAAAAACACCTAGTGGACACATACATAAAGGTTTGTTAGAACTGAGTGCTGGGGTTGGATTTTGAGACCAAAAGTGTTTGGTGTGTTATTTATTGGCAAAAAAATATATATATATATATATATATATATATATATCACCATTCCCATTTCATAACAGTGCTGCTGGGTTAAAACTTTGTACCTCTAACCTGTCAGAAAAAAATGACAGAGGAACTTTAATGATAAATGAGTGTGTAGTGTCATGCGGAGAGTCGTCCAATGACAAAACAACTCAGCTCAGTGTTGTTCATGGACTGGATGAAACAAAACTTTACGTCAGAAGAAATCTTTAAAGGTCCCATGACATGCTTCTTTTTGGATGCTTTTATATAGGCCTAAGTGGTCCCCTAATACTGTATCTGAAGTCTCTTTCCCGAAATTCAGCCTTGGTGCAGAATTACAGCCACTAGAGCCAGTCCCACAATGAGCTTTCCTTAGAATGTGCCATTTCTGTGTCTGTAGCTTTAAATGCTATTGAGGAGGAGAGGGGGGGGGCAAGGTGGAGGGTGGGGGTGTGGCCTTGACCAGCTGACACTTTGCTTGTTAGAAACCCATGATGTCTCTCTCTCATGGGTGGGCCAAATTCTCTGGGCGGGCAAAGCAGAAAAAGGGGAGGTAACCTTGCTCCTTATGACCTCATAAGGAGAAGATTCCAGATCGGCCCATCTGAGCTTTCATTTTCTCAAAGGCAGAGCAGGATACCCAGGGCTCGGTTTACACCTATCGCCATTTCTAGCCACTGGGGGACCATAGGCAGGCTGGGGGAAAGCATATTAATGTTAAAAAACCTCATAAAGTGAAATGTTCATGCCATGGGACCTTTAAAAAACAGGGGTCACAAACATGCAGTAGTTTTAAAAAGCCTGAGTGTCCTAAAACACACACACACACACACACACACACACACACACACGGGCAGCCATACCTCCAGCCTGTAGGTGCTGAGAACAGGTCTGATGTTGGCAGGAACCGTGAAGATGCCTCCTTCCTGTTCCTCTAACGGCGGCAGACTCGGCTCTCCAAACTCTTGGATCTACACGTTCATTACAGTGATACTTCTTCATTATGAGTGCTTCATTCTTCATTATTGTCTCATCCTGCATCGTCAAGATGGAAACTGAATGGTTATTGACTGACCTGCAGCAGTTCAAAAGCAGCCAGCAGGTCTCCTCCTGTCTGGCTGCCGCAGTGCAGGGGACTGTACTGCAGAGTTGGAGGTGTGTAGGGGTCAGAGGACAATCGCACCTCAGGCACCGTCACCGTGGCTCCCAGATAATCCGCCTTACTCTGCAGAGGACGGGGATCAGATCAGAAAGGGTCACAAGTTTAGAGTCAGCAGCTAGCAGCAAAACCATGATTAAAGCATTACTTGTTTTATTTGTCAATGGGTCCGTCTACGTGGCGTTACCAGCGCGTCGTCGTCGTACACCTCGATGACAATGCGTGGCGGCTCCTGCTGGATGTGCTGCAGATCTCCACTCAGCAGCAGGGGGCTCATCGGCAAACACTGATTCCATGTCGGACTGAGAGTCTGACTGATTATCTGACAGCAGCAAACACACACACACACACACACACACACACACACACACACACACACACACACACACACACACACACACACACACACACACACACACACACACACACACACACCATGAACACACAAATAAACATAGACCTGGACAATGAGCTCAAATCCTACACACAGTAAAACACAGTTATGCTAGATTGCGTGTATTTACAACCCATTAACAAAGCACTTATGAAATAATTAACTAACTGCTAGCAAGACCATTACTTAACTATTAATCAAGTCCCAACTCAAAAATAAAGTTAGCATCAGCTGACTAGCCACCAGCTGTACACCAGTAACATACTATATCATAAGAATAAGAATCTATATATATGAGATATCTAGATATGTGATATTTTTTATTATTATTATTCTGCAGGTTTTATTTCAAGTTTAGGTTATTCCTTTATCTGAGTGTTATTAGTGTAATAAATTACAAATGTGTGCGTGTACATGAAAGGCACAAGCTGCTGTTGGACCCAAGTGCAGTTCTAACACAAGCAGCTTGGTGATCAGCAATCCCAGAGAAGCTTTATTTAGTGTTCTAGGAGCACAAAAACTCACTTACATTGGTGGTCTGGCTGTGTGACAGAAAGGTGACTCGAGCAAAAGGGTCTGACAGGCCGGAGGTGTCTGCAGCGATGAGACCACGAGCCTGATACATGTGGCACCTCAACTGGAATTGATACTGCTCTGGAGACACAGATTCACAATACAACATGTAGTTAAGGGTGACTTTAAAGCATCAGTTTAAAACAAGACATTTGAGGACGTATTCTAGGGCTTTGGGAAACAGTGACCAAGGGAATAATTTTGATATGTTATAGCCCAAACAACGAAAGGATTATTCGAAACAATAATCAACAGATTAATCGACAATGGCAATAATCATTAGTTGCAACATTGTCTGTTTCTAGTCAGTGGTCAAAAAGAAGCCAAAAAAACGTTAAGTACTGCCATTTGCTACTGTACGTGTGAAGTTCAAAGAGCTGGGGCCCTATTTTAACGAGCTGAAGCGCAAGTATCAAACGTGAAATGCAAGTAGCTTTGTGGGCGGATCTCGGGCGCTGTTGCTATGATACCGGCGGGATAAATGACTCTTGCACCCGACGCTAATCTTAAATGGGTTGGTCTGAAGTAGCTAGGTGTGGCTTGGGCGTAACGCGCAATAAACCAATCAGAGCGTCATCTTTCATTCCCTTTAAGAGCAGGCGCGCTTGGTCCATGGCGGATTGCTATTATGACGGCAGATTTGCCTGGCCCACGCCAGCGGGAGCTGTCCGGGATGCGGCAAAGTAATAAATGCCCGTCTTGACCGGGTGGCGATGTTGCTGCTCCTCTCAGGCGCAACTCCTCATGTCTGGAGAGGATTGCTGCAGCCATGGAGCGTGGGCCTCCAAACGCACCACCTGCTCCTGTTGTGCCCCTTCCTCCTCCCCCCACTCCATCTCCGTCCACCCGCTCCACCCGCTCCACCAGGAGCGCATCCCGTATGGCCTCTCCCGGACCAGAGCCCGCCGGAGTGTCCAATCCCGCCGTTGTTCAACATCACATCTCCTTAAGTCCTCTAATATTTCCTCATTTATGTCATCAACCCATCCACGATTCATGGAAATGTTGTGTAAAACACAACAAGCCACAAAGAATGCTGCGACTTTTTGAGGACTGTACTGTAAAGTGCCTCCTGACCTATCCAAATACATGAAGCGCATTTTCAGTAATATTTTTCTTTGTAATTATGTATGGTTTGCAAAAATGGGAACTGCTGCGTCCATGTAGATGAGAGAAGCAAAGTGTATGCGCGTTGTGCACACGCTACATTATGGCCAAGCATGCGCTCCTAAAATAGCATCTGAATAACACGCTACTGACTTTAGACTAGCGCCACTGACTTTAGACCAGGTTTTTCCTGGTCAGTGGCGGAATTGTTTTCTGAAACTGCAAAATAGCACCAGGGAACGTTTGCACCGGCACACGCCTCCTCTTTTCGCTGAACCGCCCCTGGGAGCGCAAATACATTCCCTAATTTACCGACGTGCGTCTGTGGAGAGAAAAGTCCGCTGTGCGTCGGGTGCAAAATAGGAATGATACATGCGTCGGTGTACAAAGGCAGTTGCGCTGAGTGCAAGATAGGGCCCAAAATGACCACAAATAATTAGAGAAAAGACTTTGCACTGCTTCTCACCTGTGCACAGCAGGCTTGTTGGAGGGCAGCTGGCGTCAGCGCCCCCGGTGGCCGAAATGAACCCTGCAGGCAGATCGTCCAGCATGTGGATAGACTCTGAACAGGGTCCATACCACAGATACACATCCAGCTTTGCTTGGACTGACAAGCCTGTAACACGCTTTCCTGGAGGCTGCACATATTCAAACATAGAGGTTTTTTTTCTGCCAGTCTCCTTACATTAAAGTTCTTTTGTGTGTGTGTGTGTGTGTGTGTGTGTGTGTGTGTGTGTGTGTGTGTGTGTGTGTGTGGTGGTGTTTACCTTTAGAAACAGTGTTACTATCTTGCCACAGTGGATTCCTCGGGCCTCCCGGCTGCTGGAGTACAGCAGGTCTCTGGCACGCACCCGAGAGTAAGCAACACGCTTGTTGTTGCTTAGCAACCACACAAATACATCGGGCACTGTGTGCTGGGGCTGCAGAATGTGAAGGCGTGCACATGTGTGTAAGAAACGTTTTTTGGATGTGCAATGTAAATAATAAAAAATGTGAATTCTTACAAAAAAATTGTTAGGATGTACATGAAAAAACACACACACACACACACACACACACACAGGTTGGGTTCCATACCTCCTCCACAAGGAAGCGTAGTTTGTGTGTGAGTTTTGTTGCATCCAGCAGCAATTCTTTCACACCACCAGTGTTTCTCTTCCTCTCAACCAAGGACTTGGCCTCTTCTATCATACTCTCCTGCAACACACACACACACACACACACACACACACACACACACACACACACACACACACACACACACACACACACACACACACACACACACACACACACACACACGTTGAAATGCATGATTTATGCACATCTTTGGTGCAAATGCTTGTTAGTATTGATATAACACATTTTATATGAACTGCTGACCTGGAAAAACCACCCACGCCACCCAAGTCAAGAAGTATTCTTAGTGTGTGTGTGTGTGTGTGTGTGTGTGTGTGTGTGTGTGTGTGTATGTCTCAGATTTCCCCACCAGTTCCTCTTTACACATGGTGAGGCGTTTCCTATCCAGCTGTGTCAGGTAGCTCGACTTTAGCTCTCCCTTCAACTTGGCCTCCGATGTTGCAATGAAACTCCTGCAGAAATACAGAACAGTTTGCAACACTTCAATATTCTGCAGGTCCTTTTCAGTGTTTAAAGTAACAGTGAATGCTGTTGTTATTTTGGTTTTGATGCTTTACAACAGCATTGAGGTGTCAAGGATTCAAATGGGTTTAGCATGAACACTTTCAAGTCAAGTGCTGTTGAACATATTCGTAAACAAAGTTTCAGTCCTGGACAAACTTCTAGATTAATGTAGGCTATGACGTAATTATATACTTTCTCACAATGCTGTTACAGTAAGACGTTCCCGTCATTGTTACGGTGAGACACCAAAAGTGTTATTATGCTCCAATTAGAATACCTGGCGTCCATACAGAACTCTCTGAGGATGGTTTTGAGCATATGCTCCGCCCCTGGATCTGAATTCCTGTTTAGCTCGGCTGCAAATTCCAAACCCTCCTCCTAAAAGACAAAAAATATGAGTTTTTTACTGGGATGGCAGTGAAACTATTCACAGAGTTATGAGGTAGGATTTTCAGTGACTTTTCACTATTACAACTACTGTACGTCAGGTCACTGCAATGTTACAAAAAAGATGTTTTAGCAGTCTCTTTAGACATTTAATGGTTTAAATACATTCCCATAATGAGGCAAGAGCACACATCAGATCATGTTGACAAAAATGTGATCAGTGAAAATAACATGCCATAAAAGTTTGTGTGTGTGTGTGTGTGTGTGTGTGTGTCTGTGTGTGCGTGCGTGCGTGCGTGCGTGCGTGTGTGTGTGTAAGTGTTCATACAAACAGAACAGCTATATTCTCCAGCATATTAGAGTTGTAGAGTCGGTAGGTTCGGTTCTCCCAGTGACTCAGCACATTAATACACGGCTTCTGCTTCTCCAGGGGAAGATGCATGTAGTGCCTAAATGTACACACACGCACATGAAACAACAGTTATCTACAGAACACTAGGAGAAAACAATGAAGAGCAATATGTTGTAAAGCTAGGAAACGCTCCTTTTCGCAAGAACTGAAAGACACCACCGAGCTACAAGATTGTGGTAATTACCAAACGTAAAAGGGTCGAGATAGCTAGTAATACTATTAAATATCTGGATTTACTTTGAGGCATCAGTCATCTACTCCCATTTATTAAATGCTGGATAACTTAATTTGAATTGAATCTTAAAGCAAGACTGTAACTTTTAAAAGACAAAATAACACAATAACACTTCCTCTTACTGTACAAGTACAGTATGTTTGACAAAAAATTAACTAAACTACTTTCCATGTCCAGAGCTTTCAACTAAACTAAAAGGAAAATGCTTTGTAATTCCAAACAAAGACAAATTAAAAGGCCAAACACTGCAATTATATAATAAGCCACATTCCTTCAGTAGTGTTTGAGACAGTGTACATAATTTGCACACAAGACAACATAAAGAAAACCATCAAACTTCTTTCTAGGCTCAACAGAGCGTGAAGAATCAAACAACAAAGCGGCTCAACTTGTTTCCGTCGACGATGAGCGGCCTTTGTGGAGGCGTGGTTGACTTAGAGGTCATAGGGAAGTCCTGAGGTTCCTTGGGTAGGAGAGGGGAGGATGGGTTGGAAATGGGGGAGCTGAGAGGAGAGGAGCCAAACAAGTCACTGCTATCTGGGACGTCCAGCCCTCTTCTCCTCCGACTGACAGCAGGACTGGGAGCAGGGGCGCTGGGCTGGCCTGCAGACTCCAACACGTTACCGTAGTTACCTGAATGAGGAAACAAAAGAAGAAGAAGGATTCCTTATTTATCACCAGCAGCAGTGAAAAGTAACTAAGTACATTTACTCAAGCAATGTACTTAAGTAGAATTCAGAGGGAAATGTTGTATTTTTTACTTCATTATATTTATTTCATAATTTAGTACATAACTACTTACTTTACAGATCCAGAATAGAATACAAAATATACTCAACAAGTAGCTTAAGATGTTATTAGATCAATAAGAATTCACAAGCTACCCAGCAGTTTATAAATTAATTATATAAAGTATAGTGTATATAAATATAAAATATGTATAAACAAATTAAAATTAACCCCCACATTTACCAGATGCAATATTAAAGTGATGTACTCATTATAGCATCAATAATTCAATCTAATCCAAAAACATTGTATAGGGTACATTATTTTAAACATTCGGCCAATCTACTTTTACTTTTGGTACTTTAAGTATACTTTTAAGTATACTAAAGTAACATTTTAAATGTAGGGCTTTTACTTGTAACAGAGTATTTCTACAATGTAGTATTGCGACTTTCACTTAAGTGAAAGATCTGAGTACTTCTTCCACCGCTGGACACCACTGCCATCAAATGTGTTTTCAGGAATTTAACCTACTGTACTGTACTGTGATTTTATTCTTGGTTTCTGTGATAAATGCAGGGTGGACCAAATAACAGAAACACTTTAAAATCCTCAAATTCAAAGCAATAACATCACAAACTACTCAAGAGTTGCATCAAGACATATTAAACGGAATATTATGAATTCCTTTGATTACAAAGTACTTTAATGTGTGAGGTGTTACTATTCAAAGCAACGCTTGTAAAGACAAGGAGTGAGATCAGTAGATTTGGAGACTTACCGAGGGAGAACTCGATGCTGATGGGCCTGTCTCCAATCTTCCTGTCAATCATGGTGGCTTCGAACAACGCCCCGAACAGCAGAAAGCTCTCAATGTTGTCTGAATCCAGCTGGACACAGAAACATCACAGTAGACTGTCATAATGAGGCATTTCTGGGACCTGAATATAGACATGTCCATTGGCACTGCAACATTAATTGCTGAATCAATCCAAATTGACTCATGACAATTGTGGCAATTGCAGCACATACAGTATATTGACACAAAACTCTACCAGTTGAATCATCAGACAGTAGTAACTATGTTGAAAAATGTGATTAGAAACTCAAAGGCTCATGGGCCTTGTAGTATTCAGAGCCATTTGCCATACCAATCTCACCAAAAAAGGAATAATTATTACCAATTGGTGTGACGAAACTATATTGTCTTATTAAATTACTAAACCGTGTTTCTATGTAGGGAAACATTGAGGATATTATTAAAACAAAACTTCTTACGACAGGAGGAGATTCCACAGGCAGGACCTCTGGAGCCAAAGCTTTTCCTTTGTCATCATCAGCAGCTCCTCCTGCTGCTCCTACCGCTCCTCCTCCTGCAGGAGTCTTACCATCCTTCCCTCCTACTTTCCCTGCTTTAGTGTCCTTCAATGGCTTGACCATTCTGCTGAGTTTGGACTCCGAACCAGTCCCTCCTGATAGGATCTCCACTGTGAGCTCCATGTAGACCCGACCCCTGACACATGCACGGATTGCAGAACTTGTTTTGGTTAACTATCTATACATTTTTCTCATAATTGAATGTATCTAACACTGACCTGTAGGACACGCCCTCTCCGATGCCCTCATTAAGCTCCACTGTGTCATCACCTATAGAATAGTTTCGGGCAGAGCCGTACAGGTTAATCCAAGCAGGTCCAAAAGTTGGTAAAAACCCTGGAGAAAGAGAGAATAAGATGAAGAGACACAAACTGGATGATTCCTGTCTGTCCTCACTGTGTTCCCTCAGTCCCCTTCACATATGTAGCCTATCATTCCCATAAACATTTCTTCTTTCCATTCGCCTGTCCTTCTTTCATGACTTCATCTCTCCTCACCTCTGTCGCCATCCTGTTCATTGGAGATGCGTCTCAAGTCAAAGTAATGGGTTCCTATGGCAACGTCGCTCATGCTTCCCTCATCCCAGACCTGTGAGGAGAGAGAAGTCAGCATCCTGTGAGGTTTATAGTCTGGTTATGCTGTAATTGTACATATATACAGTATATAGTTCCACCTCCTACATAGAAACGCTCAGACCTGAATCTTCAGTCTCTGACACAGAGGGGGAAACATCTCTGTGAAGACGATCTGCTCATTCCACACCGGGTCTGCTGTGGACTTCTGTGTAGATGTGCGACCCTGAGAGGCAATGGAGGAAGATTGAAAGATGAGTTAGACTTAAATAAAACAACTTGTGCTATATTCCAAACATGAGATGAAAGCTAAACATGGATGACTGAAAATGGACCGAGCTTTTTTTTTTTTTAAAGTTAATCTTTCCTCAGGACAATGCAAAAGTGATGACTTTTGGTTTAGAGCTTTGAGGATGTGTTTGTATACAATTTTAAAGGTCCCATATAATGCAAATTTTCAGGTTCATACTTGTATTTTAGGTCTCTACTAGAATATGTGTCCATGCTTTAATGTTAAAAAAACACATAATTGTTCTCATGCTGTCTGTCTGCATATACCTGTATTTAACCCCTGTCAGAAATACTTTGTTTTAGCGCCTGTCTCTTTAAGCCCGAAAATCCTATTCTGCTCTGATTAGTCAGTGTTTCTATGTCTTCTGCATTTCCACTCTCAGAGTCTCTGATCCGTCATTGCAGCCAGGGAATGACTGTAACAGCATCGTAGCGGCATTTTTACCTATACATAGTATAGTTGTGACATCACAACTGTACAGAAGCCTTGACTACTAGTCTTAAGGCACAGTTTCTGAATGAAGGCTGTGTGCATTTTTCTGTGCATTGAGCATTTTTATATTTTTACACTATTTATATAGCACCGCGACCTGCTTAATAATAAAAAACAACTGAAATCTTACTTTAACAATATGAGACCTTTAGTAATTGACACATCTGTAACCATTTACCATTTTTATGTTAGATCTACAAATGTGTCTGAAATTAGTCATATAAATTTTCACTACTTAGAATTTGTTCTTGTATTCACAACTTTTTAAACCTGTTTCTTAAAGGACAATTCCGGCGCAAAACGAAGCTAGGGGTTATTAACTGATTTGTACCTACTCTGTCGCTCTCTGGGACATGTTTTAATGCTAATCAAATGAGTTTGGAGCTTTGACGAGGCTACCGCGGACCACTGGTTAGCTTACAATGCTAGTTATATGGGGCATAGGGACACTCAAATGAAGTCGTTATCTATTACCACTAAAAAGGCTCAAAATATCACCACACGTTAACGTTAGCATATTTACATTGTAAGTGTACAGATAGTTTATTAAAAAAGATAGAAAAACGAGCGCCGTGTAAATTCCCATACTGTCTATGGAGATTCCACGTTGTACGGCATTCGACTAGTCATGACTGGTTTCCAAGATGGCTCCCGCAAATAAACATGAACGCGACTGTCTTTATAATCTATCTTTTTTAATAAACTATCTGTACACTTACAGTGTTGTCAATGCTTCGGTTCACATTTAGGGACCCTAAATATGCTAACGTTAACGTGTGGTGATATTTCGAGCCTTTTTAGTGGTATTAGATAACGACTTAATTTGAGTGTCCCTATGTCCCATATAACTAGCATTGTAAGCTAACCAGCAGTCCACAGTAGCCTCGTCAAAGCTCCAAACTCATTCGATTAGCATGAAAACATGTCCCAGAGAGTGACAGAGTAGGTACACATCAGTTAATAACCCCTAGCTTCGTTTTGCGCCAGAATTGTCCTTTAAAATACATTTGTGATTCAATAATTCAACTCTTTATTTGAAATCTTGCGCAATTTGGAGCCTCTTTGCCCAAAAACATACCTGCTGTCTTTACTCAAAAGAATTGGACAATTATATAATTGGACAACAAAAAGAGCTTCCTGATTAGTTTTTAAATGAGCCTATACGAAAATGACATCTGCTAGTAGTTGATATTCAACCCACCACTTGTTTGAAGAAGCCCACCACTACATATGGGTCGATGAGTGCTGTGTTGTCTCCTATGAAGGCCTTGGTGACGTTGGCCATGATGCTGGAGTTGTTCCGTGGAAGGCCTTCGGCTCGATACACCTTCACATAGAAACGAGCCCAGGGTCGCTCCGAGGGAAAACCTTCTGGTATCAGCAGGTTCCTGAGGAAAAGGCCATCACAGCAATACACAAATATATTTCAACCCAGTCCAAACTGATTTATAAAGCCTTTTAAAAAACAGGTTTATCAGCAACAACTTGAGAAAAAGCCAAGCTAATAACTCTAAGAGGGTGCAATATTCATTACATCAAATTATAAGAAGCTCAAAGTGTTGGAGATGATTCATCCCCAAGGGACATGAATATGCCCAGCATATTCATGCCATCTAAAATATATTACATGCAAGTGTAAATGTTCGCCTAATGTTGGAGCATGGCAAAAGGTCACATGGTCACCAAAATAATTAGTATCCATCTTCCGGGGACTGTGAGTAGTCAACCATCCTAAGAGACAGAGGGCTGATTGGTCAAATGTTTTTTTTATATAAATAGCAGGGTGTCATCTGCACGTAAAGAGATGCAATCACTATTGCTATAAACTGAAATTGAAAAACGCATTTTCACAATTGAAGTGCCTATATTATGAAAAAATCACTTTTTCTGGGGGTATTATTTTGTGTCTCTGGTGCTTCCACACGCATACAAACTGTGAAAAAAAAAACCATCCATGCTGTTTTGAGCGAGATAAGGGTTTCTGAATGTGTCCTGCCTTCAGTCTCCGGGTGAGCTGTTCAAAATCTGCACGGCTTTCTACATCACTAGCCGAAACGAGGGGCCTAGGGGGCTAACCGTTAGCATGCAAGCGCTAGCATGCTAGCTCCTTCTCAATGGCAAAACACTGCTACAACACACACAAATTCATCCTACTTACACTACTTCCATATCCCTGTTCTGCAGGTATTCCACGCAAAGTTGGAAGTGCGCCCTCGTTTAGAAGAAGTCTCCCAGCTAATTCTGCCTTGTATAGGCCGAAGTTGGAGAAACAGCTAGCTAGCTCATGTAATCCTTACCTAGCTACTGCACATGTGCAACTGACAACAAAGATCTTACAGAAGTTGAGAGGTCTCACTCTGTAGCTAAAACAGAGACCTAACACAGGGTGAATAGAGGAGCTGCAGCAATGTGCAGTACAACAAAAATATGGTGTTTTTTGAAAATTAAACCATGTAAACCTATTCTGATACAATCTCAAATTACAATTATGAACCTGAAAATGAGCATAATATGACCACTTTAAAGGAATAGTTTGGATATTGCAAGGTGTGGTTGTTTGACATACTTTTCCGTAGTCAATGTATTACCTAAAGTAGATGGCAGCCAAATGAGTTTTGTCAAAGGAGTCTGGTGGCTTCGTAGAGAGCATTAATAATGGCTTAAGTTTTCTGTCAGAAAGGGATGTCCGATGCCAAGGTGCAGTGAAAAAATATTCTAAATAGAGCGTAAACTTAGGCTGATATAGATTTTTTTAGGTTTCTAATATGCGTTTAGCTGCTACCCCCAGCAGTTGCATAGCTTAGCTTCTCTGTCGATACTCCTGTCTGCTTCTTTAAACTGTGGGTGTGCCGATCGTCACTTACTGTAGCTAACATACTGACTATGGATATGTACCTCATACAACCCAACTTAAAAAGATCTGAACTATCTCTTTAAGCAAAATAAATGTATATTATTATATATACAGTATCTCTTCAAATTTCAAACTAATATATTTGGTATATCTGGAGACTTACAATTCTAGTTTTTTGTAATTTAAAAATGACAGTGGGGCATTTTAAACTGAGGGTATAAAAGGTGAAGGCATACAGTTCCAGAGGTAATTCTGACGTTGTTAGATTCTATCTCACAACTACTATTAGATACCTTTACTATATCGTTACTGTTTCTGTAACCTTTCCCAGAAAACCGAACTGGTCTAATGAAGCAGAAAAACTGCAAAACATTTAGAAAAAAGATGGGGATTATACTTGTCTATCTTTTCCTCAGCATCACTCGCTTTTGGTCCTGGCTTTATGGTGTCTCCCTTCGCTGAGACGCTGATGTCACACTTGACATAACCTTTGACTCCAGTGCTAATGTCACCAGGATTGGTCAGCATTGCCCACTTATTGATGAATTGGTGACCTGGGGGAGCAAGAAAAAGAGAATGAAATCAAATCAAAGTTTCAAGCTTATTTAATTAAAAAAGCACTTTAAAAAGAAAACTGGTTTGCACCAAAATGCTTTGCAAAGACGTACCGTATATGTATACCCATACAAGCATAAATACATATGTGCATAGATGTTGTGGAAATAAAACAACATTAAAATGCAAACAAGTTAAAACTGAATTTAAAACATATATGTGCATATATGTTATTTTTCATAAATGTTGTGGAAATAAAGCTAGATTAAAACAAGTTTAAACACAAATTATACCCAGGGAATTAGATAAATCAGAAAAATGGAATTGAAATCAGAAAAATAATGTAATGGCCTCTGGCAGGCTATAAACCTTTAGCCTTTTCAAATCACTGCAGCTGCTGTTAACCACATTTCAGAAAGAGTTGAGCTACCTGGCTGTCTGTATACTGTCCACACATCCAGCTTGAAGGCTCCAACACAGAAACTCCTCAGCATTTTAGAGTGTATCACCTGGTGAGAGTAAGAGACACGGACAAGACACAGAGCTCAAACTTGAAACTGATAGGCCTTTGAAAAACCTCGCAACTCCAGACTACCAGACCATGAAAGCAAACATTTACTTTCATCATCCAACTTGTAGGATTTCTGAACTGATCATTTACAATGATAGACACCTAAAACTAGGGCTGGCAATATATCGATATTATATCAATATCGTGATATGAGACTAGATATCGTCTTACATTTTGGATATCGTAATATCGTGATATGACATAAGTGTTGTCTTTTACTGGTTTTAAAAGCTGCAGTACAATAAAGTGATGTACTTTTCTGAACTTACCAGCCTGTTCTAGCTGTTCTATTATTTGCCTTTTCCCCACTTAGACATTATGTCCACCTTACTGGTGGTTATTTATCTAAAATCTAAGTGTGAAGATATTTTGTTAAAGCACCAATTTTCAACCCTAGAATATCGCCACAATATCGATATCGAGGTATTTGGTCAAGAATATTGTGATATCTGATTTAGTCCATATCGCCCAGCCCTACCTAAAACTTATCTTTGAAATGCTCATTGGCTGTTCTTTTACTCACCGTCAGCCTGATGACTTTATCGAAGAAGACCTCTTTGTGGGCAAAGAAGTCAAACACGAAATACTGGCGAAAAGAAGAGAGGGGGGACAGTTTTAGACTGAGACACAGATGATTCAAATGTCTTTTTTTTCAGAATTGATTCTTACCTCATTGTAAAAGGGAGCGTTGGTTCCTTCTTTGACTGAAGTCTGTTTCTTCTCATCACCGATCTCGATCACCACACTGGGGTCGATGTTTTCTCCCACCAGCTGCCTGGCCTCTGTGATGTTAATGGAAATCTACGGGCCAGATGAGAAGGATTTATTCCCAATAAGGCCTAAAAAAGACTATATAAATTACATATATACATACAGATGTCTTACACTGTAAAGCACATTGTTTTGTAATGTTTGTTTTGTAATGATATTGTGCATATTTTCCCTCATATTTTTTATATTTTAATTTATATAATCAACTTAGAGCGTTCTGTACCTTTTTCTTTTCATGAATACTCTTTTCATTACTACTCGACAGAGCTCCCCCGAGAATTAATCAAGGTTAATCTTACATTTCATATAATATATAAAACACAAATATATTCCATAACTGTGTGTTCTGTATGCTGTTACCTGGAAGTGCTGAGGCTTCTCTTCACTCATCTGGATGCAAGTTCTCAGTTTGGCCCTGTGGAAATTTCACTGTGCAGTTCAGTGTCTCAATCACATTTTTCATCCAGACTGATCATCACAGCACAACAAACAGACAGAACACTTAATAAACCACCAAGATAAATAGAAACTTGACACATCCTGGTGACATGTTTATTTTTTAGATTTCTGGCAATAAATTGTGATGTGCTGTGTCTGTGCATTAAGGTTGACAAAAGCACGCGCAACCAGATGATAAATTCCATGGTGCTGGACAGAAGAAAATCTAAAATACAGGAAAATAGAGTCTGCACACTAGATATTTAATTACCGCCAAGTGACGTTTTGAGCGTCAAGCTCTTCATCACACAAAAAATAAATAAAGGAAAAGCTTGTCTGAAGAAGAGCATGATGCTTAAAGGCCACTCGGGGGTAATTAAATATATGTTCATGGCAGCATTTTGCTTCTTAAATACTCGTATTTGCTCCCAAATACTGCATAAGTTATCTGTAATGTGAATATTTCATACCTCTTATTGTTTGGTATTATTCTGGTTCTGACTGCAGAGCTTCCTGGTTGGTCCTCAGTGTTTATTACCTCCACCATGGGAGACGCTTCAGAAGGCACCTCCGCCCCACTGTCTGCGTACACAAACACAGACAGACTTTATTTTGCACAACTTCATGTAGCCAAGAGAAATAAAGAACATGTCTAACTACATGTACAGTGAGCTTTCAATTAGTGGGAAAAGGTCAGTGAAGTTGTTCTATGCATGACTACAAATCTTGATCATCTATCAATGTGAGGTCTTGGTTGTCAGCCATCTTTTACGCTAACTAACACCAGCACAGTGACATAACACAAAGAAGTCTCTTAAAATAATTACATTATTTTGAAATATTCAATAATATGCAAATTTTCATGTCAGATTGAGTCGGAGTTGGATGTAGAAATATTTCAGAAAACGACCATCTTAAAATCCTGTCAGAGGACTTTTTTTAGCACACGGGATAAACAGGGACAATTACATTCTGTGAGGATACTGTTCTGTGTTGTCATTGAAAACCTAAATGACCGTTAATTGCTGTTAGAGCAGTGCTCAACATGCGACTGTTTGACAAGGGTTAGTCTCACCCACAGTGATATAACAGGAATACCTACTCTGTTGTACACTGTAAATACAACCGTGTGTGTGTGTGTGTGTGTGTGTGTGTGTGTGTGTGTGTGTGTGTGTGTGTGTGTGTGTGTGTGTGTGTGTGTATGTAAGCGTGTGTGTGTGAGCATGCATGTGTGTGTATGTGTGTGTTGTCCGGGGCCTCACCCACAGCTCCCTTGTTTGCTAGGACCAGGTCTGTGTTGACTTCCTTCTTCTTCTTCTTCTTTCCTTTCAGGCCAAACATCAACTTGGCCTTTCTGCTCACATAAGAGAAGGAAAACGTTCAATCAGTCAAATCTTATTATCAAGCTTCTCTGCTACAGATGACTTCCATGTCATCCAGGGAAGATCTGCCCATGTCTGGGGGTCAGGGACAGTCACTGACTACGTTTACATGCATACTAAAGTTCCAATTTTATTCAGAATACGACAAGTTTGCAAAATGTATATGGGTCAGGTAAACAGCATATTTCGTTTGGATATTAAAAAATTAGGTCTTATTACAAATGTAGTCTTTGCCTTTAAAGACATATTGGATATGCCGATATTATTCGACTTTTAGAAGCATTCTTTGGCCATGTATACAGCGTATGTGGAATATGCATCTTAGTTGGCGTTTTTACCCCAGTTTGCGACACACAGCCTGTTGCCTTTTCTGGTGTTTTATTTCACATATAAGTAAGAAACCAAGCTGAGTTAGATGCATGTATGTAACTAAATATGATTATGTGTCTATGAATAATAGCAGTATCTTGAATTCAGATTTTCCACCAAAATGCAATCAATATTTTGTAGAAAAGAAGAAATGCTTTGCAATAAAGTCCCTTGAAGTATTCCCTCTAACAACAACCTTCAAATACTCTTTAAATTCAGTTTACTATTGCAAAAACATTCCTTGGGAATAAATACAATATAATTATTATTTGTTTAAAATGAGGTGCCACAAAATACTTTATTAAGTTGTATTGAGTAAGCTGTGGAAACAAAATTTAAACAAAATTGTTTAACAATAGTTTATGTTTCCATTATATAACTCCTTTTTTTGACCTATTTCTTACTATATTTTAACTTCAAGAATTCTGATATTTTCTTTATAAATATTGACCATTATCTCAGAGTTTATTTTTTTTCACTGTACCACCAGTCTCCAAAAACAGGAAAAAGATATCCTTCATTGAAATCTCAAGTGTAAAAACAAAGTATATTTTATTCAACTGACAGACTGATAGCTTGTGGATCCTGGATTGTCAAAAGTAACACAGAAGTCACTTTGATGCAACAAAATATTCAAAAACAAAAATCATTTAAACTGCTCACCGCCGCTGGGTTTCAGGAGTGTCTGAGTAATCCATTCTGCTGAAGTCCAGAGATGTTTTTCTTTTTCCACTAACAGGGACCAGGAGGGTTCGGGTCCTTCGGTTTACAACTAAAAACCACCACCAAAACGACTCAAAACAACTCACATCTGGATGCTTTCCTGCCCTCTGTGTGCTTAAAGGATGTCTGATGATTTGTTATCTCCTCATCTCTCTCTGCTCAGACTAAGACACAGGACATTGTCCCTGTCTTGGACAAAGCTGAATAAGACAGAATGCTTTTATCACCTGAGTGACCCTGGCTAATTTCCAGCACATAAGTATGCTGTCAGTTTTCTAGTCATCATCGTTTGCTCACTCTTTACAGCCCTTCCTTCACTAGAAGTGCCTTTATCATTTGACTTGACTGCACTGTAAATAAAGAAACTCGTCCTCACGAAAAAGCCTGCGCACTCTCCACACATGCTCACGTCCAAATAATGAACTTGATCCAGTCTTGAATATCCCGTGTCCAGCTCGGCATCTTCCTCCTCGTTCTAAAGAAAATATTGTGATTCCATCCTGGCCAATGTTTTACTGGCTGTGGTTCCAGCGGCTCATTTTCTTTACAGTGTTGTGTTGGTTTGTGGTTTAGGTAAAGGGACCTGCCCTGCTTGACCTGCCCTGCTTGTTCCATTGTTTTTTTTTTCCGATTGCTAAACGACAGTGGGCACAACTGGAGTCACATGTGCAAAACTCTAACCCCAGTCTGCACAGCAGCAGTTCATGCGAACCAAACTCTAGTTCGTTTTTCATTGCTTGAACACAGTTTTCAAAACTCTACACACTTATCCCATGACTTTTACCACAACGTGCACAACGCTGTAGATTTACAGCACTTTGTTCAAATGCTAACACACTGCTGTCAGAACTGTTAACCACACATTCAGAACAGAAAAGATTTCAGTCTGGTGCCTATCAAACACTGCTGATTGCAATTTTAGCTGAAAGCCTATGCAGGTGTCTTTTTTTAGAGTAGTTATTGAACATATACGGTATTTATACAGAGAAAGCTCAGAAAGCCTTTTTTTTGTATACAAACACCAAATAAGAATGAAACAATTATACACTGTACTGTTTGAGAGAAACAGGTAAAAGAGCAAATATACCAATATGTCCAGGTAAGATGTCTGAGGTTATGTACACAGCTATAAAAAAAGTGAAAAACACTATATCTTTACAATAGTAAAACTGTGTTCTTACTGTTTTTCAGAAAGTAATGGAGGTGAAAGCAATGGAAACACCACATTCATTTGTATTTAGAGATGATGCAGACATCCAATGTGATGAAGAAAACTTGCCACATGATGCTGGAGAGAGGCAGGATTAGTCACACTATTCCTTGTTACTGTTATGTACCTTTAGTTTTTTTCCCCAGTAATTCCATAAATTACCAGAGACAAAATACTATACTGAAGAAAACTGCTGATTTTCATTCCTTATGTAAAAATGCATATATTATACAATCTATATCTTTTCTTTAAATAAACTTTTGAGTAGTGTCAAGTCACTCAAATTGTTCAAACTGTAAAGATGAGAAAGTTTGTAATTTCTGTATTGTGTTTGATGCTAGTGTTTTTACTCTCAGTGTGTTCTGAGTGACAGTGTGTGTTATCTCAGTGAGGACTGTTCATAGTGTTTGGCTGCACTGAGCCTGTTCTGAGACGTGTGTTAAGAGTTGTGTTGCTTTGAATGAGTTTTGCCGGTGATGTGAACTGTTTAGCTCAGGTGACTGTTGGTAGTGCAGACTGTGGTTTGAGTTTTGCACATGTGACTCCAGTTGTGCCCGCTGTCGTTTAGCAATAAAAAAAAAAACTGTATGTTTACAGAATCATAAGAGGATTTCAACTGTTTTCTTAATCAGTTCAGTTTTTACAGGTGAGAGTGGCAGTGCAAATATGGGAAAATATATCCTTTAACATGAAAACCTAACATAAAGCATTAAATATTACAGGTAGAACAATATGAAGAAGTTTGGCATGGTTAGCAGAGCTAGACAGAGTGGACTGATGCTCATATTCAGTTATTTCTTTATGTGTGTGGCTGCATGGATCCATATTAATACACAGCGGGCAAAGGATAAGTCTGGCAATATTCTATATTGTAGTTATTGTCAAACATCCCATGACAAGAATTAAACCAACAATGCCTTAGCCCAATCTCTCAAAACTTTCTGACTTCCTAAGCCTGTCTGTGGCACTCAGCCCCAAGCCCTGTGTTCCCTGAAGACATACATCTTTAAAAATAAGTTAAAAATTCAATTCAAATTCAATAATTTAGTTTCCTAAAGCCAGCGTGTCACTGTCATTTTTCTGCAAACATTACTCAAACTGCAGGAAATTCGAGCATTCATTGGGACCTGTTTTCTGCCATGGATGAATATGGGTTAGATGCACAAATGAGCAGTGTGATGTGTTTTTAATAATATTTGGTCCAGTACTTGTTTCGTAGGATCAATGTATTGCTGGTTTTGTTCTTTTAATCTAATGTGTTGATAAGAAAAATAAAGAACCGACTATTGGAAATACGTTAACCCTGTTTGCTCAGCCAACGGCAAATGTATATACAAACGGTAGATTTAATGCAATTCTTGGTGAGACAGCAAAAACGCATTTTCCCTCGAATGTTGAAGTATTTTCTATAAACATGAGATTGTGTTTGGTAATGAAGATTTAGCTAAGTTTAGTTATCAAACAGGTCTGATATAATTTTATTTCAGTGTTCATTTACCTTCTTTATGCTTTACACTGACTTACTACGTAGGCAGAATGATTTGATGGTCAGTAACTGGATTTTCCCTTAGCAGGCTTACAAGAAGTCCAGTTTGAGTATTTACATCTATGAGTTTTGGGGTATGTCAGATGCTAAAATGCTACACAGCTGTTTTTTTGTTGTTGTAATTTTACAAATACGGAAAGTTACCATGGTGACAATCATTTTATCCTCCGTCTTGGTAAGATAAACAGTTTAATTACCACATTTACATTGCAGAGAAATCTACCAGGAAGGTGCGCTTACATGCACATATTTGATTGGCCAATTCAGCGTGTTACTGGCAACACATTCTCACTCCCATCGCATCAAGTAGCAACGCTCGGTCAGGTGCCTTTGGCGCTTGTTGTTGACGCAAAAAGTCTCCTTTAGCGTCGTATTTGGACACGCTTGGTTGGGACTCTTGGCGTCACTTTTCGACGCTCTGGGTCGGGACGTACGTTTAGATGATATATGAGAACGGAACGGTTAGGTTTAGGAAAAGATAAAGAGTGGGGTTACAAAATGTACGTTTCTGTAACACGCGGGACAAGAACGGGACACAAACCCTGGTCTCCTGGGTGGAAGTCCTGTGTTGTTTGACCCAACCAACATCCCTATGCGGATGTTCAGTCTTTCATACTTCTCGCTACTGCTGTCAGTCTTAATGCTACGTCATCTTGCAGCACCGCGGTCGATCTGCTGCTCTGCCCGGTGCGTTCCATACAGATGCTGAAGGGTGATTTTTGCATCGGTATCTGACGCTGAGAGCCACTCCCCAAGCGTCAGTATATTACGATTTGGGAGTGAGAACGGGTTGTTACTGGATGACGTTGCATTTGGTTTCAGTTGAGCCTCTGCTGTGTTTAAGCACTTTATGTTTACAGAAGTGTGAACCTAAAAACACGACAATCTTTGAACCTTTTAAGTACTTTTTCTTTCTCTTTTTTGGTTTGGTCTTGATCACGGAAATTAAACTACACATAGTGTAGTATACAGTACAGTATATCTGCCAGGGCTGTAGTACTTGAGCCCGCTCTTGGACTCAAGACGCTTTTCTATTGTCTCGGACTCATTAGTATTTGGACTCGGACTTGTCTCGAACTCAGCTATTGGACTGGCCAAATATTGTGGTTGGTCTCGAGCAAGTTTTTTTTCTAAAGTAACTTCCTCCTTCAAAACAAAACCCTTGATGTAGCACACTAGTTCAGAAAAAAGGTATTAGTTTAATTCAAAATCCATCTGGAACAGGCATTGGCATTGGTCGCCTGGTATACACCTGGCTGCGTCACATACCTCAATCATCAGGCATCAACCATTTTAATTTTGGCCACAGACACAATGTCAGCAAGCACTTTGTACTTCCATTTCATACTTAAAGCAAATAATATGGCCTCATATGATCTTATAGTGTGTTACTCTGCACTTGCTTTTTGATTATTACAAATAATAAAGCAAAGTGATCATCTTAAAATAGCATCAGATAAATTATAAACAGGGAAGTAGGTGGTCTTGAAGAGGATTCATGTATCTTCTCTTTTTTTGACAGTTTGGAATGGTCTCATTTGGACTCGGTCTTGACTTGGACTTGAACCTCTTTGGACTCAGTCTCAACTAGTCCTAGTAAACATGGTCTTGGACTTGACAAAGGTGGACAGCCCTGATATCTGCTGATACTGTATTTAAGACAACACTTAAGACAACAAAAAGATGACAATCTTTGAACCGTTGAAGTACTTTTTCTCTCTCTTTTTTTGGGTTTGTTCTTGATGACGGAAACTAAACTACACATTGCTTACATTCAGTTCCGGTTAGCAGAGTATAAAAAAAAAAATCCAACCACAGTTAAAGATAACATTAGCCCGTTGACGCAACACCAAACATCGCTGCAGTAACCACAAGGCAGAGCCGGTGCCATACCTTAGTTTGGGATCCATTTGGGCAGTCAGAAGTCAGTGTTACTCATCAGTTCCGGCAGCTGGACACGATTGGCTGCATCCTGTTGGCATGTGTTGGCTCAGACAGAGTCAGAGTTAGACATTAAGATGAAGTAACAGCCTGACCTAGTGATTGGTGGTTGAAATGTTTGTTCAGAGCATGAAGTTGTAAAGCAGAGGGAGCATGTGGCCGATGCATGGCCCACGCCTTATTTATTTTTCCTTGATTACCTGCTGGGAAGTTCAAGAGTTTGAATATTATATTTTTTTATGACTTTATCATTTGTAGAGTTTCTGATGATTTTATAACTTATTTCATACTATGTCACACGATTATAGACAAAGCACTGGTAGCACTAGTGCTATGGTGTTAGTATTGCCATAAAAGAAGAAGCAGCATGAATAGTAATCTGAATACTGTTGTTTGAACTAGTACTGTAGTATTGAGTGTATTATGATCAGTAGCATTGCTGTTATTTCTTGCTTTAACATGAAAATGTAACATAAAGCATAAAATATTACAGGTAGAACAATATGATTTACATGTGACACTAACAGACTGATGCTCATATTCAGTTATATCTTTATGTGTGCGGCTGTCTAGTGTTATTTCATGGTTAACTATTAATACACAGGAGGCAAAGGATAAGTCTGGCAATATTTTATATCATAGTTATTGTAAAAACATCCCACAACAAGAATTAAACCAGCAATGCATTAACTTGTCGCTCAAAGCTTTCCGACTTCCTCTGCAGAGGCAGAGCTATTTACCTAGTGTGTGCGTGTACGTGTGTGTGTGTGTGTATGCGTGTGTGTGTGTGTGTGTGTGTGTGTGTGTCATGTAGCCTGGTAATCATGAGATGTACCAGGATGTATGGAAGTGGTAGAGTTAACAAACCCACCCCTGGTAAACAGAGCAGTGACACATCGTCAGTCAGAGAGGATCAGCAGACAGCATTTGGATTGAAGATAACTTAAAAAAAATAAATAAATAAAAACACAGGTATTTTCCCGCCATAATTCATTCATTCATTTTAATTCATTTATTTCACTGAAACCACCAGATGTGTTTCCAGTGAATGACCTCTGGCTTTTGGTGTTAAGTTTAAAGAATTATTACCAAATCACTTAGAGGAAATCACACCGATTAAAGTGTAAATTTAACAGAAATTCCCATGTAATTCTGAGGCTTTTATACTGATACTTACCTATGGTTACTGCAAAAACATAACATTAAAGGTGCTGTAGGTAGGATTGAGAAGATCCAGGCCTTAGCCAAAAAATGTGAACATTGACAACTTCTCAGTCCCTCCCCCCTTTCCGCTAAAGCCCAAACCGGTCTCCTAAGCCCCTCCCCCCACAAGGGAGAATGAATGCGTGATGAGCAGTGATTAACATATTACCTGATTCATGTAGTTCTACTAGAACTTAGGGTCAGTTTCAGCAAATATGACAGCAAGTTAGTTTTATAAGTCTTACCTACTGCACCTTTAATATCACTTTCACATTGTAAGCATATTACATTTTGTTATCCCTTATAATTACCCGTTTCCCTATTTTCTAATATAGTAGCTTGCTAACCTGCTTATCCACCTTACGTTGTCTTGTTTTTATTACCCGATATTACTCTAATCTTTTTGCTCCATTATTACCCTATTACAAAGATTGAACCACAATATCACCACTAATTATTACCAAGATATTACCAGGCTACAAGGGCGGACTGGGACAAAAATTTGTACCTGGTAATTCCGTCCCTTACTGGCCCAATTTCTTACAGGGACATTATTTGCTTTATAATTGCAAAAACCAGGCTCACGTGAGATTATGGCACCAGCAGCATGAGGCGCACTTACAGGCTTTCAAAATGAAATAATTCACACAATTCATAACACCTTCAAATAAACTACCAAGGCACCATCTTCGAATACGATGGAAATGCTTGCATATTTAAAACATATTATTACATACTTAAACACCCAAAACACAAAAGTACGAAGACATAGTAGACGCAAGCTTTTATTTTATAAAGTAGAAGCCCGACGGCACCAGACAGGAGGCTCCAGGCTGCAGCCGTACAGTCTTGCATATTTTACTCAAACTAGTGTGAAACACCAGTGTTGCAAATTTTTTTTTTTTTTTCCCAGCGGCCCAAATCGGCCCAAGAGTGCATCGGCTCTTATTGCATTGCCAGTCCGCCTATACATTATAGTTGTAATTGCAATGGTATTACACTGTTCATTTAGTATTAACCCCCTTATTACCTTGTTATTATTGAGCTATAACCCTTGTATTTGATCCAGCAACTGTCCTAGATTACACTGAGGGTTCTTCACCATATCAAATTAAACTACAGTGTCTCTACGTATTGTAGTTACCAGTACACTTTAAAGCAAAACATTTATTCTTTTTTTCACAGTGATTAAAACATAAGTGCATTTACAAAAATGTGATCACAATTCCAAGATCCAATAACAAAAATCTGTAAAGCGATTCCCATCCTGAGATATATGGTAGAAATGAATAGAAAGTCTAAAAGATCGTATACATCTATCTATATCTCGCTCCTTGCCTTGAAATGTCTCTTGCCTTGCTCGTTTGTGCTCTTCTTCTGATGACGATGTCTCTTGATTATCATTTTAATGGTCTATTCTTTTATTGATTGGGTTTGATGTTCGTGTTGTGGCATATTTTTACCATCACCATTGTATACTTTTTCCCTTTCTTGTTTTGCATATTTTCCTTGTGCTAAAAAACAAAAACTAATTCCAGAGATCCAATATTTCCAATATATGAATGACTAATTTTAAATCATTCCAAGACTAGAAAGTCAAAACCACTTTTTTTACATGTCGTATCAACAACTCAATTTCCAAGTTAACAGAACTTGCTAAATAAACTCAAATTTGATGCTTAATAAGTCAAGTTTAAAAGTCTCTTGATGTGTGCATCATCAGTTCAACGCTGCTTTCCAGTCACACCCGTGATAAAGTTCAACACTGGTAACTTCCCAGCACACACTTCCCAGGGCACAGTATTGGTGCTCATAGAGAAGAGTGATTTTCACTTTCTCTTTCCATATTTTTCCTCCAGACTGGGATTGAAACCAGTGACTTCTCAGCCACAGCCCTGCTCTGCAAATTTATTTTGCCACCTCAGAGTCTTGTTTAATGTGGTCAATCTTCATCTTGTTTTCTTCAGTCTTGACAGCTCGATTTATCGTAAATATCTGAAAAACCAATGAAAAGAAAAAGTTAACAAGAACGGAGGAAAACCTTTTCCTTCATTTCAGTTTTCATTCTGACACCAAGTTTAACTTAAGTGACTACAACCTCACTTTAACCAAAGATTATCCAGTTGAAAATGTGTGGTGTTGCTACAGTATATATGTAAGGAGCACACTTTTATACAACTGTATACACATTCAAACACTAAATTTACAATCAATATTTACATTGTTTGTAGACAGAGGAAAGCACTTAAGCTACAGAATGTTTCATCAATGCTGAAACTCAAAGTTCACATCATATCAGAGGAACCAGAAAAACTGTCTGATAAAGTATTTGTACAGCCTGGGTGGATAAGGGTGTTTACATAATTGGACAGCCATGAAATAAATTATTGGAGGCACGCATTTTTGATCACATGTTGTGTGATAAACTCATAGGCCGACTTCAGGGAGCAGATGTACTGACCACTGGAGGACTTGTACTGTAAAACCAAGTGGGAAATGTCAACCCACTTGTACAAATATAGTCTCCCAGATGGCTTCTTATATTTAGGGTAAATCTGGTATGATGTAAATGCAGCATATTGTAATGACATGCTGACAGAAGTCACGGATGATCAAGGCAGGCTTGCTTTCTAAGGTCTTCAGCCTAACATGTTAATTAACGTCTCACCACGAGGTCCATTAGGAGCTGCTCCTAAGTGTTTCATCATAACACGTCCTCATCAGCTGATGGATGTTTGCCCAGTTATCATGTTTGAAAGCCAACATGGACGAGAAGTCCTAATAGCTTCCAAAAATAGTACATTTGAACATCTACAACCCTGTGAAAACCGGGAAAACTTAAAGCCCTGTTCACACCGGACTAGTATTACCTGGGGACCTAATTTATAATAACTGCAAGATCTGAGATCTTAATCCCATGCAAATTTGCCATGCCCGTAATTCTTCAAGTACAAAAATCCAACGCAAATTAGCAACCATATTTCGCCAAACACAGAGGTAGATAACATAAGACCCATGCGAGTCGACATCTTGTAATTTGGGGTAGGCCTGTAACAGTTATTACATAATCGTCTTTTCTTTTTTTTATATTAATTTTAGTGCTTCAAGTGAGAGTTTGCGAATCTGTTAGTGACAGAAGACAAACAATTACAGGTTCAAAGGGCTTGAATATCCTGCGTTGCTGTCGCCAATGCTATGCACCTGTAACCCAGTCAAGGAAAGGGTTAACAGAAACATAGTGTTGGCTAATCAGAGGAGGTTGTGCCAGACTCCCGCCTTTGGCTGAGTCTCTATCTAATCTGTCAGAGGGAGCGCAGGAGTGCGGTTGTGAAGTTTAAAGTTTTATGGTAGTCCACCAGAGAAGAAGTTGGCCATTTCAGGGCACAGATTAGAACCCAAATGGAAACGTAAGCAACTAAAATGGTTGAATTTTAGAACATTGTGTCAAATTGGTCGTTATTACTGTGACTTATAAAGTGTCAGGTCTAGTTCCATCGTAGTGTTAATAGTGTCAAAAAACGTTAGCTGACGTTGTGTAGTAGCTATCTCAGAGATTATCGGCTAATGAAATTACTGATTTAGCGGGGGGGGGTTAAGACTTTTGCAAGGCACTGTATCCGTGTCACATTCTCATTAGGGGGCTGAGCCCCCCTAAAGGTCTGATCCTAGAATCAACCCTTGTCTAATTGCCAATATTTTTACATAATCAGTTTTTTTTTGTTCAACTGCAATGAATTGCTAACATTAGCTAAGGTCCTAAGGGGTATGACTGTTCATGGTAATTGGTAATTGTTGATTTTGTTTGAATATGCCATATTACAATTATATATGTGATTATTGGTCGGACTGTTGAGCTAAAGCTACGTTAGTTGTTGGCACTTGATCCTATATATGTTCATAGCAACAAAAATCAAAAATGACAAGGGGGGGTGGATACAGTTAGAATGTTATTTTATGATATAAAGAGGCATCTACTTCATAGGCTGTGTACTTGTGTTACTACATTATCTCGGTCACATAACAGTGATACATAAAAAAAGATGTATCCTGGAATTTATTTGAAACTTTTTAAACTTAAAATTTTAAACTGTACTGTTTAAAAAAGTAATACATGTTTTTGAATTTGACTGAAAGAGACAATTATATTGTTAATCGCAATTATGTCTGAGACAATTAATTGTACAGCGAAATTTGGAATTGTTCAAGCCTTTTTTTCTCCAATGTTTTTTGTTGGTTCCGTGCCTTTTTTCGACCTTCTTCCTGGTCAAGTATTATGGAGGCTGTGTTGGCAACAATAAATTAAAGTTTTGCAATGCGTCTTGGGTGCAAATTCAGGAGGCTCATCTCGCTACACAGCATGGAGACCCACTCACAGAAAGATAAAGCTCCAATCCATCAGAAGAGCAAAATCTCGAAAGATGATGAGTTGGATGACATGCATGGCAGCATGCGGTAAGCAAAGTTTTTCTATCTTCCAACAGGCTCAACAGTTTTTGGTGAACTGTTAACAATGAGCCTTGATATCATAGCCGGGGGGATAATGTCAATGTGCAAATGAGCCGCATGGGTACAGACATGAGGGGGGGTAACTTCTAAAACACATGAGGTCCCCTGGTAATATGTGCGAAAAGGAGTTTAGAGCTGAAATTTGAACTCCATAGTCTGCTGATGAGGATGATATGATATGAGCAAATGCTCTACTAAATAGGAGCTACTAAATGTGGCGAGTTTGTTGACCTTACTTTTCCAAAGTCAGAATTAACTTTGAACCTCAAATATGCAATATTTTGTGCAGTTTAATTGACGAAGAAAGGCTAAAATATTCAGGAAAGTAAAAATTTAAAAAAAGCCAATGGTGGGGGACTTGAAACTCAGACATGTCAGGCTAGAAGAGGCTGATCTAAGTGACATCCAGACAGCTACACAGGTGGCTACACATAACTAAATCCAATCAATCTGCCCTCAGTGACATCACCTTAATTCCCCAAAACACAAACCACGTCAATGTCGACTCTTGAGATTCAATTTCAACATGAATCATCAGATGAGGAAGGAGGATGTCACATAAGGAATCAGACTGAACTTTCTCTCACATGCTCAATACAACAAAACATTATTTTACCATGACTTTAGTTATATACGTACAGATTATGTACAGACACATCTGTCCCCAGATATCAACAGATTCTTCTTAAAGCAGAGATGGGTGGGAATGGTACAACATTGGAATAAAAATCACAGCATGTGGGCACCTTGATAGTAAATTATTTGAGATTCACTGCCCTATCAGGATACAGTGTTTCCCACAGATTAGAAAGCAATTTAAAGTTTGGAGCGATTTACATTTCCTCTGTCATTTACGCTGTTCTCGTCTATGGGGGTGCGGGATTGTTTTCCCTCAGAAAGGGGCGTGGTGATGAGACTTTCCCTCGGATTATGTATTGCCGGTAGTACGCATGTTGCGATTTTTGTTTGGTCAGACCCATCTGCTAGCGATGGGGGGCCGAGACTGTGAGCTACATGGAAAAGTATGCATCAAACAAGCCACTTCCACAGGGAAAGGAAATGCAGCTGAACGAATATGCTGCATGTTTTACATAGCGTTAAAAAGAAAAATAATACAAATAATGAAAAGCAATATGTGGCGGGCAGTGTTGATTGTATGGCACACCGTCACAAATTAGTCTATGTGTGGGAAACACTGGGATATATACAGTATGGTAAATCATATATTACATGAATATACGTTATGCTAAATTTAAAGAAAACTGTGAAGTTGTGAACAAGAAACACAGGTATATTTCCTTTAATTTGTTGTTGGTGCTAAAACAGGTCAAGATAGATACCATAACTACATGGGTACCAATTCCCCCTCATATGATCCTTTTAGAGAATCTACAGAAGAACTACAACAGGCAGCAGCGAGACTTTGTAATTCAAAGGAAAAGTGAAGATGCAAGCTCAGACAAGCAGCCACCGGCAACTTAAGTTGGGCTTCCTACCTGGGATGTGTTGGCTAAGAGGTGCTGTTGGCATGGTGGTTTCAGAGGAGGGACTGCAGCGTGAAGACGTTGGGGGGGGGGGGGTGTCAGACTTTGTAGAACGTAGACGATAAGGAAACTTGGTTGGTTGGTTGGTAGGATTGCAGGATTTTGGTGGCGGTAACTGAACTGGTTTTAAAGTTGGATTGGAAGATTAAGAATTTGATCGTGAAAGCAAAGTTGATTGTGGCTGGGCAGGGGGCGTTTGTTTATTTTTCCAGGTGCAGGATCGATCAGAGCACGCTCTGGAAACATTTAGTTGAATGCTTCAAATGAGAGTTTTAGAAGAAGAAATGTAAGGATGTTTGTCCCCAATGAGAGTTTCAGATCGGATGGTTGGTTGATTTTGAAGGAGCAGAAGGAGACAGTCGTGGTAAGTATGCTTGAAAGGATCAGGAGAATTCAGGGAAGGAGGAAATTGACAGAGTTGGATCTCTGACATCAGGACATTTCACAGGAAGAGAAGAAAGACCCTTAATGTCTTTAGGAGGACGAAAAGTTGAAGATGAAGAAGAGTTTTTTACAGGAAAAGGAGCACAGATCAACAGAAGGAGCAGGAAGCTTCGAGGATTTGAAGGTAGACGGACAGATAACCGAAGATTGAGGGAAAGAAGGGATGAATTGAAGGATTGGCGTTAGGAGTACAGTGCATCAATACCTGCAGGAGTGAGAACCAGGGCTTGGAGAAGGTCGGATAAAGAGACAATCCCTCTCACCGCGTCATCACTGTCAACCAACACCAAACGATGCACCTGAGAGGAAAAGGATTTGGTTATTATCCTTCTATAGCCTAAAAAGAAAAACATTCACTATCACTGAGATAAGATAAGATAAGCCTTTATTGTCTCCTATAGGAGAATTCGTCTTGGGCATTCGAGAGTAATGAAATAGTGACACAACACACATAAAACATACAGTTAACCTACATAGAAACATAATCATACATTATCTCATCCAATGCTTCAATGAATATCTAATAAACCTCACACAATACCCCCTACCTTTACATTTTCAGGTATTGGAGGTGAGAAAGAAAAGTACAAAGAAAGATAAACAAAAAACTGTTAAGCAGGGCTGTAGTCTGGGGAGTTTACTCCCCGGAGTCCTTATGTTTTTTCCCCCAGCGTATTTCCTTGGAGAACGTTGGCACCAAGATCCTGGTTGCAGCTGTCGCCGTGGTCCTGCTGCACTCCCTGCTGAGCTCAGCGGTGCCCTGCAATGTCATGCTGCATCCTGCTAAACCCTGCTGCTTCCTGCCAAGTCCATCCATGCTCTGCTGGGCCACGCTACATCCTGTAATGCCCTGCAGTGCCCTGATATGACATGAACTACTACGAGCACCATTTGAAGTCACTGTTCCATTATTAATGTGACTATTATCGCCACTGTTCATCGCATCCCCAACCGGCACCCTCAGACACCGCATACCAAGAGCCTGGGTCTGTCCCAGGTTTCTTCCCAAGAGGGAGTTTTTCCTCGCCACTGTCGCACTGCTTGCTTTTGAGGGAATTACTGTAATTGTTGGGTCTTTGTAAATTATAGAGTGTGGTCTCGACCTACTCTATCTGAGATAACTCATGTTATGATTTGATGCTATAAATAAAATTGAATTGAATAGTCAAGTCCACCTTTGACAAGTCCAAGACACGTACAAGACCAGGACTAGTCAAACCCGAGTCAAGACCAAGTCCAAAGAGATTCAAGTCCAAGTCAAGACCGAGTCCAAATGAGAGAAAGTCATGGCCCGAGACAGAAAAAAAAGAGAATCCTGAAAATGATTGATAACTGATGATGAGGTATATGACGCAGCCATGCATTTACCAGGCAAAGAACGTCAAGTGCGCTTCATCAATGGTTTTGTTTTAAAGGAGGAAGTTACTTTAGAAAAAAAAGCATATAGTGCTGGACTAGGTCGAGACCAACTACAATATTCAATATAGTCGGAGGCGAGTCCGAGACAATAGAAAAACGTCTCGAGTTCGGACTTAAGTGCTACAGCCCTGCTGTTAAGGTTACAGTTCTAAACATCACATGGAAATGCCAACCGTGACATTATGACAGTCTAATAGAGAGATTTAAAGAAAAGTTCTAATAATACTAATAGTACTTTTGTATCCCTCTTTTCTCTTTCTGTAAAATGTAAAAATATTTCTGGTAACTTTCTGATTACTGAACTTAACTCTGGGCAGTTACATGAATGTATCCAATCAAACGTCATGGCGGGCGGCCAACTAACCTCACCCATCATATAAACCCACACTTGACCGTTAGTTTGTGGGTCATATAGCTAGCAGAGCAATATCATAATAGGAGGTGTGTGTTTGCATTGTAAAGGTCTAATTCATCAAATTCACTTACATCCTCTTAATCCTAGTCTTGCATTGCCAGACCTTCCTCCACAGCGCTGCGGAGGAAGGTCTGGCGAGTCCACACAGCATTCCGGGATGGAAGAAAAATGTGCTCTGGTTTATTGGCATTTCTTTAAGGCAAACACAGGCAATCGTCTTGGGTGGCGCTTAGCGCCGGACACAATGACCGTGTCTCTGCAAAATAGCCTCGGGAAGGAACTTGTTTTGGTGGAAAAAGAAAACTCAGATTGGACAGATAGTCTAGCTAGCTGTCTGGATTTACCCTGCAGAGATCTGAGGAGCAGTTATCCGTAGTCCTCATAAATCGACCAGAGTTTAAAATGCCAACACAAAGACAGCGGAAGGTGACGGACATCCGGCAGAATTTCCACCAGCACCTGAACAATCCCATAAATGAAATGTCGATATAGACTATTTTATCTTAATCCTAATCTAACAACAAGGACGATTAAAATAGTTAATCGCGATTAATCACCAATTAATCGCACATTTGTCTATCTGTTCAAAATGTACCTAAAAGAGATATTTGTAAAGTATTTAACTACTCTTTACCTTTACCTTACTCTACATCAATCAACATGTGAACATTATTCATCATACATTTAAAGCAACACCAAAGCACTTTTCCTCTTCGGTCCCCCTACAGGTTGGAAGTGGAACTGTGTCCATTATGTCTCATTTGAACTACAGATCCGCTACCCGATCTGGCAAATTTACATAGTGCGGTTATAGCCAATAGAGGGCCGCAAAGCAAATGCAGAAGTGCCGTTCACCCTGTTACAAATTGATGAACCACTGAAACGATTTTGGAAACATTATTTTAAGGTACAAAAGAAGATGGTGTTGCTTTAATACAGAAAAATCAGTCAGACTGTTGATGCATGTGTGCTACCTCAGCCTTGGCGATGCGGTCGATGATGGTCTCAAGTGTTTCGTAAGGGTAACACTTGAGCACTCCCTCCATAAAGCAGGCCCTGGAGGAAATGGCCTCCTGCATTGTCATGTTCAGGTTGTTGTAGTTTTTTTGGGCTGCGAGATTCTGAGTGATAGCGGAAAAAGAAAAGAAAACAAAGCGAGCCATAGCTGTTTAATTGACAATGTTGTATACGTCCTGTTTTGTCAGATATAATGTTGACATGCATCACAGCTATTCTATGACTGTAACTCTAAGCCAAATTATGTTTAATTGAATTATATTAAATATATAATTAAATTTATTTGCTTTTCAATCACAGTAGTCCTGACTGAAGCTAGCCTTTTGGTTGCTAAAACAACATTCTGGCTCACAGTTAATTTACTGTTGACAGAACTCTTATGTCTTTAACTTTTATAACAAAGTTTAACAACTTTAACAATTATAAAACTAATGAAACGAATCACAAGATTAAAAGATGTGTGAAACTAACTTACAATGACATCAAACCTGGAGTACAGCGCCACGACTTTACCTGCAGAGGAGACAGAGAGATGAACAGACCATAGAATAGATTGTACACACAGACAAAACATATAGATGTCAACTCAAAACGTATGAGGCATAAAATAAAAATCAATATTGGAAAGAAATCACAAGCGAGTCTGGCTGACTGTTGATTAATGACAGCTGGCCTGAACACAAAGCATTCATTTCAGTACTGTAATGTAGTAATGAAATGGATCCAAAGTGTTTTTCGATTGAACCTAAACTGTGATTCTAATACATAAAAGAAACAAAATTTAAAAAAATTTTAACAACCAAATGCCAGTGTGATGTTAGACTACCTTGCTCATTGACTACAGGCAGCGCAGACACTCTTCTCTCTACAAAAATGGACAGAGCGTCATAGACAGAGGCCGTTTCCTGGACTGTCGCAATCTGTCTGAAGGTACCAATCGCCACTTCATTGATCCGCTTCTGAAGAAATCTGGGTTTAGGAATCATAGATCCCTGGAGGGAAGGGGAAGACAGAAAACTAGTATACAATATCTAAAAATTAAACCAAATTGAACAGAATTTTACAAAAAAAAGAAAAAGAAACTATGTCTTTTATTTTGAAAGTGAAATCCTCTTCTCGGGAATTTTTTTTTTCTATTCTTATTTGTAGGACATTTTCTGAATTCTGTGTTTTAAATGGTTGGCTGAGTTTAAATGTGTTTTGTTGTACAGTAAGTAAAAAGATGTGGACAAATTCTCATTACAAAGGGAAGAAGTCTTACAAAGATGTGGAGGAACTTGAGGATGCGTTTGTGTGTGAGGATATGGAGGACATTTCCTGATGTCGGGTCGATGATCGGCAGCCGGTGAATCTTATTCTTCAACAAGGAGTAGATGGCATCAAACAGACTGAGGAGACAATAAATGATGCATGATTACGATTACAATAATAACATGTGAGGATTGTGACATGGAGTAACAAGACACATTCATTTAGTGCTCTGTTATCAGGCAGCAATGCTCCCTCAGTTCCTTCTACGGGGGTTTTAATGCAACAGACCACAGCTCAGACTACAGTGAACTATAGCTCTGAACACTTGATTTCAGATGAGTGCGTCCTGCTGATAGAACAAAAACTTAAGACATTATATAAATATCGTACAATTTTTCCTATTGGTTGCCAGGCTGAGGAGGGTGTGGCTTACCTGCGTCAAGTTTAGAAAGTGGAAGTTGAGGACAGACTGGGAGACAGTCGGTTTTGGAAGAGAGACATGCGCTTCTGAATGTCATGATGAAGATTTCCTTAACCCCCCCCCCCATCAAGTTGTGCTACTTTTTTGTCAGCATTCATTTAAATGTCTACAAGTGAACTGTTAACGGAGCATCGGCGCCGGATCACCGAGAGAGCTGTTCGGCTGACGGAGCGAAGAAACGCCGAGCCGAGGACGACAGATAGGCCCACTCATTTCACCTGCGGTCTGGCAAACCAAGACTTTAGCTCTGTAGTTTCACATATAGGGCTGAGAGCCCCTAGATGTAACGACAGTATCAAGTTTTCCCAGGGTTGTGGTTATGCTGTGACACAAAAATGTCATTAATTTTAACACAATATTAAAATTGACAAGAACAGAATTAAAAAGCATGGGGGAATAAAGGAAGATGAAAAAAGATGGAAATATCACACTCTCAGACACCAGAGAGACTGTATGTCTGTATGAATTATTTCAAAGGCTGGTTTCACCTGCAGTCAGGAGTGATGCTGATCAGTCTGTTGACAGAGTACTGCAGATAGATCTCTGTCGAGAGAGAGACAAAAATAAATTATTAACTTAAACTACAAAAACCAAATGGATGTTTTTTTGTTTTTTTTTAAGTTTTCTTAATTAAAGGGATAGTTTGAATCTTTTAAAGTGTGTTTGTATGACGTACAAATCCATAGTCAGGGTAATAGCTACAGTAGATGGAGGTCGGCATGCCTGCAGTTTGGAGAAGCAGACAGGAACCAATCAATATTTGCCCTTTACGACGGTGAACTGAAGCCGTTGTATTCATCTATGCTCTCTTGAAAGCCACCAGACACCTTTAAAAAAAGTAATTTTACCTCGCAGAACACAGGAGTTGCTGGTCTACCGCTGTGCCTCGATCGGTTAGTTAATTTGTTAGTTCCTAACTCTTTTAAAACACCATGTCACAAAATGACACAAACAAACTAACCAATTGAGGCAGCAGTAGACCAGTAGCTTCCATGTTCTGGGAGGTAAAATTATTGTTTTTGTCAAAGGGGTCTGGTGGCTTTCAAGACAGCAGAGATAACAGTTTGAGTTCCCACTCAGAAAGGTTCTGTCTGATGGCAAGGTAAAGCGGTAAAAATGAAATATAGCGTACACATAAACTAATATTGATTATTTTTGGGTTGCTAAAATGCGTTTAGCTGCTGCCCCCGTCCACAGAAGTACATTGCTTAGCTTCCTTGTTGGTACTCCTGCCTGTTTCTCTACTGGGGGCGTCAACTGCAATCTACTGTAGCTAACACAGTGACCATGGGCGATATTAGACCCTTTTTAGGGGGGCTCAGCTCAGTTTGTGAACGTGTCTGTTAGTGACAGTAACACTTTTGCAAGGCACTGTATCCGTGTCACATTCTCATTAGAGGCTGAGCCCCCCTAAAGGTCTGATCCTTGACACTGACTATGGAGAACTGAACTATCCATTTAGCACTATATAAGGATATATGTTGTGTTGCACAGACCTCTCCATGTCTCTATCTTCTGCTCTTCCAGCTCATAGATCTGAACCTGCAGACAAAACAAACAACATGTCATCATTTCGATGACAGTATGGATATGTGATTTTTATTTGGAGAGAAGAGTTATAGGCCTTTCGTGTCACACAGCTCACCAGAGGAGACTTGTAATAACGATGGAGAATGTTGATGAAGTCAGTGATGGTCAGCATACCTGCACACACACACACACACACACACACACACACACACACACACACACACACACACACACACACACACACACACACACACACACACACACACACACACACACACACACACACACACACACACACACACACACACACACACAGGAAACATCAAACATGGTTTTCCAGGTTGAATGTTGTTTAACTAATGAAGAGCAAAGTTCGTCTCAGCACCTCCTGTACGAGACAGATGTGCATGTGTGTTTTCGCACTAGTTGTTTTTCATAACTGACTTATACATAGGGAATCAGCAGAATCAAAGATGTCAGACTTACTGGAAAATTAGCATTGACGAGTGTGGAAAAGGAAATGTCAGCCTTTAGTTTAAAGATGGTTTCACTCACAGTTGGTGTGGCTTTATTTTTATCTTTATTATGTGGGCATTATGCATACTGCGGACAGCGTCTATCTTTTAATAATGAATCCATTACTGCTTGTGTGACGGATCTATTAAAGTGACACATCTCTTCCCCACTTCCACCTTTTTGTGGAGAACCTTTGAGATAGGATGCACAGAAAGAGTAGGCAACATAAAATGCAATAAAAGGCAGACAGGATGATATGCTACCATACAAATTTAACAGTTTTGACATACATATATTAGACTGATCTCAAAAGAAAAAGAAAAGCCTTCGTGACAACAATGACCTTTATTTATGTTTACCTAAAAAGGCCCTCTGTCAATCATCATGTGAATTATTACTCTTCTCTGCCTTTAAATTGTTGCCCACTAGCGGTAAGGATCTAAAAGTAGCAAATACATATCCCCATTATCCAACAATTGTGTTTTCTGTGTATAAGAAGAATTGTAACCTCACTGGGCTGTTGGTGTGACTCTAGGCTGAAAGTCTGGTTTTAATCTTTGGGATTTAGTCAAGTTAAACTTGCACTTGACACGCATGTTTAAGGCTGTTGCCGTTTCCATTGCAACCAGAAAATGTACACTCTACGTGTCACTATGATCACCTCTTCGTGTTCAATGAGGTGATGGTGTTTGTAATGTAACCCAAATGTTTTGCAGTTGACCTGCTTTCTTCTACATGTTAGCACACAAGCTGGGCCGGGATCATTTGAAACCACCTATCCACAGTGAGGAAACCTGAACCTTTAGACACTGGGCTTCAATCCAATGGAGGTCCCACCCCACACCTATTAAATGCCAGCATGCTTGGAACCGCAGTACTTTTTCACTACCTAATGAATTGTGACAGCAGTCTATGAGAGTACTGAAAGTTGTTGACCACATAGTTATTCTTGTTCATGTGCTCTTTGATTAGATTGCTTGATTTAAATTATAACTGAGTTCATTTCCTACTGTAATTTATTCAGACGGACTTGTCCAGATGATTAAGACTGGCTAATGAGTGTACAGGTTTTCATGATTTCCAACATTGTGTTGTAGGGCAGAAAAGACTATTAATCTGATATTTTTTAAACACATGTAAGATAACACTGAGCCATCCCTCTTTTATAATCCTGGAGTTGAAACTGAAGGTAGCTGTGCAAGGCATGGAGGATTATACAGAGTTATCATTATATCATTAGAATCTACAAGTAAGTAAGTAAATGACCGGGGTTAAATTGGACGCGTTAAACGCTAGCATCTGGCGTCTATTTCATGGCCGGAGCCTGACAGATTCCCTCTGAAAGAAATGTCTGCAATGACGCTGCTGAGTAAAATATTATAACTAATGGAAATGATGGCCAAAATATTAAAAATAAGACCCAGGTTGCTCAAAAATATAAAAAAAACTAAACAAAAAAAACCTGCAGACATCAAGTAATCAGATGATTATATATGATGGCTTTCTCTGTTTTTCAGTAAGCTTTGAACATTAATATAGTGTACATTATAGCTGAGTGTCAGCACTGTAAGTCACCAGTGGGCAACACTGATGATTCAGTACACTCAGATCATTTTTGTACCTCTAATGTATTCATTTAATTTATTTCAATTCAATTGTATTTATAGTTTCAAATCACAACAGGAGTTATCTCAGGACACTTTACAGCTAGAGTAGGTCCAGACCACACTCTATAATTTACAGAGACCCAACAATTCCCCCCTCGAGCAAACATTAGGTTACAGTGCATGTGTATGCAAGAGAGACAGAGATATACAGTAGACAGAGACGTATTAGAGCTCACCCACAAAACACTTCTGCTTGCTGTCCCACAGTGGTGCTGCCCTCACACCGTTAGCCACGAGAGCGAAGAAAGCCTTCTTCACCTGACAAGAACACACACACAAAGTTTTTTTACACAATTACAACCCAAAATTGTTTTTTAATAGCTTTATTTATCCTCTAAGGACAATTCCGTTTACACAGTCCACCGACACATACATACTAGAGATTGTCTGATACAATTTTTTGCTTCCCGATACCGATTCCGATACCTGAACTTGCGTATCGGCTGATACCGAGTACTGATCCGATACCAGTGTCATATATTTTATTATGTTCTAACAGCTGTATACTACTATCCCTGTTTGGATGCGATATGATTTCTATCTTTGTTGATCGGCCTGGCTCAGGTTCAATCATTTTGTGAAACATGAACAAACACAAAGAATAAACGCCATAGAACTTCCACATTTTATAATAAAGTCATAACAGAAAAAGAACATAAATAATGTACTGTTGGAGCCCTCACGGAGATCCTTACGTTTCGTTCAAATAATGCAAGATTTATTAGGCCTACGTCAAAAAAACTAAAATAATGAATTCTCCATGGTTGACTTTCAACAGAAACTTATGGGATTATTTTTAACAGTCAACAGTTTTTTCTCCAAATTTAAAGTAATGTGTAATTCAACAATCTCGAAATTAAATAGAAGTTTCCTTCGAAGTAGATTTTCTTCAGGGCTAAATTACACGGTATCGGATCGGTGCATAGATTCCAGTACTTTCCGATACCGATACCAGCATTTCAGGTTTTTCCAATAATGGTATCGGTATCGGAACATCTCTAATATATACACATTCATTCTGCCAGATTCAAAAAGAGGGAATTTGTAGAAAAGAAGGGGGAAAAAAAACATAACAAAACAATATGTTCCATACCTGTAGTGTTGTGTCAAAAATGACCAGTTTGGAGCTGGTGGGGATGGCATCATAGCAGCAGTGACTCTTCATGAAGTTCATGTATATAAACGTCTCAGGGTCTGTGTCTGCAGAGGGCGCAAAAGCATCTGTTGCATATGTACGGCCACCTACAAATACAAAACGAATGAATACATGATATGCACTACGTGAAATCCAAATATCGACAACCTTTTAACCAATAATCATGATAAACGTTGGGTATTTAATAGTAGCATCAGCATGTGGTTTTCATAATAGAGTGAGTCAGGTTACAGTTTGCTTGCACTTTGTCAACAGGAGGTGCAGTGGCTGTGAAAAGCGGGCCAACAACCGAAGGTCTAGGATCAGTTTCCTGTGCAACATACTCTACAGAACAGTAGGAGTAGTAGAGGCTGTAGAGGTAGCAGTTGCACAGGAATAGTAGTCAAACATAGGGCTGCACAAATGATCGCAATTTTATCGAAATCGCAATATGGACTAGTGCAATATCCAAATTGCAATTCAGAATTGAGTATTGTGGTGCTGCAGAGATGTCCCGGCCTACAAATCATATCCTACAGACTAAAGAGAAAATCTTTGTTTGGTACAGATCCTCCTATAATCATTTAGATTTTAAGAAAAATTTCAATGAGAATAATGACATAAAAATGATCATTTCCTGCAATATCGTGAATCATATCGCAATTACAATATCAGTCTGAATAATCGCAATTAGATGTTTTTACTCATATTGTGCAGCCCTAGTCAAACAATACTCAAAGTTACAACATCTTCTCTTCTTTACTTTTGCTCTTCATTGAGAGAACATCCTCTTCCTCATCCTCTTCCTGGTCCAACTTAAATAACGGGGCCTGGGAAAGGAAGTGGTATATCAACAGTTTAGTTACAGGCCAGAGTACAGTTACAGTTTGAAGACTGAATTAACTCCGCAATGAGCCCCATCCATGATTACCGGCAATGAAGGTCTTTAATTTGCTTCAAGACGTCCTTCCTCACTGACCTACTCTATGTGACTAATGTTGTGCTTAGATAATGTCAGATTGTATCTTGTTACTCAGTAAGCTAATCGCATCTAAGAGTTCCGTCTTCTACGAGGCTGCATGCAGTCACAGGGTTCAGCTGTTGTTGGTCAAAAAATAGCTCATGTTGTCTATTCCTACATGTGTTGAATACTCATATATAATATATATACTGTATATATTAGAGTTGATGTTCCTCGAGGTGATAGTTTGTTGCAGAGAAAAACTGTTGTATTGTTTGCACTGTCCAAATGTGCCCCGAGGGTTTGCTGGAAACTCCCGTCCTCAATGATTTTTCACTTGCAGCTAAACAAGTCTCGCCTGTACTCTGACATGTTGTAGGAACAGACTGTGTTGAAAACATTTGTTGTACAAGCAGCTGTAAGGCGTGTCCATAGGTCGGCAAGTGCATGTCATGGAAAGACAGCAAGAACCTGCTGGAGGACATCATCACTGACGAAAGGAAGCATCCAGAGCCCGGGTTGCTTTAACTGACTCCAAAGTCCTGTCAATAATAGGCTGCCAATAAGGAATGTGCAGTGGCAAAAGCTAGATAGGTATAGAATATAATATAAACCTTATATCTGCTAAACATGTTCGCATTGTCAATTTGACCATGTTAGCATGCTGACGCTAGCATTTACCTCAAAGCATAGCCTGTGCTGCTAGCATGGCTTTGAACTTTCATTCAACCTTTATTTAAACTCAGAAGATCATTGAGGGGCGGCCCTCATTTCCTATGTCATTGAGTCAAATTATACAGACAAAACAACACATAAAAGAAGTGAAACCATCATAAGAAAGATAGAAAGAGAATAAAACTTTCTGAATTGGAAAAATAAATGGAAAAAAAAGGAATAATGGAAGCAAAAGATAAGAATGCAATATGTGTCGCAAAGTGTAGTATAAGTTGGAAGTGGTTTAAGCAGGTTTAGAATTCGAAGATTTTGTTCAAAAGGCCCAAGTGAGTTGATTTTAAGAAAGTGCTGTAATTTGTTCCAGGAGTCAGGGGCACTTAAAAGCAGTTTTTTCAAGTTCAGATTGAGCGAGTCTGATAAGGTCCCTCTAAGTAACAGAGGAGTTCTGTAAGGTAGTGTGGTAGTTTTCTAATAAGAGCCTTATAGATAAAGAAATACCAGTGAGTATCACTTCTTTCTTGGAGAGAAGACCACCTAACACTTTCATATAAAATACAATGATGTGTACCATATACATGACAGGTTATGAATCTCAAGGAGGAGTGATAGACTTGAGTCTAGAGATTTAAGAGTCCGACAATAGTGGAGCAAATGTGCAAAATTGGCCATCAATTTTTGTAAAACTGCCCATTTTCAAACTCTACATAGTTGATTTCTCGCATAAAAAAGTCTCAGAAGTGAATTTAGTGGTGAAATAGCGAACGAAAATTCTAACAGTCTAACGTGACAAGCCAGCTGGTTGCGGCCGGCATTGCCTACTCGCCAGTTGGCCAGTGAAGCTCAGAGACCCCGCTGTCAGCTGGAAGTCTCTCAACCCTCCCACCAGCCGTTGGGCCACGCCTCCTCATTTGAATTGACAAGTGTCACTTCAAAATGAAAAGCCTTAATGTTAAATAGAAATAGCAATGGTGAATCCTAAAATGTCAAAAGGCAATTACCAATTGTTTTTTCTGTTTGAGATTTTAATTAAAGTATTTCTATTTAAGCTTTTTCATTTCACATTTTGAGTTTCATATTTGATGTTTCTGTCATTCAATAACATATTTCAAAGATTTCAGTTTAAGCATTTATATTTAAGCTTTGCATTTTAAATGATCATTTTACATTTCAACTTTGCTTTTTCAGTTTCCTTTTTCTTTTTTGAATTTAATTATGGCATGATTTTTCCTAGTAGCATAGTAAAATAATAATATTTTTAATTTGATCTTGCTTCGTTTTGTCTTTGGACTTTCAATTTGGATTATGAATAAATATATCCTCCATATATGAGAAATAAGAGAATCCCAGAAAGAGCTAAAGGAAGTGGCAGCAGCTCTGTGAGTGATTCTAAGAAAACGATAATCACAGACGGATGGACTGTATATGTTTACTGTGTCTTATATCTACATTGGCACCTTGCAGTGTATATCTCGGTGCCACAAGTTTTGTATGTACTTTGACATTCTTTTTTTATCCATATGTTGACCTTAAAAGACAAGTCAGTGGCTACTTGTGTATCCTCAATGTAAATAATACCATGTTTCATGGAACACTGCCACAACTATAACCTTTATCAGGACATTGCCAGACCAAATAGCAAATGTGAGTTATCTGCCAGAGCAAATAAAACAGGAGCTTGCAGATTCGTCTGGTTTACTGGCTATCACGTTCCAAGACCATGAAGTCAATTTCCTAATATTCACTTGATGATTAATGAGCCATGCTGTGATCGTGTTTACATGTCTCTGAGATGGTTTCAAAGGGTATTTGAGAGATACATTTTTAAACTTGGTCTTTGGCAGTAGGGCCCTAACTGATATGGGCTTTTCGAGTTAGATGCCATTTTATATGTAGTGAAGGTTTGAGCTGGAATGAAAACAGACCTTTTCTTTGTTGATTGTGTACCAATTTTGGACTGATATGACTGCAAATATATAAATAGCTAAATAAATCAGATGCTGACCATTTAAATAAATAATAAATAAAAATAAAAATAACTATATGACCCCATTTTTAAATCACACCAAGCATAATTTCCTGTATGATCTGTTCTGTAAAAAAGTTTTTTTTACATCAGTGCATATCAGAAAACGCATATGCCAATACCGATACATACTGATATGTCTGTAATAGGTCAATATCGGCTGATAATGTCAGCCAATCATTATATTTGTCTAGCCCTATTTGGAAGTAAACAAAGATAAAGATTATAAACTGCTTGAGACAACTAGTAAATATGGGCAAAAGGAGATATATGAGGATACTAAACCTAGATTGAACAGGATGAATAAAACAGTAATGAAATCAAAATCAAGGTTTCGGGTACTGTGTTGACATCTCACAGCTTAACAGCTACAAACATAGAATCAGTGCATGCACAGACACTTTGTTTAACACACATATATCCAAGAAGATAAAATTGTGAACATGCTTTACTTTAAAGAGGTAAATAAAAACTGTTTAAATTGCATTTAAAGCAGACAGCAGTCAAAAGAAGTGGACGGATCAGAAGGGGGCTGGGGGTGAGTCAGCAGAGTGTCTTACCTCTGCGAGAGGCTCCATGGTTGGGCAAGTGGAGCAGGAAGTCTGCCTCTGTGGAACCAGAACGACTGGCGAGGCCCTGGACTACAACCCTTGGCCCGCTGTCCAACTCAGACATCCGGCAGGCATTCCTACCAGATGAGATAAAAAAAGTGATGAAAGAGTCCAGGCATGGCAAAGAAGAGCAGAGAAGGAGAGGAAGAACGAGGGAGACAAGGGAATCTGTACACTACCGGCCAGCAACTCCAGCCAGCTGGGTCTGAATGTCTGGGAAAAGCTGAGGTCTAAATCTGGACTGAGGGTTGAGAGGCCTTTGGCATTCACACAGAGAGAGAGAGAGAGGGGGAGAGCGAGAGAGAGTGGGAGGGGAAACATGTAGGAGAGACAGATACCCAATATGTTTTTATGGTGACAGATATTAGGTTGTTCTTTATCAATCATCGGCGAGAACTTCAGGTGGCAGCATAAATAACATTTGGAGAAAAACAAAAACCCCAAAAACTTCAATTGTAAATACAGAAATGGAAATGGCAGAGTTGGATCACCAATGTGGTCAACTCTTAACCCTTGTGTTGACTTCACATTGACCCGTTTTCAATTTTTGTTTTATATCAGAAAATATGGGACGTAGAAATAAGCACTGAAAAAATGTGTAGAAGAAAAATTTAACAATTTAAAATGTTGGAAAAAGGGGGTGGCGGTAGCTCGGTCATACAAGACTACTAGAACAGATTCACTGTTAGCGTTGTCATGTCACAGTAGCTCCTGGTTCTTTCGGTATTTGCTCATATGGGGACCAATCAACAGTTTAATTTACTATGACGAAGTCTCCCAAAACATACAGTAGTTGCTGTACATTTTTTGGTCACTTTTGGGCAGCGTAACGAACTGTAAACACAACACTGACAAATCATCTGACTACCAGAATTGTTTTGGCTAACTTGTTGTCACTAGAATTAGTTATTAGTTAGTTAAGAATGGACAAAGTCACTGGAGTTGTTTCTTTAAGCTTATTTTACTTGCGCAAGCAGAGCCAGTTTAGTACAGAAAGTGACTGGCGAGTGGTCTCAACAGTGGCTTTTTAAAAAGGAGCAGGGAGTCAAGTTAGTTATACAATTCACACAATCAGTAGCTTTCTTCTTATCTCTGGTCAGCCTCGGCATCTCCTCCACATTATGCGCTCTGCCCTCAGGGGTGCATTCGGTGCTCCTTGCAAGGTCACTCAGCTTTCATGATTAACACATGAAAGACAGAAATACTAAAACAGAAATACTTAAAACAGCAGTTTTGATGCAAATGGTTTAAAAAAGAAAATTAAGCAAAACAGTTCTAAGCAAACAGTTGCCAATTCACATGTCCAGCGGACATGGAGCAACGATATCATTTACTTGGAGTTGTGTTACTGGCCAGCTGACATTTGTAAGCACAATATTTACTCTCTTACTTAAAGGGATAGTTCTATTTTTCTTTTTGCAGTGGGGTTGTATGAGGTACTTACCCATAGTCAGTGTATTACCTACAGCAGATGGTGGTCAGCCTGCCCCCAGTTTGGAGAAGCAGGGAGGAGAACTGACTGGGGCTATAGACTACGTAATAGACGGAAACGATCTGAAGAGAAAACGCAAAAGTGAGGTTGCGTTATCACTTTTTATTCCGCGTTTAGACAAGCGTTTTTGAAGCAGTTTGGAATCTGCGAGCATATGGTGGCGCAAAAGTTTTTGAAATTCGATGTAGTATGCACACCAGGCGGCTAAGTGGTAGTGTGAAGCACTGCCACACAACACCACCAAGTCCGCGTAGAACCTTCCCTCTACCTTCCTTCTAGTAGCGCAAAAACCAAAACATGGCGAAGCAAAAGCTGACACAAAAAGAAGTTTAGACCAGTGTAGCTTTAAGGCTTCGTGAGTCCTACTGTGTGGAAGACGTTCAAGTTTCATGTCTATTCATAGACACTGAACGACTGTAATAGACTATCCACTCCGTTTCACAGAGTTGAGTTTACATGCTGCCTTTAAGTACAGATCAAACATGTCATCAACAATTACAACCGTAAATTTAGTTAGGAGGGAATATTTTAATTAGCAATTTTAATTTGCTGTGCTCAGCGCCTGGTGAAACCTGCTGGCTAAACTCTCCATTAATTCACCACTTTACTACACTCACTCCAAGAGACGTTAAATGCAACCTCGAGCCAGAATTCAGAAGTTCACGTTATATTTCTGATATACAGCAATTATGTAGATGTGAATAGATGTGTCCTTCTATTAATAGGCTACATGTAGTTATGCAAACGGGCCTGTCACTGCAGGTTAGAGAAGATCTCAGATATTAATAGTTTAACTGCTTGGAGAGTTCTGACACACATTCAGAATACCACAGCCTGGTTTCTGTCTTTACTCTGACATCGCTTCTGTGCAGCAACTCTGTATGAATGTGGGTGTATATGTATATAGGTTTGTGTGTATGTGCAAATGTACTGTATGTGTGTATGTATGTAAGTATCCGTTTGTAAGTATGTATGTATGTGCGTATGTACAATACCAGAGTAGCCCTACTTCCTTGTTTACTGCTGCAATGAATGAAATGCAGTGGAGAAAAGGGCATCTGTCTCCACAAAACCATCTGTTGAGTGATAGTTATTTATTTGTGCAATAACCAACAACAATCAACAGGGGGTCCGGGACCCCTAGGGGGTCCTCAGAGTCAATGCAGAGGGGCCTCCAAATTATTATTTTTTTGAAAGTTTTCTTCCATGAATCCAACATATTAGCAAATAGAAACCCCCACTGAGGATAGGCTTACTGGCCTATAGGTAAGGTGGTCACTAAGGTAGCCATCCACAGATACGGTTAATCCTGAGGATTTACCGTGCCACATGTATGTTTTTAAATGAAATGGTTTTTTTTCAAGCTTAGTATTCTATGCAATAACGGTATGTATAAAGGCTTTAGGCCGCCCTACACGTAACTGTAGGCCCAGTTTAATATGCAACTTCATTTTATACATGTAGTAGGGGGTCCCTGCTCCGTCTCTCTTTCAGTTAAGGGGTCCTTGGCCTAAAAAGCGTTAAACTGTACAATGACAAATTCAAGTAGCTACAAAACAGTTCTTGTGGTGTACAGATGGAATGGGGTATGTAAAGCCCTGCCCATTTCTAGCACTTAAGACAATTAGACGCATTGCTCCCTGGTTGTGACCTGGGTCGCATCTAAATTGTCATGCCCTGGGATCAACCCTTATTGACTGGCTTTGTTTGAATGGTCATAAAAAGGGTTGAACACTGGTCAGATAACCCTAGTCCAACCCTGGTCGTTGGTGTGAAAGAGGTTTAAGTATGTATGTGTGTTCAACACATGCCGCAACTGTAAACAGGGACATCGTTGGCCAACTGCCAACAACTATGACAAACAAAGGTTTTAAAAGGTCCCATGGCATGACTTTTTTTTTTTTTTTTTTACATTAATACGAGTTCCCCCAGCCTGCCTTTGGTCCCCCAGTGGCTAGGAATGGCGATAGGTGTAAACCGAGCCCTGGGTATCCTGTTCTGCCTTTGAGAAAATGAAAGCTCAGATGGGCCGATCTGGAATCTTCTCCTTATGAGGTCATAAGGAGCAAGGTTACCTCCCCGTTCTCTGCTTTGCCCGCCCAGAGAATTTGGCCCACCCATGAGAGCGAGACATCATGGCTTTCAAACGAGCAAAGTGGCAGTTGGTCAAGGACACACCCCCACCCTCCACCTTGCCCCCCCCCCCTCTCTCCTCGTCAATAGTTACAGACACAGAAATGGCACATCCTAAGGAAAGCTCATTGTGGGACTGGCTCTAGTGGCTGTAATTCTGCACCAAGGCTGAATTTCAGGAAAAAGACTTCAGATACAGTATTAGGGGACCATAAAAGCAGGTCTATATAAAAGCATCCAAAGAGCACCATGTCATGGGACCTTTAAAGAAAGTTAATTGAAAACATTCTATATATATTTTTTTTTTAAATCACCCAGATAAAGACCCAATCATGACACTTGTACCACAAATAACTTTTATTTTGAAATTGTCATCCTGAGCAAGTCATACAGCCCTTTAACGTGGAAATGTTACAATTGTCAAGTTAGTAAAAATATGATAATCTCTCTTTACTTATAAAATGTCTATGTTAAAAACAACTTCAAACGCAGTGTTATTGTTTAACTTTGCTATATATATATATATATATATATATATATATATATAAGAAATATAAAGCAGCCAACAAACATGACAGCGGCGTAGCTGTAAAGTGTAATCTACTAAATCGAGCAGGTTGTCACCTCTTTTTGATGAAAACATCAAGACTCCAGGATAAATGATTTTACCCTGATAAGTTTACATCGTAATTCATAAACTAATTTATTTGTATACCTTTAAGGGCCTGTAGCAGCCAATAAGCTGTGCTGAATTTGTATGTTTTAGCTCATTTAGCCTATATTTTAGATAACTGTTTTATTATTATTATTATTATTATTATTATTATTATTATAACAACAAAACAGGGCATCATAAGGAGCATTTCAAATTGTCACTTAGGTAAGACCAAGGTCAAGAAGAAATAGATGTTTTCATGTGACAGCTACACCTTTCTCATCTACAAGCAGTTCTTCCTGTCAGTTTGTTTCAATAGATGTTGCTTTTAAGAGAAAGTGTGCCCAAACCTTTGCAACTTCAAGTAGTTTTTTTTTTTCTGAAAGTGTCCTCACATTTTTAAAATGAGATGCTTCCTGAGGATACAATAAGAAATCTTAAAACAGGTTCCCCTAAAGCAGCAAACACTGAACCCTAAATCCCACAATCCGTTAATTAACGCTTAACTCACAGCGGTGATGGGTTTAAGAGATACTTTCTAGAGTTTGCGTTAATGAACGTACACTGTCGGGTTCTGCAGGGTTAGATTCTGGCGCTGGACTTGGATTTGGCAACTTTCGAGAAATATACTATACAATTCTATATGCTATCATTTTTCTACAAGTAATCACACAGAAAACCAAAGCCCTTCTTAAAATTCAAACTAGTTATGAAATGAGTTAAATATGACAGAGAGTTAAAGTGCTCCAAGTCAAAAAAAAAATTGAAATGCTGTTGGAAATATTAACTTTTCTGTGAGTCTACTAATGTGCGCGTAAGTAATCAACGACCGAGTAATCAAAGTTTCATCTTCAAGTATCTCAAACATACTGTAAATCATCGTTAATCAAAATTAGGTTTTTGTGAAACACACCAGTAACACCACCAACCAGTGAAAATAAAATCAAGTACTGACACTTTCAAGATGTTTGAAATAAGCTGCAGAGATCTCAACACACCATACAAAGTCTGGTGAGCTCTACAGCGCTGCTCTCTTCTCCAACTCCCCATCCCTCCCTTCATTTATCCACAGAGAGCCCTTTTAATTCACTGCTCTATTTCCACACAAAAGTCCATCAGGCTGGGAATGTGACACTTGTGCAACCAGTTGCTCAACAGTCCCTCTTAACACTAAACCAACAACAGTCTTAGATTTAAGACAGAGAAATCACAGTATTGGGTTGTGAGCACAACTTTGGGCCACTGGGTTCTGTAAGGTAGTGGCTTTGCGGTTTTATTCTTGCTAATGTAAGTGCATCAAACACACAAACCAACAATGCTAACGCTGCTTTGTGGTAGTCGTGAGGAAGCCCAGTGTGTCTTTTTCACAGTTTAAGTTTAGTACCAAAGGCCAGATAGGGCCGACGCGTGTAGGCAGTTGGGATCCGATGGTCTTGTTCTTAGCAGACACAGTTGGTTGTTATAACAAAGTTTCTGTGTTTGCCGGGGATGGGGAGTTAATGTGCCGGCGAGAAGACTGTGTACCATCCAGTTTAAGTAACGAATCCGAGTTGTAATACCTATCTAGTCTATATCCACGACCTTCCACTTCCGGGATTGCTCTCGCTCTGACGGAAATTCCGCCGGATGTCACTCTTTTCGGATGTCCCGTTACCTTCCGCTTCCTTTGTGTTGTCATTCTAGGGACTATGGTTAACTGCCTCCTTAGATCTCTGCAGGGTAAATCCAGACAGCTAGCTAGACTATCTGTCAAATCTGAGTTTTCTGTTGCACGTCTAAAACAGCCTTTGAGCGTTCACGTGTTCCACCAAAACAAGTTCCTTCCCGAGGCTATTTTGCAGAGGCGCCGTTGCTCTGCTCGGCGCTTAGCACCGCCCAAGACGATTGCGATTGGTTTAAAGAAATGCCAATAAACCATAGCACATTTTTCTCCCATCCCGGATTGCTGCGTGGACTAGCCAGACCCTCCTCCACAGCGCTGTGGAGGAAGTTCTGGCAATGCGAGACTAATACCTATCCGATGCCAAACACTGCACGGTGGATTAACAATACGATCCTTTGAGAAAACTCTGAAATGCTATCACATCGACTGCCATTTGTTTCTCTGTCAGAACAATCACGCAGTCTTTGTTATAAAGCATCTACCAGGCATGTAGCTAGCTCGTACTTGATTGGCAGATGCCTTGCCGGACGACGCTGCATTGAGGCAGTTGTCTTTTGCTTGACAACTGTGTGTTTTGTTGTTGTTACGGTATGGTTCTCCGCTGTGTCAATGCAGTGGTCGTTTCATGCAGTACTAATATTGATTACTGAATGACATTAATGAGCATGTTCACTCTGATGTAGTGCTGAAATAAATCATACTGTCACACCGGTCTGTCTCTATTGTTGTCAAAGTTGCCTTTCATCCTTGCCATGTACTGTAACAATGAAAATTTGACAAATTAAGCAGACACAAAGCTCACTGGATAGGAATATGTATCTCCAGCATGTTTTCGAGTTTCTGCAGGACGATTTTAATACTGCACAGAAATCAATAAAATTCACTGGCTGCTCAGAAGCTCGGAATACATTTGAACCAAAGTTGGCATATTACTATTAATAGTAAATGGGATAAAACAAACAATGGTATGGCCGTTGAAGTGTTTTATTTTTCCCTGGTGTAATCGAGTAACGGAGGTTTACCTCGAGTCTAGAAAGTCGTTTTGATTGTAGCACTGAAATAGCAAACATTCAAAACGTTCCTCTATTTTCTGCACAAAATCCCTTTAATATAAAATAGTTACTGTAGTACTTCCTTCTGATAGCCAACAACAATTCTGTTAAAGACCAAAATCCACTCCTTTCTACAGCGTTTGTTAAGACTGGGCTTCAAGCTTACAGTTCTAAGTACATTTCTCACGCAGTGTTTCAGAGCTAGTAGGGATGACAGATCAACAGAAGGATGTTTGAGAAGAGCTGAGGCCTAAGTCCTAGACCCTGAGCGGTTTGTTCTAGGTTTCTGAACCCTGTGTTGGCAAACCGAGTCTCAGAGCGAAGCAAACTGATGGGACAGCAGGCTCTGGGCGAGGCTGGGCTGAGGGCTTGCACAGGCACTGCTGGTCACACTGGATCCAGGACTTGGCGAAACAGGCAGGCTGGAGACCGAAGCACTCTCCCCGTCTGAACCAGCATCATCATCGTGATGGGAGTGGTGCTGTTGGGTGACCACCACTCTACAAGACAGGAGAGGGGAGCACACGATAATCAAGTTCATTTACTTGGGTCTTAATTAGTATGCAATTAATCCTAACCCACTCTAAGTAACTCTGATACTGTGTTTAAGCCTGTGGAAAAGTTTTAACACACCACCCTAGCAAGTATTTCAACAACAAACATAATGGAGGATGATCTTTATGCCTTTTATAGTCCAACTAAATATGCAACTCTGTTTACCGAAAAAGAAAGCTGAAAGTAATCCTTTAATCATGTTCTATGCATTTTGCCCCGTTATGCTAAATATAACACAATATTTTATTAAAAGGTACCCTGCAATACAAAACCGTTTTTACTTGTATTTATTGAAATATGTTAGGTCCATATGTGTTTGTGTTATGTCGTGAATGTGAAAATAAACTGCTACCTCGTCTGTCAGCTCTAGCCACTGAAAAGAAATAAGCAGAGAAATCAGGCCAATTACAAAAGCTGGTCAGTCTGACGTGGTGTTGCCTGAGCTCATTACTATTCATGAGCTCGCCCAGTGGCGTTGGGTAAAGGATTCTGACAGCCAGGCTCTCATTGGCTAGCTGTTAGCCAATCAGATTCAAACAGCTTAGCTTGTTGAATATTAATGACAACTGGCAGAAATCGAGCGGAGTCTTCCCTTTAGGCTTTCTATACCACGCTAGAATGGCTTGAAACAAGGTAACCAAGGCATTTTTTCCACAAAACATGTCACAGAGTCCATGGTAGAACTTCAGACATTACCACAAAGTAATGAAATAGGTGTGGCAGGGCACCTTTAACCTAATTTTACACACATACAGGGATGATACCAAGGAGAATTCCTGCAAACGAAGGATGTAACTAAATATTACATATTAATTTAATATTTTGCACTGGATCAGCACTTAGATTGACCCAATATTTGTTCAATACTTTGTTCTCTGAATTTGTAAGGGAAAGGACAGCAGAATCTGTGCTTTTATTTTTATGTTCTGTGTGTGTGTACCTGGATCTGGATGGGCCGACGAGGTCATGTCTGTGGGGTTCAAACCTTGAGATGTAGCTACACTTGGACCACTAGGGAGACACAAAGACACAACCACAGAGGAAGACAGATTGGTTTCTGGAATTTTCAAATCAAACCGCTGATTTTTGTAATTCATAAAATAGATTACATTCATTATTTATTCAGACACATTGATTTAATCTTGCCAGAGTTCCTCACCATGTGAACAGGGTCATTGGTTCCCAGATGGACTCCTTTCTCGCAGAGAGTCTTCAGCAGACTGATTCCTGAACGTAACACACAAACACAGAATCCATTAAATCTGGATGAACTCCCCCGGCAGTTTCAGTGTTTTCTCTGCCCTCTGTGCGATAAACAGCTCCTGTGTCTCCTTCAACTATGACAGAGATCTAGTCCTCTGTTCGAGTGGTGTGCAGCAGGACCAGGAGGTTTCTGAGGGAAGCTGCAAGTGTTAAAAAGGTCTAAAACGTGTTCAAAAAGTAAAAGCGGATGGTCTGTGGAAGACCCTGGGGTTGAAAGCTAAAGTTGATTCTCTTCTTTGTCTCATTCAATAGCCTAAATAACAAACCATTTCACTTATCAACAATCAAGAATGACACCGCTGGACATTTTCCACACCTGCTTTCAAATATATTTGATCACACAAACTGCTGCTTCAGCTTCAGGGGTCTATCGTTTGACGAATAGATATACAGTATTGCATATATGAAACAACTTACAATCATATAACATTAACCCACACAAACAATTTCAGATGTGGTTCCAGTTCCTGCCATGTTTAACTTTAGCGCAGCCTCAAAGCAAGTGTAAATTTATGTTCCATAAGGGTCTGAAAAAATACATCAACGCCACTGAGAGCAGTATAGTTGTAGTGAAAATACAGTGCATTTAGGGAACACACACACACATACCTTTTGTCCTGTTGTTCCAGTACTTCTGCTCCCACTGGTCCAGCAGGATGTTGAGGTATCTCGGACACTCGAAGAAGCGAAGGTAGCGGGAAGAGGACGGCGATGGGAAAATTCGCTCAAACTGTCCAAGACGAGTCAGCTCGTCTTCACTCTCTGCCAGCACGCGGACATCTTCTGGAGTCAAGACGTCCAACACTGTAGAGAGGAAGTCCTGACAGAGACAGAAGGAAAGAGAAAAGGGGTAAACTTGCTACTAGGCTTAAGATTTTTATTGCCAACGAATACTTCTGGTAATGTTATGCACATGACCAATCAAGAACCGTAAACCTTAATAAAACCAGCGCTCATCATCACCCCCAGCATCTCCACCATCAGCGGTTACAGTGGTAGTGCATACATGTAGAGATTTAAAACCTTGGATATGGAGCTGCTTATCTTGCACCCAATTAAGTTATTATTTAAACCTAGATGAATATGCTTTTTCTCGATTAAATGCACTTATTTTAATATATGATTTACCTCTGATTTAGATTATATTGCCACGTTTATATTTATTTACCTGGTCGGCGTAACGTTGTGTGAGGTAAAAGGCCCGTTTAACCTTCTCATCAGCAGACAGATCTGGCTTGGTCCTCTCCCTGTTTCCGCCACACAGACTATAACACACACACGTACACATACACACACACACACACACACACAGACACACACACAGACACAGAGAGAGAGAGAGAGAGAGAGAGAGAGAGAGATGTTGATTAAACTGTAAGGTCTTTTCAGTGGCTGTAGTCTGAGTTGGATTATATTTGAAGTTGTTCATAAATTGTGACCAGAATTACTGAGTCTTATCTTAGTCACAGTAGCCCATGTGTAGTACACAAACTCCTGGACACTTCAGTGCTTTTGTTTAATCTTTTAAAACGTTCTTGTGGCAGCGATAGAGGCAGTGATGTGTGATGGCCGGTTGCATGATTGGCCACCGCAAGCGTGACTTGGGGTTGCGTTTTCTCCAAAAGTTCAGTTGGTCTCAACCTCAAACCCCGCCGCAGCCTAAACGCACTACCCCCAATCAAAATGAACGAAGAGACCTGCGTTTTTGCCGGGCCGTCTGGCGGCAGATGCCGGCTGTGTGAATGCCCACTAACACCTCCTCCGTACCTGCTGGTGGAGCTGGAGGTGCTACTGCAGGAGGCGACCAGGTCATCTCTTTGGGGAATACGGAAGCCAGCCAGGTTCAGGAGGTCTGCGATCATCTGACCCTTAACTGAAACATCCAGCGCGGTGTTGGAATGGAGGCTGGACCAGAAACACAACAGTTACTACATATAGTTTTAAAATCACTGTTTGTGTGTGTGTGTGTGTGTGTGTGTGTGTGTGTGTGTGTGTGTGTGTGTGTGTGTGTGTGTTACCTTGGAGATATGTTGACCTCCAAGATCCAGGGTTTCAGCTTCTCATCCAGCATGATGTCAAAGCCGAACAGCTCGTGGCAGCTGTAAGGCGTCCGGACATGCATCTTCAGCAGACTGTTAACGTACGGTTCTGACCTGATGACCAGCACACAGGAGATTTCATAACCATTATTATTTCATTATTTTAAAATGACACCTCTAACAGAGTCTCTAGTCATTTAGATAGATATATAGATATTTACTGATCCCTAAAATGGGAAATTACAGTTTTACAGCAGCAAAATATCAGTCACACAGCACAGCATAATAGGATACAATATACATACATACAATATACATGAAATTATAGGATACAATATACATACATACAATATACATGAAATAATAGGATACAATATACATACATACAATATGTACATGAAATAATAATAGGATAGAAAACAGTACAAGAACAAATATTTAAAATATATACAAGTTGGGAATACAAAATGTACAACTGCTTAACTAGTAATGATAAAGATGTAGATAAACCTATTGTGCAAGTTGCACTTAGTGCAGATGTGATGTCTATGTGCTTACCACTTTAGCCCTAGACTCCCCACCTATACCGTCTCCATTACACCCAGAACAAAAAAAAAAAAAAAAGATTCCTCTGAGATTTGTTAGTCAGGGTTGTGTCAAAAACACCAACGCAAAGAACCCTGAGATGTGATAAAGCTAAACTTGCGTGCAAAACAAAATTCTATTTGCCCCCACCAATGAGCACACTGACTGCATCCCAGTTAAAGGGTAACTACTTTTTTTTTTTTTTCAATCTGGAATCTTTTTTTCCTGTTTTTGTGTCTAAGTGACTGATGGGAACAACAGTCTTTGAAATTGGTCCAGTATTAAGCTACAATGGAAGTTAGTAGGTCAATTGTGCAGCTTGTATTTGCCACTGACAGGCTCAGATTAATATGAAAGGAAAACTTAATGTATTAGTAAACTAGTTTCGAAGACTGCCTTTGGCATTACTCTCATTACGCTTAAACTTTCATAAATAATAAAACAAAGAAAAAAAACGAAATGGTTAAAACTTACGCAATGACTGTTTTGATCACAATGTCTTTAATCTTCTCCCAGATCAGAGTGGTGTTGACTCCCCTAGAACCAAGATACTGCCACAAGGCCTTCAAAGCCCTGAAAAACACACACACACACACACACACACACACACACACACACACACACACACACACACACACACACACACACACACACACACACACACACACACACACACACACACACACACACACACACACACACACACACACACACACACACATTGTTGTTGGGGGAAACATGCTCAGGCACCATACACATAACAGTAGCAAAGATGTGTCACAGGCTCTAGTTTCACTTTAACAAACCATTTGTGTCCCTGGCAGGCCTTGTCATCGCTGTTGGACTGGTATTCAGAGTTTTTCTTGTTGACGCTGTAGTTGGTCAGATGCATGAACTTGTTACCCAGAGTTTTCATGGAAGACGAATACCTAAAGACGAGAAACACAAATGTGGAATTAAATCAATTATGGCCTCTATTATGAGCTTTTTGCAAGTCTCTGACACCGTCCTTCAGTGTCACCAATCAGGCCCATAGACGTGTGCATCATATTTGTATGAACCAATCTACAGTATTTGGCCTTGTCACCGTGGATGATGTGACGAAAACGTACTTGCAGCTGGCGAATCGAACCAGTCCGTCAGAGAAGATGTAAATTCTGAGCGGGTCGTAGGTGGTCACGTAGACATAGATCCGCAGGTCAAACTTGTTTCCACTGATGAGGTAGGGCTTGTGTAGGTACCTGCAAAACAAGACCCGGATAAAAACGTGTTATCCTAATGACTGATGAATAATGTAGTGTACCTTCACATTTTCAACTTCTGGTAGATGATCTCTGTCCTACTAAGTTTTAACGCATTATTTAAGAAGAAGAAGAAGTCAGAGTGAGGGGCGTGCAGCGGTCGATGGACAGGCACCCTGAGCAGTTGGGGGTTCGGTGCCTTGCTCAAGAGCACCTTGGCAGTGCCCAGGAGGTGCACTGGAACCTCTCCAGCTACCAGTCCACCGCCATACTTTGGGACTTGAACCAGCGACCCTCCGGTTGCCAACCCAACTCCCTTCAGACTGAGTTACTGCCAACTAGGGCTGTTGGAACGAATTACGAAAGTTGAATATAATTCGATTAGTAAAATAATCAATACTATTAAAATTCTGAAATTAATATTCAAATTCGAATGTTGGCTAACGTTAGCTAATCTCCCTCTTCTCATGTCTGATGAACAATAAGTTACGGGAGTGAGAAACACAAGGCATTGTGAGGTCTTAACGTCACGGAGCTAACGTTACGTTGTTACGGGGGGTGTAACTAGACTAGAAATCGAAAGAAGGATGGGAAATAGATTTAACATGACTTTAAAATCGACATCCACCAAGCCCAAATGCTTATGTTATCAATAGTTAGCTTGTTCTGGTTTCCTAACTGCGTCGCGAGTTATAGGAGCTTAACCCTTGTGTTGACTTCGGGTCAAATTGACCAGTTTTCAATTTTTGTTTTATAATGGGACGTAGAAATAAGCGCTGAAAATGTAAAGAAGAAAAATTTTACAATTTAAAATGTTGGAAACAGCAAAAACAAACTTTTTTTTTCTTCAAGATTGACGGGAAGACAACACAAGGGTTAAGGTCAGCTGGGAGCTTCATGGAGACAGCTAAAGTTAATGTTAGCTGCCCTACAGCTGTCAGAGTTAACTTTGACTTCGTATATTACCTTCTAATAGCTGTATTCTCAGTAACGTGACAATCTGCAAGAAACAGGTTGCTTATAAATCACTAAAATAGTAGTGACAGCACAGTTTGGCTTGGTTATCAATGCCGTTAGCATCGTGGCTAACACTATTGTTACTTAGTTTATGACAGATCGTTTTGGCTGTGCTTTCTAACATGAGGTCATTGTGCTAACCGAGCAATGTTAGCCTTTACACTTGTTAGATCATGTTTCATTATAGAGTTCTCTGCTGATATGCGTTTGTCACTGTGTGCTCGTGGTGGAAAATGTAAACCGAGAGCAGCTTGCCAAAAATGCAATGCGCCATGACGTAGGTCCCCTTCAAGGCCAGGCTTATGTTGGAAGTCCCTCTAGTGGACAGACAGTGTAACAACAACAACCACATGCTTATAGTGGCATAGTGTCACTGGGCACTGACAGCTCTACTGCCAACCCCCATTTAGCAGTCTATTCTGGGCTACTTACTTCTGGACCAGTAGCGGTCTCTTGCGAGGCATCTGGCTCCATTTGTGGATGACCTGGATGCCTATTCCTCTGGCTGACGCAGGCTATTACAGATGAGAGGGGTTAAACAGAATGTAATAAAACAGGAACAAAAAATAACACAAACACACACATTTACCTAAACATCATACTGTATTTTTCCTTAAGCACCGTAATCTAGATGACTCATTTTGGCACATTAATTAATTCCCAAACATCTAACTTGTTTCACCTTATACAGAAATCAGCCAATTATCAACATTAAGGTTTAGGGTTGCCGCAGTGTCCCAGGCGCCAGGTTTGTGCGAAAAAGAATGACGTCATCCCGCACAATTGTAATTAGGCACGTGCTGCGCTTTCCATTTCCACATGGACGGCTGTGAAGACTAGCAGAGCAGGTTCGCCTGTACAAATGTGTATGATTCGTCATGTACAGACCACAGGGTGTCAAATGGTCTTAAATCAGTGGTAAGAGAGAGCTGCAACACTAGGAAAAGAAGACGCACACGAGATGGCGTTGTCCAAGCTGAAAAAGGGCCTCATGGGAAGAGTGTTCGTAACATCAAGGGGCGGACAGTAATTTCAACTTGAATGTAAGTGACCGCAACGTTGATAATTAGAGTACACAAATGCAATGTTCGGCAGTACATCGGTGTTTACTACTGTTGTCAGGCAGCTAACTTTCCTTTACTTCTTCTTTACTACTTCTTGCTTATTCACAGATTATTTTGTTGGTACGCGCCCTTGTGTTTTTGGAGAATACTGCAATACTGAACAATGCGTGAAGCATAAAACGTCTTTGTGAATGCTCATAGCTTGCGCGCCATCTACGGAGGCCTGCACCACCGTGTCTTGCGTGAATATAAACAAAGCAAACTTATTATCCAGCAACTGAAACCCAAATTCAATGTCATTTTACACGGTTTGCTTGCAGCCACAAAATCCAAAACACAAGTTCAGTAAACTAACAAAATGATGATCTACTAGCAGAACATACAGGTTTGATGATCCATTTCTGCCGGGAGCCACTGTCCTCCCAGGCCTTGCGTAGCAGCTTGATGTCCTGAGGAAGGACGAAGGTGCGGGGGAAAAAGCTGAACTCTTGTTTGCCAAAGCGAACCTGCATCTTGGACAAGTTCCTCCACAGCCGGTCCTTTCTGCCAATCTGAAATGTTCCCGGGAAGTGGTTCAACTAGGACAAAAACAACACCAACACAGCCAAGTTAAGGGTAATCCTGGACAGAAGATGTAAAAAGTAATGTAACAGTTTCCCTAAAAATAAGGCGTTCTGTGATGAGAATCTGGGATGAGAATATGTATGGTTTCTCACCTTCTGGTGCTCTTCGAGGGCTTTGAAGGCAGGAGACTTCATATGGTGTCCCCAGCAGCCCAACCAGTCGTGGCTTTCTACATTTACAACAGCGCAAAACACAGATTTTGGTCATCCAGGACAATTATCACAGTTATGCGCTTTAACAACAACCAAAGCTTTTGGGGTCGTTTAAATATTTTCCCTCTGTTTGTAGTCTGCGTGCCTGTGGCGCTTACACTGAAATCATCTTTTAGGTACAAGTGTCTACTAAACATTACCTGCAAAAAACTTTTTTGTTGCCCAAAATCATTTGTATACATTTTGACCAAGAAATATGTGACCACATCAATTTAAAGTGACTTCATGCATATAATCAGTCAGTGTGTGAGACACAGAATTGTATACATTGGATTTACAATTAATCATAACAAACAGGGACAGACTTGAAAATAAGCACAAAATCTGTTTCACAGAATTATCTGTACTATATGCTACCTATATATACACACACAACCGCTTCTGAGTTATGTGTTGCAATTGAATATGTATTTTAGCAGCAACGGTCACTGCCACACACGTGATTACTTACTTTTGGTGACTTTGAAGTGTGATCTGCCGATTGTGTGTTTGACAATATTTGGAGTGACGGTGCTTATCTTCCATTTTAACAGTCGCCTTTGTTCGGCTGGCAGCAGTTCCACTGTAACACAAAAGTTGTATTTATTTTATAACCTTATTTAATACCTTAGTAATACACATCATGCCAACACAGACCACTGTCATGGTGTAAATAAATAATCAATATGTTGGTATAAGATAAACATGTTGAGTAAAATAATTAAGTTAAATAAAAAGGCAATCACGTTCAAACTGGCTAAAAGGTCCAATATGTAATATATTTACTGTAACATAATAAAATGACCCCAATGCGTCATCAGATATTAAGGAAACATGCTGAGTTGAAATACCATCTTTTCTGACTACAACGCTAATGCCAGTATTTTCTCCTTTTGAAATTGTCTGTTCCGAGACAGCTTAGAGCCCAAAAGGACGCTGAGTTGGCTTATTCCCCCCTTAACAGGTAAGCATTAGCTTCAGGCTAATTTATCCCAGCTACAAGGGACGGGCATTTTATGTCATTTCAACATTTGCGTACTCACATTGAATTATATAGCTAGAGTACCCAAGTTGGTTACTCGCAAAAACAAATTGAGACACAGCCAGTAAAGTGATCCTGACTGGTCCTGGTTAACGCCGCCATGCTAACCCTGCTAACGTTACAAGAGGACTAGGCAAGCGGGCCACGGCTGTTTACAACGTGTAACGTTAGCCTGTTCAGTGGCCGTAGCAGACAATGGTGAGTTATTTTAAGCCAAGAGAGGGGGGCTGTAAATCGGGAAGAGAGGACCGTGAGTTTGCAGTGTGTTTAGCGATTGTTGCCGTAATTCTAAGCCAATAAAGTGTGTTCAGTCGGGTGGAGAGGACGACAAGGTAGTTATTCTTAGCGGTTCCTACCGTAATTCTAAGCCGAGGAAGTGTGTCTGTCTGTTGGGTACAGAGCACGGGCTTCTATGACTGTCAATATAGCCAGCATCTAACGTTAGCTACGCCGCCGTGCTGTGAAGTAATGTCTGGCTATGTGAGACAAGCGTCAAGCAACATTGTTGTGGACAAAGAAGTTAATCACAATCACTGAAATTTCGTTACATTATTTTACAACAACCAAAGCTTTTGGGGTCGTTTAAATATTTTCTCTCCGTTTGTTGTCTGCTTGGGCTTGCCATTTTCTAACATGACGTCCTGAAAACTCTCCTACTTCTATAGCTACTTCATGTTCACACAACAGACGTGCGTGTCCTGACCTTTCTCATTGGCGGTGCTGAAGTAGAGGGTTGGGGGGATGAGGGGGAACAAACTGGGAACCAAAGCCGGTTTCTCCTCTCGATCATCTTCCGCCCCCAATGCCATTGGCTCCTCAACACTGAAAAAAAGAAAGAGAGAGAAAGAAAGAGCGAAGGCAAACCGATTTAATGATTGGTTTAGTGGACATCCAAATACATGCAGCCTCTCTCTTAGCTAGACCAACATCATAGCAGTACGATATTTAGCTGTTCATAACGAAGGGAGAAGGTACATGTGATGGTCAGTTTGAGAACTATGATCTTGATTGTGTTCAAAAAAAATAAATTCATATTAATGACAAGTTTGGTTTATATCAGTGACCGAAACAAGCGTCTGTGTTGTACCTAGAACATTTTTTTGTGAAGCATTCTTTGCCGTCCTATCTCATAAAACAGGGGTTCCCAACCTTATTCCGGGACCCCTTTTCTATCTTTGAATAAAGTGACGACCCCTGACTAGTGACATATTTTATGGATACTTCATATTATATTCAATGCATAACAATGATAGTACAGAATAACTGATAAACTCTACAACTAAAGCAAATAGTAACACATTTTTAGCAGATTATTTCCTAGAAAATATGAGGGATGGGGGTTCCTGTTAGGAACTTTTAATTCTCTGTATTATTTTTTTTTTTTTTAACAATACATACTTGATAGACTTATCTTTAGACAAATGTAGTGATTTCTTCTCCCTGATGAAATATATATATATAAACATTTTTTAAAGTTGTCCTACAACCTTTAAAATCAAGAAGGCCTTGCGACCGCCCGTGAAGCTTTGGCGACCCCTAGTGTGGGTCAGAAACCCTAGGTTATCATAGAGGAGTTTCCATTTCAACAAATATATCAAACCACATTTGAAAGAGATAAATCTTACAACTGTGTAGTTAATAAAGCACAGACTCTACACACAGACATTCCGATTATACGTTTACTTTCTATATGTTGCATGTAAACACCATCTACAATGACTGTTTGTGTTTTCTGTTGAAGTCTGCCCGGCCCCTGCTCTTTCGGCACCACAGCTCTGCTTACCTTTTTACTATTAAACGAGCAAATTGCTCACAACTAAATTAAAAAGTAATGCAGCTTGAGTCATGTTCACTGACTTCTCACTTACGGAAGTTGGCATCCAGTCACCACTCTAGTTTGTAACACAAGTCGAGTGTGGACTGGATGGATGCCTGTTTGTACTATGCGCTAGGAACGTGGTGCTTGTGTTCATTTGCAGTTAGAGACCCCACACAGAGTGCATTTCGAACTGAGCGTTGAGACAAATGAAGGAGCCCTTCTAGAAGGAGACTTTCCGATATACCTAAAATGAATGTTCCCACAAATTGTAATACTACTATTCACAGAGACTAGGCAATGTAGCCAGTGGAGACCCAATTAAGGTATAATTAACCTCAACAAAGTAACACTGTAGCAAGATGAGAGCCAGTTGTATCCGTGCAATGTATTTCTAAAAAAAATAAAATGTCTGAAACAGGCAGTTGCAAGAAAGTCCAACATTTCAACATAACACCGTTGTTCACATCAGACAACCACAAAATAATGAGAATTTATAAACGAGAAAAAGAAAAAAAAAAAAAAAAAAAACTTACATGACAGTCATATAGGAAGGAAGGAAAGATGGATAAACCGATGGATGAAGGAACAGGTGATGATGTTTTCCTCATGCAGATCTTTTCTCTTAAATAAAGCCCTTCCACCACCGACAGGTATACACTGACATTACAGCTAGACTAGGCTAACTTAACACTATACTAGACATACAGGAACTATAGCTTTCAGGAAAGGGTAGGGAGGTGATTGGGTGTATGTAAATGAACACAAACAAATCAGCTGGTTGCGGGGAAAGGAGGGGACAATAGCGGTCCCTATCCAGGTTGTTTTAACAGAGAATCAGCCCCGAGTCTTTGGTGGGGAGTTCCATTGTTGAATAGGCCAACATAGTGGAGAACAATATGATGCACAATGCAGCAGACCTTTCCACCACGCTCTGCTGCTTTCAGCCTCTTTTAACAATTGCAGTGAGAGTAAATGAAAGAGAGAGAGAAAGAGTCCACAAGGATCTGATGGATATACATTTTATGCCAGTAAAGAGACCAATTAGAAACCAGGGCTTGGATGTTGGGCGGTCCAAGGAAAAGACAGACATTTTGAAGTTGAGAAAAAAAAAGAAATTCTCGACACCAAAAGCATTAAATGGACAAAAAGTTTTTGCAGTTGACTACAGTGTACAGGAAGAAAATAAACACTGTTATTTTCTTAAGTTATTGACTAATTTAATTTCATCTGCCCAGCAGTTATTTATAGTGAAGCCACGGGGGGGGGCTTTAAAAACACTTAGTACACAAAGTAGGCGATTTGTATGATTTGAATGGCTGCCAACAGTGATTATGCTTCACTAGTAGGGGTGGGGGGAAAAATCGATACAGCATAGTATCGCGATATTTTTCGTGGCAATACTGTATCGATACACAGATGCCAAGTATCGATCTTTTATGATATATGTGTTGGTCAGTTTGTCTGCTTGACAATCCCATTTTGCAGCAATAAAATTGAAGTGAGATGAACAAACAGAGAAATGTATCTTTTTAGATAAAACAGATGTTGACAAAATTGTCCTTTGGGGACATAATTTGAAATTGGGAAAAATTTGAAGTTGGAAAAAAGGTAGTACATTGCAATATATCGCAGAATATTGCAATATGTTTAAAATCGCAATAATATCGTATCGTGACATAGGTATCGTGATGATATCGTATCGTGAGGCCTCTGGTGATTCCCACCCCTATTCACTAGGTGCACAAGAGGAAAAAAACAGGAGTAAGCATACAACAACAGAGAGTGTGGCGGAAAGACTCTAACGCTTAACCCTCTAACAGAGCGAGTGTGGATTTACACATTTGTAGAAAATGGAAGGCTATCTGCTCCGTGATAAAGAACATCGACGTCATTGTGAGAGGTCGTCCGCATCAGTCACTGTTTATGTTCTTGTGGTTACCTCGATTGTCAACCTAAATAACCGTTTGGGGTTATAGAGTGCGCCTTACCAAGAAAGGAGAGCGATGGATGCGGTCGATGAGGTGCCAGTGATGGACGAGCAGTCTGAATCATCTGAAGACCACAGCCAGTTAAAATCAATTAAGACAATTAAATCAGCGGTTTAGGACATAAACAGAGCAAACTGCCTGCTGCTAAAGGCATCTTAAGTACTCAGAGGTTTGTGTGTGTGTGTGTGTGTTAAAATCTTACCATCATCACTACAGGCATTTTCCAACTCATCAGGCAGCTCCTCCTCAGCTCCATCCATCTGCATAACACAATCCTGGCTGGAAACATTAATATGAGGCAAAGTATTCAGATTAGACTGGGGGGGGGGGGACGACGACACAGAACAGCATCTATTGGTTGAGAAGCAATTAGCTGGTGCTCACCCAGACAGGGAAGTCTCTCCAACCAGACCGTTGTCTGTCGCCGAGGGTGAGGAAGAGACCGAAGATGAAGAGGACATGGAGGCAGGCTGTCCCTGCCTGGTCAGGTGGATGGCGGAGATCTGAGTGGTCACCAATCCCACCAAGGCTCCTGCAGGACTGGAGGCCACCGCTACAAGGGTAAGATCACTCTTTGAGTCAGCAAATTTGTAATGGCCCATTTAGGTGTTCATGCATGCTACTTTGGAACAGATTATTAAGCCTGTCAGACTCCTCAAGGCACGGCCCATGTCAGGTTGGGTACCGTTTGGATTTTTACGACTCCTTTGCCGAACCGGTACATTCAGAACAATTCCGATTCCTAAACAGATTCTTGAAAAACTGAAAAATGACATCAAAGAAAGGCTTTTACGTCCGATTATGTGAGCCCAGAGGGAAAATATGGCATTTTAAAAGTAGCCTACATTTACGGTAGCTAGCTAACGGTAGACTACAGATAAAGTGTGAGATTATTACGTCCGTTTCAGAGCGACAGAGGGAATATATTTCAGTCGACACATTAATTGGACTACTACGGTCCGATGCCTACCGGTTGCGTAGGAACTGGTTCCATAGTGGAACCAGGTTTCAGTACCCAACCCTAGGCCCATGTTTTTTTTGTGCCTAGTTGACTTCATGATGTTTCATGGGATTTCACGGGAAAACAAATGAACCACAAGGTAACACTTCATAATAACCATCACTAATAAATGGTAACTTGATAGTTATTTAAACTTTATTTAATTTTTTTATTTTACTGTTAACAAACAATAAAATCATGATTTAAACAATGTTTACAAATTATTGGTAATGTTATAGCCTAATATATGCTAGGTTATCAATAGATTAGTGTAATATAAAATAATAAGTTTATACATTTAGTTAGTTAATACTTTGTCAATGGTTAATAATTGTTTTGTAAAACATCTATAAACATTATTTGGGTGGCTATTATAAAGTTGAAACTAATACTTATAATAATACGTAAATTATTAATAAATGGTTTATAAAGCATCAAGTAACAATGGCCCCATGAAATCTTTTTTGGCAATCTATAAAAGAGATGATTATTTGTACACTGATAATAACTATCCTAATACTGTTTATAGATGCTTTACAAAACAATTATTAACCATTAACATGGTTTTATATTCATCAGATGCAACTTTATAATAGCCATCCAAATAATGTTTATTGACGGTTTATAAACAATTTCTTAATCATTAACAAATACTTAATATAATATATAAAAACGTTATGATGTGAGCAAAAACAAGCTGTTAAAGGTCACCTATTATGCTTTTCTGTGTTTTTTGTCATATCTACAAAAGTTAAAATGTCCTGGGTTTTGTACAGTACGTTTCACAGTAAACCAATAATTCTGATTACCTGTGAAGGCATCCAGCAGTGTGGGCTGCTTCTCCTGAGTGGCACTGACATTGGCAGTGAGCACAGTTGGCATGGGGCCATTGGGAAAGGGACTGGCTGCTGGAGGACTGATTCTCCTGCGTGCGGACAAGGTGCTTCCCGGTGGACTTTGACTTCCTGGGGCCTGCTTTAGGTCTAGCAAAGCTATCGTTTGGGGCTTGCAGTTTGCGGTTGCTGCCACCACCGCTGGAGGACCACCTCTTACTACCAACTGATTGTCTAAAGCAGTTATTGTTGTGCAACCGTTTTGTGTCTGACTGCATTCTGTTGTTCTAGCAGAATGGCTCCTCCTTGTAGTTGATGTTGTCGTTTCTCTTGCTGTGCTTCTTATTTCTGCTTTTGTGCTGTCAGTGCTGGAGGCATCCTTTCCCAGTGCTGCCCCCTGATGTTCACAGAGAGTAAGGCATAGAGGAGGCACTGATGGCAAGGAGGAACAGTCTGCAGCTTCAGGCTAAAAAGACAAAACAAGAAAAGGGTCAGATGTGCAAGAGGCAGTATTTGGACCTATTCAAAAATCAACATGTCAGTGGTCCCTGGTGGAGCGCTCTACTGTGCAGCCACTAATTACTTGGTGGCCGAAATGCAGATGTCCTATATAGTTCTAAATGGACAGCAGGAGCTCCAAAAATCACCCTTAAATGCAAACAACCTGTCTTTTTCAACATTCTTAGGGTCACTTTAAGACCAACACTGTATGGATTTAATGTTAAGAGTTGTATATATAACATCTTTTTTTTTTTTATATTTGGGGAAATTTCTTAACTAAAACCTTTCCTGATGTGGCTTCCACATTGGGAAACAATCAAAACTGATGATCCAGGCCACAAGCCGAAACACGTTGGTCTAACAGTAAAGTTATTTATTACTTCTAGTAATAAGTGTTGCTGAAGTAAGTTTCACCTCTTGAAACATCAATACTCACCATCAGCTTGTCAGTTTGCTGCAGAGTGGGCTGTCGTTTGACGAACAGGTCTTGATGACAAACTAACGAAAGCGGCTCCAATCCATGCGGTGCATCACCCGTTGCAGCCTGACGTCTGCTCGTTGCTAAACCGTTCCCAGGTTGCGATGGTTGGAGCGACACACATTTCTGCACGTTACCCGTCAGCTGGACATTAAACCCAATCGGGCATTCCTTCTTGGGGATGGAGGAAGGACCACTGGTCTCTGTGATACCAGCCTGCTTCAGTCCTGTTGACAGTACTTGGTTTGGGGTTTGAATCCCATTAAGTTGTCGTGGCAGGTTTGGAGACCCTTCTGGCACAGCGGCGAGTTGGCTCAGGGGCTCTTTGTTTTTTCCGTCCCCATTCTCCCCGACAGAAACCACTGTCGTCTGCCTCAAGGGGGACGCAGATGAGGCAAGACTGGAGGAGAACGGTTTGGCTGGATCCTTTCTCCTGGATAGCTCTAGTGAAGTATGACTAAAAGGCACTTTAGCAGCCACCACTGTCTTGGCATGTGTATTGACAGAGGTTGTAGTGGTGGGACTATCTGCACTGGAGCAAGCCCGAAGCTTCGCCCCACCCCAGGGGGAAGACTGGTTGGTGGGCATGGCACCGCCACGAATGTGTGGTTTTTTTCTGAAGAGCAACGTTCAGCGGCAGAGGTCTTGGGTGGAGATTGATAGGCAGGATAGGAATAACAGTCGAGACAAGACCTAAGCCTGAGGTGGAGGAAAGGTTCTCTTTCCTAAAAGACCCCCTGTTCCTCCTGGCAGCTCCCCACTTAATGAGTGTTTTTTTTTCTGTAGGAATGACTTTTGAGATGTCAGCTCCAGTGGAATGGAGTAAACGTTCTGTTGGTCACTGTAGATGGACTACAAGTTCTTGAAAAATCCTGACCAACAGTAAACATAACTGCCCCCACAGATGCAGTGACAGCAGGACAACGTTAGGTCTTGGTAGCGATGCTGGGTTAAGGGTTAAGCCTTCACGTGAGGCTCAGACAGGCAGGCACGTGAGGTTTTTTTCTTCTGAGGCAAAGTGGTTCCCACTCTAACTAACAGTCACGCTCAGAGTTTGATATAAGACCGAGGACAAGTCAATAAGTCTCGAGGACATCGCTGATGGCGACTGAGCTAGAAGCAGTTTCCCCTCCGTCTTCTCAACAACTCTGGGGGTGAAAAGTGAACTTTAGACTGCATACTTCGCCTCACACCAACGTGCCAGTTCGTAGAGGAGAAGGTGGTGTCCGTGGAGTTCTCATATCTTCTTCAGTTGATTCACAGCAGGCAATAAACCAACAACTTTCACCACTGAAAATACACAAGCAGAGAAGCAGAGTCAGTCTGACAGAATCTGAGCAAGTATCAGAAGACCATGTAGTCCCTCTTATATGGAAAGAAAGTCACACAAAACCCTTTTAATACAGAAACCAACAATGAAAGTTATCGGTTATCTCTTCACCAGCTGTTAAAAAAAATATTTTTTATTTTATATTAGGCCTCAGCAGACTGATCTCATAAAGTGGCGTATGTATGACACGCCAATTCGTATGCCATTTTGGCGTGTTATCAAAACGCCTAATCGCTTTTTAGCGTGTTTATCAACGCAGTTCGGCCGCCAGTGACCTACATTACGTGTGAATTTTCGCCGTAGCGAGTAGTATGAAGGGGCGTAAGTCCACAGGTGGAGTTTAGTTGGGGTGGCGGATTGGTAAAACACAGGACTTTCACCCAGGAGAGCTGGGATCGCATCCTGCGTATGGCATTTTTCAGCCGTTTTTCTTTCTTTTTTTGTTTATTATTGTTTATTATTGTTTTTTAAGCCTTCCCCAATGTTTCTTTCCTAAACCCAACCATTTATTGTTGTCCTAAGCGTATTTTTGTTGTTTTTTGTGTTACTAAAGCCTTTCCCAGTGTTCTTTTCCTAAACTTTTTTTTGTTTTTTACACGCATGTGACGTTCTCGCGATAGTACGTCAGGTTCTCGCAATAACATGCAACGTGGCGAAGCCACGTGGTGTGTATGTTTACATCCGCTGTATACATGGATAGCTCAAAATGCGTACATATAACACGCCATTTGGCTTTAGGAAAGTGGCGTGTATGTTTAGGCGAAGTCATGATGCCAGGTTGGCCTCAGAACTGCAGTAATGTGACCCACTTTCTTGGTCTTTGTGAGGATTTGAGCAGCAGTGTTCTGAAACAGCTGCAAGCTCTCCAATTGCTTTTTTTGATGATAAATGTTTTTCCAAATCCTTTGAGATATAAGTCCTTTAACCCTTGATATATTATTAAGGTGATAGTAGGCTGACTTTGTAATCGTCTTAATGTGGCTTATGAATGAAAAGCAAGATGTCTAAATCAAGAAATCCTACGAAAACGTCACAATATATTTGAGAATGTTGCCAGCCATTTTTCTTTAACTACGTATTTTGAAGTAGGGCTGCACAATATATCGTTTTTTTAAAACACCATCGCAGTGTTAACTGGGGCACACATATCACGAAAGGCTGCGACATATCGCGAAAAACACTGATTTTTCATCAGTAAAAAAACTGCACTTTAAAATCTAACTTTCTTTAATGGTGCCTTTATATATTCCATTCAACGTCCAATGTATTCAATAGCAGAATGTTGGAAATTATTTCATTTGTTTTAAATTCAACAAGCAAATTCTTGTATTTCAGCAGAATAGTGAAAGGAGCAGAAATGCAGAACTGAGTAGGATACACTGTATCGGTTTATTCATATCGTTATCGCATATCGCACATTTTCCTCATATCGTGCCGCCCTATTTCGAAGTCTCTTTGCAGCAGGCGTCGTGCTGAAACCAGCCAACACTGCTGTCGATGTGATGGATTTCAACCACTCCCCTCTGGCAGGTGGCCCCTCAATCAGCACCAAACCCTCCAGACACAAGAACAGCTTCTTCCGGGCTGCAGTGGGCCTCATCAGCCAAAGACCGGGACCTCCAGTGACAGACCGGTCTATGTGACAGACTCTTAGACTGTATACAAACTACAACTTCTATTGTACATATTTGTTATAGTGTTTTTTTTGTTTTACATATTTTTATTTCAATATGTATAATCTATATTTGTATTCTATTTGTATCTATTGTTTATTCCCTTTATATAGGTTTATTGTATGCGCCAAACACACGCAGCTAGGCAAATTCCATGCAAGTGAACGTTTACTTTTGATTCTGAAAGGAGAGTTAACGTTAGATTCACGTGTGCGTTCTTCCACGCCGCTTCTTTAGCTAGCTTAACGTTAGCTAACTAAGTTAACGAACAAGTCTGCTGTCATCCTTAAAAAATAACAACGTTACCTCGGGCCAGACTTCCTTTAACACCAACGTATTCTCGAAAACAGTGCACTCATCCGTACGGTTTAAAAGAGCGGACTTGTTTCTGTTTACCGCTACACCGTCCAGACAGCGTTAGTTAGCTTAGCAACAAGCACACAACACAACACCAACTGTCATATGGGTGTTTAAAAGACCCCCCGGTGTCAACAATAACACATAGCCTTCCTATGAGTTTATAAAAAAAAATATATTCATACCTACTTGGTCCCCTGTAATGTTCCTAACATGTTGTCCCGTTGGTCTGGCGAGGGACTACTCATTATTAGAGGCGCTTACATAGCAGTTCGCTCGCTGAAAAGTCCGAGTGAAACATCATGGCCGAAGATCGTCTATTGGGACAAGAGGCCAGGCAGGAGCCCAGACGTTGCGCCTCACTTCCGGGTTAGCTTTTGAATCAGAGCTCCCTCATATGGTTGACAGCACATTCTTAATGTAAAAACATTTTATATTATCTAAAAAAAAGTTTAAAAAATATATATATATTATTTTATATATATATACATTTTATGAAATAGATACACAATGACATCAGAAACAAAGATCAGATTTACATTTTGGTCTGTTTACTTTACTTAGCCCATAGGCCTATATGATTAAATAAATTATTTTGACATCTTGCATTATTGACAGACATATACACAGACAGTACTTAACAAAAAAAACATACGTAGGCTATAAAGTTTTCTTTCAGTTCTTATTCGATGTACAGCCTATGTTGTGCAGATTTGTAAAATACACATTTGTAGTTTTGGGTCATTCCGTATAAATAAAGTTGGCTTTTTACTATCTTTTAACACAACCATATGTGGCGGGTTTTAGAGGATTTTACAGTAATTATGTGTGCCGTTGTGCTGCTGTGAAGTTACAGTAGGCCTATATAGCTGTAGATTTATATTTGTAATTTACTGTGAAATAGTACCAGTAAATTACTGTGAAATTACTGTGAAAGTAATGTAAATAGTAGCCAGCAATTTGCTGTGAATTTACAGTGAAACATTTTTGTAGAGTAGGGGCCATCCACTGTTACTGAAATATGACATCATCAATATCTGTATGTCAAAAAAAATAAAGTAGCCTAGGCCAAAATAAACATAGTGAATATTCTGCCACCAGCAGATAGTTTCAGTTGAACATTCTGGTGCTAGTAACATCTAGTGACACAGATCCATGTCAGTTGTAACTAATATTACCGTATATATTAATCAGAGGTGAAGAAATAGGTTATAGTAGCCTACACTAACTAAAGAAAAGGAGGAGTACCTCTTGGGAAAACACAACAGTCATTGCTTACACATTTCATTTACAAAATTTGGACAGCAAAGAAAACTTTTTAGGGAACAAAGTTCCACTCAAACTGCTTCAGTGGGTCCCTTGCCTTCAGCCGAGGAGCAGACAGACTTGTACATCACACATTTCCCCACTAGAGGGCAAACCTCTGTCCTGTCCTTCCTCTCCTCCCTTCTGGCTCCTCTGGTTTTCATCTTGTTTTCTCTCCTTGTGTCCCAGTTTTAGATCTTTGCCCCTCACTTTCATCCTTTGCTTTCTCTTTTTGTCTCCTTCCTCCCGCTACTCTTTTCATCTTCTGTCACTTTCTTTTCCTCTGTTCCCTCGTCATCCTTCTTGCTGTTTCCCATTCCTTTCTCATTCCCTTCTTTTGTCTTTTCATGCTTCCCTTCCCTTCCTTTTTCTCTGGTCCTTCCATCCTCTCCGTCCCCTTTCTTTCCTTTCTCCTTCTTTCTTGCAGTTTCCTATCCTTTTCTTCTTTACTTTCTTTCATCCTTTCCGCTTCACGTCCATCTCTTCTCCTCTCTCCTTCCACCCCACTTCCTCTCACTTCTGCACTGTTTCCTTTCCTCTCTCATTCCCTCATTCCTTGCCTTCCTTTTGCTCTCTTATTCTTTTCTTTTTCCTTTCACTTTTCCTCTCCCCCTTTCCCCTTTCCTTTCTGTCCATCCTTTTGCCTCACTACTTTCCTCTACATCTTCCCCTCTTCTTTTCACTTCCCTCTGCCTTTCTATTCTTTTCTCTCTCCTTCCCTCTCTTTACTTTCCTCCTCTCTCTCACGACTCCCTCTTTTATCCTTTTTCTTCTTGTTTTACATTCCACACGTAACCCATCTGGCCTCCTTTTTCTTATGCTAAACAGCTATTTTATAATTTTTTTCTATTTCTGTATTTATTGTTTATTCTTATTAATGTTCAATATGTGTGTTTGTTTATGTATGCACCAAAAACCAATGCAAATTCCCCGTGGCTATAAGTGTAACTTACAGTGGCAATAAACGCTTTAACATTTTCTGATTCTGATTCTGATTCCCTGACTCTTCTTCAATCTCTCCAGTACACTTGCCTCTCCATTTCCTTCCTCATCTCTTCCCTTTTCTTTTTCTACATCCCCCCTCCCCCCTCTTCCTCCTTCATTTCCTAACACCATTCCTCGCCTCCTTCCCTCACTTTCCCTGTCCACTACTCCACTCATGCTTCCCTCCTTAGACTCTGCTCTCTTCAAATCCTTCCCTCTGGCATGTCAGAGCTTGCAGAGAGAGAGAGAGAGAGAGAGAGAGAGAGAGAGAGAGAGGGAGAGAGAGAGATATAAAGAGAGCAGGAGAGAATGAGCAGCCTGAAGCTGAGCAGCGAGCGGGTAGAGCAGCAGGAGTACTTCTGTCGGGGACGATCCAGTCTCAAGTGTCACTGAGAGCAAAGAGTCCGCAGGACCTTGTCCCAAAAGAAAGAAGGATCTTTTCCTCCGAGAACTGACTCTTGTTTATGAGGACAGCCTTTTCTGACTCCAGGATGATCTATCACCTTTCAAACCAACACAGAGTCTGAATCTGCTCCGGCTCGAACAAATCATTTCCCCCGAAAGAGGAATAAAGGAAGAAGAAGAAGAAGAGGAGGGGGAGGAAAAGTCAGTCCATCAACAAATGTCTAAATCAGGCGCATTTGGGGACTATTGGATATATTGTCCCCTCTGAAAACCAGAAGAAAAGAGGAATAAAGAAGAAAAAGTGAGGCGAGAAAAGAAGGAAAAGATTTTCATTGTAAGAACAACCTAAAGAAGATGTTGGCGTTTGTTGCATCCACTCAGTTGCAAAGAAAAGAGATGAAAGAAGAAGATAAAAAGATGAAAATAAAGATTGAGTAACAGAAGAAAAGCACAACTGCAAGTATCTTGTTTCACACAAAGAATCCAGAAAAAGGTGGAATAAAGCAAAAAGTTTCTTTTTTGGTAATATTGATCTAAGATGTCATAGACCAACACTGTTTGAATTTCACTCTCTCAAGTCCAGATCAACACGAAAGAAAAAGACAAATGGAATATCAGCTTGTCAGCTGAAAAGAATACAAGGACAATAATTTATTTTTACTTTTTAATTAAAAACTTGAACAAATTATTCTGAAAGAGAGGGCAGAAAACAACTAAAGGAGTCTGAAGTTGCCGTTTGCTGAAGACAGAGGAGCAGGAAAAGTTTAAGGAGCAAACAAAAAAAGTCAAAGGAAGCTACAGAAACGCAGGAGTGAGGAGTCAAAAGTGTAGGCATAAAAAGGATGCAGAGGTAAAAAGGGAAAAGGGAAAAGAGAAAAAGAGAAATATCTCGGAAAAAGAGGACAAGGAGGTTTATAGTGGAAACAGAGAAGAAAAGGAATAATCAAGGGGGAAAAAAAGGCAAAAAGGATGAACCAAGACGAAAAGGAAGAGTGACGAGTGAAAGGAGGACAATTCAAAAGAACAGGGAGGACTGAAGAACAAAAGTAGAAACATAAGGCCAAATAATAAAAGGAGGAAAAAAAAATCTTTTAAAAGGGAAAGGACCCAGGTGTTACAATGAGGGTTCTGGTGCTTCTTGCAGCTCCTCTCTCCATCCTCATCCTCCACATTGCAGTGGTGGCCCCGGCAGGCGGCGTGGCCCCGGGCCGTCTGGAGCGCTGGGTCCGCTCAGGCCTCCAGTCGCTGCAGTGGGACCAGCTGGACCGGTGCCTCCGCATGTCCTCGCTCTCTGAGGCAGAGTGCAAGAGGCTCGCCCACCTGCCACTGTCTACCGTGGCTGTTTACGTATCGGAGCCACGCACTGCTGCAGGTAACGGGGGAAGGCAAAGGTCATCATTGGCTTTGTTTGTGTTTTTAATGCTGAGTGAGGGTTTAGTTTGTAGCAGTGGATGAGGCAAGTACCTGGCCAAATGTGAATCAGAATCAGAAAAAGGTTTATCGCTACAGTAAGTTACACTTACGAGGAATTTGCCTTGGTGATTGGTGCATGCATAACAGGCTAACATTAAACACAAATAAATACATAAACAAATATACAAATAGCTCTTTAATATAAGAAAAATGAGGCTCATGATGTCCACTAAGAAAATACAGTGTAATACTAGTTAAATGTGAAATGTTTAAATGTCCATGTTAGAGGGGGAAATACGAGGAAATCAATTTTCTAATGTGATCATCATAATGATTATTGGGTGCAAAAGTCTTTCGGCTGCCTCAAACAGAACAACTGAAAGAGTCTGAATTTTTGAAGTTTGCAACTTGAATAAAAGGAATTGCATCGCTGTGTGCTACCCAGATAAATCTGAATCCATTAAGAATAGGCCTTTTTTCACAGAAGACATTTGGCATGTTACAGTAGAAAAAGCACGGGAGTAAATATTAAAATAAAGCCTGTCTGAATTCCATTTAGCTGCTTCGGTTTCAGGGTCCTGGTGTTGCGCATGCTGGCTCACTGTCACACAGTCATAGCTAATGTATAGTTGAATACAACAGAGCCCTCGTTAATGTTATATGCTTACCTGTGGTTTTCATACTATGACAAGTCAAAATGTAGACCTCCTATTATAAACATATGAAGTCATTTTAAATGAATGATGAATAAAACAGATGATCACGTACACAATTTAATGTTAAATCTAAATGGCAGACATCTAAATGTATGTTGATATGTCAACAAAATTGAACAAGAATCGTGAACCTGGCTTTATCCAATGTTCAGATTTCTGTTAGAAATCTGCAAATTAGCACATAGTCAATAAGATAATGCCTCATTTACATATTTTAACATGACACAAAAATACTTGTAATACAAACAATAATTGTTTTAATGTAGGCTATGTATTTTCATGGAAGTTTTATATTGATATCTATTAGATCTTGCCTCAAAATGGCTTAGGTAAAGCTTTAGTGCGTAACTTTTTGATATTAACAAACGTCCGTTACATTCAAGCCATTGCCAAATGAATTGATACAAAGCTATTTAAAGACTATCAGCTCCACACAACTCTCTCTGGATTTCTCAGTATGACTATGTTCAGAAACTCGTGTCGTCCGGCGACTTTCACACGCAGAAAATCAAGTGAAGATAATTACCTCTTCTGAAGAGTCCATCGTGTTCTTTTAATCCTCTGTGTCCTCCTTGGCTACAAGTAACTGCATCACTGCACGCGCGATCACAGAAGGCTTGCATCATGTGGACCCACTGACAGTTTTGTTGTCATTACTTAGAATTCCTCATGGGGGCGACAGAAACTACGCACAATAGCTTTAAAGTCAAAGTGAAGTCATTGTATGAAATGGAAGCTATATTATACCTCTGTCGGTATCAGTATATTATTAATACAATATATAGTCTACCTATTGGGTCTAAGAGTGTTTCTGTGGTAAACAGTAATAATTGTGTGACTTTATTTTAGTATCACTTTATTATTCCTGTGGAACATCATATTTCTTTCTGGTACTAAGAATTACCATAATACATTTATTAACTTATGCGCCAGGTTAAACATAGGTTTTCTTAAATGGACCATTAGCCTTGTATAGTTAATTTTCCTAGTAACAGTCTATGCTTACAAATACCCTCCAGGTAACTCAGACAAAGTTCTGGCTATCCTGCCGGACTCCTGGGGCGGCTCGATGAGCTCCAAACCACGGGGAGGTTACAGCGTCAGCCAGGTGCTGAATGGAGGGGAGGGTTCCCACAGACCTCAGCAGCGATTCCCCGGCTCCACGGCCCATGATGCCGTGCTGGTCCTGGATCCGAGCCCAGGGGAGAACTTTGGGCACCCAGTGGTCCTATTTTATGTGGATGTTAACGTGACGAAGAAGAGATGCTCCCACCTGGATGGCATTTACCTGGGTGAGTCAGCAAAGTCAGTCTTTAGCTAGTTTCGCATTGCCAGACCTTCCTCCACAGCGCTACAGTGGAGGGTCTGGCTAGTCCAATCAATCAATCAATCAATCAATCAATCAATCAATCAACATTTATTTATATAGCACTTTACAGTAACCAACAGGTATCCAAAGTGCTTCACATCAGAAACTAAGATTAAAACACACATCATATAACATATCATACAATAAAAAGAATGACACATAGAAACAATAAAATCAGAAAAGGTTACATAGAAAATAGGAGAGGGAAATTGTCACACCACTACCATGTATTAAAAGCCTTTCTAAACAGATACGTTTTAAGTCTAGACCTAAAAAGTGCTACATCTGTAGTCGTCCAAATTTCAGGGGGTAACTTGTTCCAGAGTTTCGGGGCAGCAACTTCAAAAGTCCACACATTAGAAACACACAGAAACTATGCACTATAGCTTTAAAATTATCAACAGAAGTTACTTGTCTTATTTGTAATGGGAATTTTTTCCAAACCTTTGGTGCATAACAATAAAAAGATGCTTCCCCATACTTTTTGTAAGTCATTTTGGTATATTGAGCAAGCCAACGCTTGACGACCTAAGGAAACGGTTTGAAACATACTCAGATAAGCTATCGGAGAGATGTGAAGGTGCTAAACCATTAAGGGCCTTAAAAACAAGTAAAAAACAATCCTCAACGTTACAGGTAGCCAGTATAATGACGCTACTGGTTTAATATGTACATTTTTATGCAGATGATATAATTTTATATGCCCCTGGCTCCACTCCAACCCAGGCTCATATTGTAGGTATGTTGTATGTCATGTCTGTGTCTTTTGAATGGACCTTGAGTCTGGAATAAAAAGTTGATGATGATATTTAGTCCGTCTTTGATGCTTTCCAATTATCACTTCTCAATCATAGACTTGTTTTAATGCACATATGACCAAGTGGTATCTCCACATCCAGTGTCTCCAACTATTCTGGCATTACAACTTTTAAATACTACCCTTATCACTCCTGCTGCATCTGCCAGTGAATATTTATATTCAAATCCAAATCAAATTAAGCTTTGTGTATAGAATTAACGGCTGTCTGTTTTCTTTTACCCGAAGCAGAAATACATGTCAATATTAGCAGCTGTAGTGAGAAATTGTCCATCATTAACAACAAAATACTTTGAGTGACCACAAAGAAATTCAGGGGGAGATTGTTCCGTGACACTAAAGGCAAAGTGAGAGTATTTTGGTCACATTTATAAAAAGGGTTAACAACCAAACAACAGCTAACGAAAAAGCTCCACTCTCGGCAGAGGCAAACAACAGTTTTACTGTGGATAAAAGGCCAAAAGTCAGAGTAAAGGAAGTGTTTCCAAAGTGCTTCATTCATGTAGAAATAGTCCAAGGGGACATGAATTCTGTGATGGTCCTCACAAGCCCTGTAAAAGAGACACGCTTGAAAGTGCAAGTTGTTGACCTCCTGCTGCGAGGGAGGTTAGAGCCAGATGTTGAGGTGAATTTGGCCATGGGTTACACGAACACACACCTGTGAATTATTCATATGCACACACACCACTCTGCCCCCTGCTGGGTCCTGGAGATGGATTTGGACCAAAGTCTTTTTAGAGTGAACCTTTTTCTTTTCGACCCCATTTATCCCGGTAAGGAAGAGAGGAAGAAAGAGAACATAGAGCGAGGAAGAAAATGGAGGTTTGGTACGCAGAGGACAAGATGAGGAGAACATCCTGCAGCGATAGCCTAAAGGATGGAGGTCAAACTTCTTATGAAGTGGGCGGCCAAGAAATCAGTTAAGCCGTACATACATGTACCTGCAACACGTTATCTAGTCTGCCATTGCCAGACCTTCCTCCACAGTGCTCCACAGGAGGGTCTGGGTAGTCCGCACAGCATTCCGGGATGGAAGAAAAACGTGCTCTGGTTCGCTGGATGGAGCAACGTTGCCTCTGCAAAAACAGCCTCGGAAAGGAACTTGTTTTGGTGGATCATGTGCTCGTTCAAAAGCTGTTTTAGTCGTGCAACAGAAAACTCAGATTGGACAGATAGTCTAGCTAGCTGTCTGGATCTACCCTGCAGAAATCTGAGGAGCAGTTAATAGTCCTCATAAATCCACCGGAGTTTAGACTGCCAACACAAAGAAAGCGGAAGGTGAGGGACATCCGGACGAAAATGAGGGACATCTAGCTGAATTTCCAGTGGCACCTTAAAAAACGTCGCTACAGACTTCATGTAATCTAATCTGTAGTGATGTTTCTTACTAATTTGTCTCATCAAGATGTCTTTCACTCTCTGTCTCTCCAGGCGAGGAGTGTTTGACTCTGGCTTTAAAGGGTCGTTGTCAGAACCAGCTGAAGCGTCGGCAAGCCGGGCCAGAGAGGCTTATGGGTAATGGACACGGTCGGCTGGCAGGTGGGGCGCTGCGCGGTAGTACCATTACCACGAGTGGTGGTAGCCGTCTGGTGGAGCGGGCCGTTGGAAGGCTTTGTGAAGTCCACTTCCTTCCACTGGTGGTCGGAGTTGGAGACAGCAACCGGACACAGAGACTCAGATGTGTTGGTAGGTTTAAAACCGCTCCTTTTATCAGGGTTCAGAAGGTGTGAACAAAATAACTCCTTTCAATTAAAAAAACATGCTGGAATGTAGCCCATACTTCTCTTCTTTCATTGGAGGCTAGCAGTTTCCCCTTGCTTCCAGTCTAAATGCTAAGCTAGGCTAAACACATACTGGGCCTCTGCTTAATACAAAGATAAAGGTAATATCAGTCTTTCCCTTTTAAGTACAAACTTAAAACACAAAAAGAACATTTTAATAAGACTCTACAGCACATGCTTGCGGCTCTGTAAAGCGTACTTTAGCGGAGCAATGCTTTACGCTAATGTTCACCATGCTAATATGCTCAAAATGACAATGTTACCATGCTGATGTTTGGCAGGTATAATGTTTACAATGTTCACGATCTTAACTTAGAGTGCTATGCTAACATTTGCTAATGAGCACTAAACAGAAAATACAGCTGAGGCTGATGGGAATGTCATCAGCTTTGCAAGTATTTTGTCATAAACCAAAATATTACACACATCAAACGTTCTCATTATGCCACTAGATTAAAATTCAGGGGATCACCAAAGTTATTATCCTCCTGAGTGGGACATTAATGACTGTTCCAAATTAATCCATAATTGTATCACAATTAATGCAAAAACTGTGGAGATATTTCACTCACAAGCAGAAATGTCAACCTGCTGGTGGTGCTATAGGAAAAAGTAAGGAGATCACCAACGTCATTAGGATTCATCATCTGGGGACCTTGAATATCAGTGCCATATTTCATGACAATCCACCCAATATTTTGAGATGAGTAACAGACTATCCTTTTCTTCTTCTGTTTTTTTTTCTTCCTTTTTTGGGGCATTTTTAGGCCTTTATGTAGATAGGACAGCTTAGAGAGAGAAGGGGAATGTCATGCAGCAAAGGGCCGCAGGTATCCACTAGTCTTGGTAAAATCACTGTTGTTTAAACTTTATAGGTTGATGGGCATTCCGTTGTCCTTTTCCCAGTAGGAGGCTTTTTTAAGTGAAGTGCAGAATTATTCTCATGCGATGCCAAGACCACCCACACCTGCAGGCTCTGCCAGCAACCTGGGCCTCGTGAGAGAAACTGCTGGGAAAATGTTATCATGCTGTTACGGCAAACATAGAAAATCCTCAGGATAAAAACACAAACCCACCTCTGGCATGCTACACATGTGTGGAGATTAAATATTCTTTGATTTGTTGATTGTGCCCAATTAAACCCACTGTCTGTCGAACACACTAGCATGCAAAGTTTGATTGGACCTGATGTCAGGAAATGTGTTGTGCTGAGGCTGTGCTATATTTTTTTTTTAAGACAAGCACCTGTGCACTTTCTGACATGACCCCTGATCCAACAGACCACGCAGAGTTTGCGAGGTGCCCTCAGCCACTGCCCATGGGCTCGCCCAGTTTGCCCGTTTCAAGCTGTGAGCTAAATAAAAACACCAGACGCTGCCACCAGCAGCCACTGGCCACTCACCTCTCCTGCCGACTCTACCAGACGTGCGACCATGCTGTGCTCATCTCAGGTACGACAGTTTGTGTCTGTTATTTTATTTATTTTTTTCATATTTCCATTGTTTACACCAAATATCACCAAACAGATAGGCATAAGAGACTATGTCTGGTAAACGTGTTTACATTGTGTGTGACATTTATCAGGGGATGTATTAATGTTGGGAGTTTGAATTTATTTCTCAGTGGAGAGAGATTTGACAGCCTGAGACAATCTAGGCCAACATGCTCTCAATACATACCTCCATTCAATGTAAGCCTTAATATCTTAAACAATCTTCAATACAAGACACATCACACATTATTGTATTGACTAATGAGAACAACAACTCATGGGATAAATGTGAATTATCATTGCCATAAACAAAAGCAGGTTGGCCCTTTTTATGACGTTTTAGCTCCAACCCACCAAAGAGTTTATGGAGTGCAAGAATTTTAACGGCTTGGCAACAATAGTTAAAAGGCCAAACGTCGGATCATGATAGCGATGGACTGCCTCTCCCCAGGCAACACCATCTCTGCATTACTGCAATTAAATATCACTGAAAGTTACGACTCACTCCATTGTGGCTCGCTCCATACCAAATAAGTACAGGAGTGCTGTGCTGTGTTCACGGGGCTGCCCTTTGAAAGTGTGTGTGTGCGTGCGTGCGTGTGTGTGTGTGTGTGTGTGTGTGTGTGTACACAACAGGTGGCTGGCAGCAGCAGATGACGTTCCAGCGTCATGTTCAGAATCTTCAGAAGTTCTACAGAATGCTGCAGAACAACGGCTTCCATAAAGAACACATCAAAACCTTCTTCGCCAGCAGTGGACAGCTTCCTGGTAGGACAGTGCTGCTCTACGCAGTTTTTCTTGCTTCTGTCTCACTGACCAAACTCAAGTCTTACAATTGCACCTAAAATTGTATTGGCAAGGTGGAGGGTGGGGGTGTGGCCTTGACCAACTCCCACTTTGCTTGTTTGCAAGCCATGATGTGTCTCTCTCTCTCATGGGTGGGCCAAATTCTCTGGGCGTGCAAAGCAGACAAAGGGGAGGTAACCTTGCTCCTTATGACCTCATAAGGAGCAAGGATACCCAGGGCTCGGTTTACACCTATCACCATTTCTAGCCACTGGGGGACCATAGGCAGGCTGGGGGAATGCATATTAATGTTAAAAAACCTCATAAAGTGAAATTTTCATGCCATGGGACCTTTAACTCTGATCATGTGTTAGAGGGCTTCAACATGCCCTTTACTTTAGAAAATTGACCACTGTATTAAAGCTGCTATGCTTTTAAAAAAAAAATCTTCTAAATATCTGACAAAGTTCTGATAGCGTAACCTGGATCATTAAACAGCAAGTTAGGTATTGACCTCAACAAAGTGGCCTGAATCATAAATTATACCATGTAGCTGTAATGTGGACTTAGTCCTGTCTAAACCCAGAGCTGGTGCTGCAGAGAGTAAATAGTGATACATGCTTTCGATTCCCTTACCTCCCTCCCTGCTGTTTTCGCTTTTTTTCTACTCTTAACCTTCCTCTAATTTATCTTAGGGCCAAGGGCAAACGCAAAAGCAAAGATCCACAAAGCTCAGATAGATGTCAAAATAGAAATGAAATGTGTTTTGTAGTAGACAAAGAAAAGCTAGTTGTAAGCAGGTTTCCCTCTGTTTGGGTACAAAACAAACCAAACTCCACCAAAGATCGGACTGACCATCTCGACAACATATCTAACTCCTCTCCCCCTGTCTCCTCCTCCCACAGAGGATGTAGAGGGTGTGTACTCGGCAACAGAGAAAGCGGTGATTCGTAACCACGTGTCGTACATCTGCAGGAAGCAGCACTGCGCCGACACGCTGGTTCTCTACCTGAACTCTCCAACACGCAACGATGGCACCATGCTGCTATGGGACGCCAACCTCAATGGCATTGTAAGAGAAACACACACACACACACACACACACACACACACACACACACATAAACACACACATAGACATACACATACACACACAGACAAAAACACACACACACACACATAGACGTACACACACAGACAAAAACACACATACAGACAAGAACACACACACACAAAAACACACACACACAACACACACACACACACACACACACACACACACACACACATAAACACACACATAGACATACACATACACACACAGACAAAAACACACATACAGACAAGAACACACACACACAAAACACACACACACAGACACGCATGCATGCACACACACACACACACACAGACAAAAACACACACACACACACACACACACAGGCACACACACAGACACACACGCATGCATGCACGCAACACACACACATGCACACACAGGCACACAAAGGCACTGATAATGGACACACAGGCACACGATCACTCACACACACAGGCACACACACACACACAACACACAACAACAACAACACAGGCAACAACAATGCCGCACACACACACACACACACACACACACACACACACACACACACACACACACACACACACACACACACACACACACACTTTGTTGTTGTTGGGAAACACGCTCAGGCACCATACATATAATAGCACACAGGCACACACAGGCACAGATAATGCATGTGTTTATAAAAAAAAGTGTGTAAGTGAGTGAATAAGAAAAATAGTGTGCAAGTGCGTTAGAAAGATAGAAGAGTGTGTCAATAATCCCATTTTAACCGGATTACATTTACCCCCTGTGTATTTGCACATCCTTATACGTCTTACACTATGTCTCTTCCTCCCCCCTCTGTTTTTCCAGGCTGACCCGAAGGAGCGGTACTCAGTCAACGAGCTGCTGGCCGACCTGGCCGGCTGCAGGGCGACCCGTGTGCTGCTGTTTGTGGATCAGAGCTACAGTGGTGTTCTGTCCAAGAGGCTGCGAGGGTCCCAGAAACACCTCAACGTGGTTCTGATCCAGAGCCAGACGCGGCAGAGCCACAACCACCAGAGGTTGAACCCTGGCTGGGAGGACAGCGGCTGGTCCCACATCAGCCCTTTCAGCTGCCTGCAGGACCACCTGGCAAAGGTGATTTATCACATTGAAGGGTTGTCCTTTATTTTTTACTCTTCGAAATAATCTTCTAATCAGCTATTCCATCAATGGTGTTATTAGAGTACTGGGATGTCTCGCCTCCTGGAGCCGTGGGCCGGCCTTTTAAACGTGACGCTGGCCGGAGCCCCCTGCAATGCCACGCCGCCTCTGACGGATGGCGAGATGCGGCGAGAGTACCAGGGCTGCCAGAACCTGCCCACCGCGCTCTGGCACCAGAAACAAAGGAGGACCAACTGAGCGAGAGAGAGAGAGAGACACTGAGACTTCCTGATGGAGAGAGTGAGAGAGAGAGAGAGAGAGGGAGAGAGAGAGAGAGAGAGAGAGAGAGGCTGAGTGGGAAACAAATGAATTATGGACACACACACACACAGACCAATCACAAGTGTTTGCATTGCACAAGGACACATCTGCCGGTGCTTGTTAACTTAGGACTTTATTTTGTGTTTGGCGGACACTAGATTGTGTGTGTGTGTGTGTGTTTGTGTGTGTGTGTGTGCGTGTGTGTGTGTGTGCGTGCGTGCGTGTGTGCGTGCGTGTTCTGTCCTAACTCAGACAGTAACCACGGTGATGACAGCTCATCCCAACGGGAGTGTCCTGAACACAATGTTTGTGTTTGTGAGTTCAGCAAAAGGACAACCACTCTCTGAGACCATTGCTGGCTTACACTCATTGTGTGTGTGTGTGTGTGTGTGTGTGTGTGTGTGTGTGTGTGTGTGTGTGTGTGTGTGTGTGTGTGTGTGTGTGTGTGTGTGTGTGTGCGTGTTCACCACATCTCCTGGGCACTTAAACATTTCATAGCAAATCATCTTTCTCTATTTTTATCTTCACAACACTTTTCTATACTTTCTTTCGTCTTTCCCTCTTCTCTTCATTCTGTTCTTTTCTTCACCTTCTCTCAGCTACTTTCCTCCTAGTCTATATATCTTTGACGTTCCACTCCTGGGATTGCTCTGGTGCTGGCGCTAGGTTTGGTTACCGTTTGGATTTCTACGATTCCCATGCCGAACCGGTACTTTTAAAACGATTCCGATTCCTAAACTGATTCTTGAAAAACTGAAAAATGATATCAAAGAACGGCTCTTTCATTGAGTTTTTTTGACAGCTGAGGTCACAAGGAGTCGCGAGATCTCGCGAATTCACGTATGATCGCGCAATATAACAGGATGTAGTTTCTATAAACAGAACCACAAAACCTGTCTCTGCCCATTATGACGTTTTCAAGGTGTAGTGCAGGGAAATATGATCCACTGTGAGCACGGTGTATTTTATTTTGAAAATTAACCGGATGTTTTATTTTGTTACTGTGCTCGACTTCCTGTCCCGCACAATCTGCCCTGTGCCGAATTGCTGCCGAGCTCTCCGGCATCTGTTTTGGAGCGGATCCGCAGCCGTTCCGCAGTTGGTGGAAATTGGGGGTCAGATGGTGTCGAAGAGGCCTGCATAATAAGATTCATAAACAAGACATACTGATTCCACAGTCGCTTATGTGTTGTAAGCTGTCTGCACTGACAGCTCTCAAGATATCAGCGGGCGCTGCAGCTCCTTTAGTGCCTGACCTAAAGCTAACAAGCTAGCCTAGTAACCAGAACAATCAAACACAGAAACTCAGCGCAAGTTACTAATAAGGAGCAGCGCAATGCCCAGGTAGTGCCACTAATATACACAACCGTGTATACATAAAATGTAGTGGTTTTCACCTGTAATTCAGCCCGCTCCACCTGTGTCACCACATTGTGCTCTCTCTACTTTGAAATGGGCCCATTCGTGCTGCAGGAAGTGCAAGATCCCCGGGATACTGTACTGCGCCATAGCCGCCTCTCCAGCGTCGCCATCAGGCAGCGGTCCTTTCCCACCGCCGGGTAAAACAGAGTTGTTATTGTTGTTGAAGAACACGCCGGGCCCCGCCTCTTGGTCCATGGCCGGGCTCGGTGGAAAGCTCTGTCCGTTGTCTCGCTGATTCCTGGTGCTAGATATCAACGGAAAGGCACAAATCTATCTAATCTGCGCTCGGTTTCCTCGGCTCGGGGTGGTTAATATGCTTTTACGTCCGTTTTGGTGAGCCCAGAGGGAAAATATGGCATTTTAAAAGTAGCCTACATTTAGGGTAGCTAGCTAACGGTAGACTACAGAGAAAGTGTGATATTTTTACGTCCGAAAATATTTCCGTCGACACATTAAAGATGCAGTAGGTAAGTCTTATAAAACTAACTTTCTGTCATATTTGCTGAAACTGACCCTATGTTCCAGTAGAACTACATGAATTATGTAAAAAAAAAAAGAAAAGAAAAAAGACAGCTCCTCTGGCACCACCTACAGCCTGTAGTGCCATTGGCAAAATTCCACCGCTCCCGGTCGATTTTCTCCAATCAGGGCCACGGGGGGGTCTATCTGCCTGTCAATCACTGCTCAGGCACGTACACGCATATATAGCGTTCTCCCCTCCCCCCTCCCCGGGCATGAGCTGCAGAAAGGTTTTCCAAAACTCCGTGAATAATGGAGAGGCTTTTCAGAGGTGGTGTGAGCTCCGGGATTTTAAAGATCTGAAGAACGATGCAGACGTAGCCACATTTCTTCTCGACAGGTAACATAATTACCATGAGTGATTTATCTTTCACTTGGTTATTAGTTACTAGTAGTCAAAAGTCCACAAAGCTATGTTGGTGAGGATGATAGTAACGTTAGCACAGTGGTCGGTCAGATATGATGCTGAAATGGCTAACGGTAGCCTGCTAGTTAGCATCGTTTTACTGTTGGTGAGTAAAGTTAACATTGTGTTGGTGTTTAGTTATTGAAAATGTTGTCTGACATGCTGTTAGTTCTGTCACACTCCCTTGTGTGGGAGGGGCTTAGGAGACGGTTTGGGCTGCAGCAGAAAGGGGGGAGGGACTGAGAAGTTGTCGATGTTCAAATTTGTTGGCAAAGTCCTGGATCTTCACAATCTTACCTACTGCAGCTTTAAGTAGAACCGAAATGAGGAACCAAAATGTGCGTTCTAATCTGGTCCGAGTACTACCGGTTGCGTAGGAACTGGTTCCATAGTGGAACCAGGTTTCGGTACCCAACCCTAGGTGCCGCAGGAAATTCCTGTCGGATGCGTGTATTTTCGCCGGTGTCCGTTTCCTTTGTGTTGGCATTTTAAACTCCGGTGGATTTGTGAGGACTATGGTTAACTGCTCCTCAGATCTCTGCAGGGGAAATCCAGACAGCTAGCTAGACTATCTGTCCAATCTGAGTTTTCTGTCGCACGACTATTTTACAGCGGCTCCATGTGGAGCTTAGCGCCGCCCATGACAATTGTGATTGGTTTAAAGAAATGCCAATAAACCAGAGCAGGTTTTTCTCCCATCCCGGAATGCTGTGTGGACTAACCAGACCCTCCTACGCTCCGCAGCGTGTGGATGGTCTGACAAAGCAAGACTACTTTCCTCCCAACCGCTCCTCTCTTGATATCCTCCTCTATCCTCCTCTCTACACTCTTTCCTTGCCTCCATCTCAGTTTTTTTCCCCCCCGGCTTCTCCATGTACCTCCTTCTCTCCCTCTCGTTTGTTCTTCTTTTCCTCCGCCCTTTTGGCTGTGAGTTTCTCTTGTCCTTGTTTCCCGACAGTGTTTGACCAGGATGAATACTGATTGAATAATTTAGTCAAAAGATATCAGAAATGACACTATCCTAAAACACGAGGTGAGGTTTGTGCTTTTAGAATTTGTGCACAAGAAACACCTAAATGAAAACATGACAATCTTTTTTTCTTTTTTAAAAAGCACAGTTTAAAAATAATCTTAATTTAAGGTCCACTTGCTATCTTAAACCTGCATCTCACAGTTAAAGGCTCCTGAGTTGAGTTATTTATTGTCAATCTACCGTAGTCTAATCGTGTTTCCAAGGTCAAGATTAAACTTTCACACTTAGTACTGGCAACATTTTTTGGAGAATATCGTGAACCTCTGCCTCTTGATCCAAACTAACTGCTGCTTGCTCTTCTCAAATCAGTCCATCAGATGTCCATTATATATACATTATATTTGCCAAGCAGAACTATTTCTAAAAGAAATTCACAAAGTCAGCATTTTGGTGTCCAAACTGTGTCCCACTGTAGTTTAGACCTCTCTTATGAAACCCAATCAGTCTGTTTTATGACATTTTAATACTCTCACAACTTAAATCTTCAAGTAATTATATTGAAAAAAAAGAAAAAAGAAAAGAAACCAATAAGTAATGATGCATAAAAGCTGGACTTCAACAACTTGGGTGATTAGTCAACCAGACAGGTTTTAAACAAATCCACAGTTTTATTCTAGTCGAGTTGTATTATGATGACCGACAGGAAAGCTACAAACCAAACCTACAAGAATAAAAATCCATGTTGTAAAAACATAAGTCAAGAAATTTATTCTGAAGATTCAGAGATGGACTTTTAATGCGTCTTAACCTGAGGAAGAGGGAAAGAGCGAGACACAGAGACAGACGGGAAACGAGAGACAGAAACTGGTCGGGGGTGTTCATGATTAAGATATGAAGCACTGAGACTGCCCTCACTGCTACACAGACTGCCTATGGCATTTTAATAAGGGCACAACCGGCAAGTTTGTGTGTGTGTGTGTGTGTGTGCTCAATCACATGAAACATGCATAGGTTCTAATATTAACCCATCCCCTACACTAACAATGTACATGTTGTCCTTTACCTTTGGTGGTCCTTAGTGATATTTGTCTGTACATTACTTCCTGTCCTTTTATCCATCATCCCCCCCTGCTGTGTTCCCCCCATCTGTACTGATGTCTGTTGTACTGATCTGTGTTGCATTAGAGATTTGTCTATTCAAGAGATGGAGGTTGATTGGGAGAACAACTTTCCAAATTCGTGGGACATTTTGGACCAGAACTGTGTCCAATCAAGTTGAAATGTGCATATTCATGTTTGTGTTAATGACCTGTACAGAGTACGAGATGTAATTTAGCAAATATGTTTCTAGTTGCATGCAGCAAATCACAACATCTAGTCAATAAAGTACTTTTAGAAACCAGTAAAATACATGAGATTTATGTTTCTGGCTTCCAACTTAAAAGGTGGTGGAGTTAGTGGGGGGGGGGGGCCTTCCCTAGTGCCCCCATGTCCAAAAAGACACGCAGCAAAAGCGCCCCCTTTCGGATGCCCTAAAACATGATAAAGTGCCCTCTAGGGTGCTCTTCTAGTGGAGAAAAACGTGATGAAGTGTCCTTTAGGGGTGGCCTTAAAATTGACCAAACATGATGCAGTGCCATATTATCATAACTTTCTGCATGCTGGTGCCCTTTTAATTTTTTTTTTCGTCCCTGCCTCTCAGACAGCCTGAATCTGTCACTGGTGAGGTGACCATATCAGGGGAATACTAGCCTGACAAGCCAGACCCACATCAAGATGTTGGGTCTGTGAACTCACCATTGACAGGGCTCAATCCGAAGGGCGGGATAAACGGTTGTCTTTCAAATTCCCTCTGCACGCAATAGGATAGCGCTACAACCAGGCAGAGCAACGAAGAAGGTAGCGGAGCTAGTTGATAGATTCAACTTTTGCCGTATCCGGTCGGCAAAACTCCGAACACATCTTCCTTTTTTAAGAATGATTTCAGTGCCGTTCTTTGTTCTTTTCTCAAAGAAAAGCTTAACTCCAAGTCTTCCAGAGTTGCGGCCAAAGCTGATTCGAATGCTGTATGGACTAGCCAGACCCTCCTCCGCCGAGCTGTGGAGGAAGGTCTGGCAATGCGAGACTAGGATGGCATTAACCTATTTGAGAACATGGTAAACGTGCCAGTCTGACAGGCTGTAGAGTATAAGTGGGGGGAAGGTATTTTCTGCGTAACCACTGTTGGATGACTAGCAGTTGGAGCACCTCTAAGTGCTAGATGGGATATAAAGCTTTCCCATTTGAGTCATCAGTACAAGCAACAAGGAAGAAAATAAAATTGTTTGTGTACAAGGCTGTGTAAGTAAAAACACACATCAACTACAACTCCCAAGGAGCATTGCAGTAACAAACATCAATTCAGCAAGCTCAAAACACTGCTGTTATGGCTGCTAATGGCTAACTAAAGGTTTTTAAAGACATTCGCAATAACAAACTGACAGAAAAAAGTGATGATACAGAAACAAAGTTGACATATACAGTACAGGCCAAAAGTTTGGACACACTTTCTCATTCAGTGCGTTTCCTTTTATTTTTTTATGACTATTTACATTTTAGATTCTCACTGAAGGCATCAAAACTATGAATGAACAAATGGAATTATGTACTTAACAAAAAAAGTGTGAAATAACTGAAAACATGTCTTATATTTTAGATTCTTCAAAGTAGCCACCCTTTGCTTTTTTTATTAATAAGGGAAAAAATTCCACTAATTAACCCTGACAAAGCACCCCTGTGAAGTGAAAACCATTTCAGGTGACTACCTCATGAAGCTCATTGAGAGAACACCAAGGGTTTGCAGAGTTATCAAAAAACACACTTTTTTGTTAAGTACATAATTCCATACAGTATGTGTTAATTCATAGTTTTGATGCCTTCAGTGAGAATCTACAATGTAAATAGTCATGAAAATAAAGAAACACATTGAATGAGAAGGTGTGTCCAAACTTTTGGCCTGTACTGTATTTATAATCAATCACCATAACATTATCCAGACTCGTATGTTCCTTTTTATACTTTAAGGAACGCTAGGATAATCATTAACGGAACATTTTAAAATGGGAGAGAAAAGGAAAGGTTTCCTGATCTTCCCCTTTCAAGAAGATACTGTATTCTTAAATCCAAAAATGGGGTTTTAAAATGTCCCGTTCTCAACACCCTTGGAGTTCTCGTAGAATTAATCAAACATCCTCTTTTCTCTCTTGCCAAATGTATTGGTGCGAGTAGCATAGTAGTTACTATTGACAGGAGTAACTGTAGGTCCATTTGTTTTTGTGACTGTAAAATAGCTGTTGTGCTAACTGTTATGTATTTTACTCTTGTTACTTCTATCTTGTGCACTCTTATGTTTACTAGATTATTTACTACTCACTGTTTCTTTGGCATGATGGAGAATGGAGCTCATTTTGAGTTTCTTTTTGGTTACTGCACAAAATCCTTCATACATATTTGCTCTAACTATTGTTTATGGCAACTCATCTTTTTCTGATTTGAAATTACTTACACTGAAATGTGTTTTAACAGTTTTAACTGTTTCAATTGTTTCTACTGAAAAACTTTGAGGGCCAACTCCTCTCTTTAACCTTCACTGGAAGTGTGTTTAGTTCACCGCATTGCTGTGCACTAAAAGGATAGCGGAAATAAAGTTTCCTGTACATGAAACTGACATAAAAGTGCTTGTTTTATGCACTCTTAAGAAATATCTGTGTATTAACAGTTGTATGACTGTATATTTTAGCAGAAAATGCCCATTGAACGGGATTCACAGTTATATTTCTGTTTCTCTACATTTCAAATTTCAGCGGTAACTCATTGAGGGGAAATTAACAACGTGCATGTTTTACTGGACGTATAGTAGTTTGAAAATGTTGTCTAGGTTGCTCATGTTTTACATATGTGAATTTTTTTAAGCGGGCCCGGGCTGTTTACAACGTGTAACGTTAGCCTGTTCAGCGGCCGTAGCCGACAACGGTGTGTTATTTTAAGCCACGAGAGGGGGGCTGTAAATTGGGAAGAGAGGACCGTGAGTTTTGACCATTGAGAAAAGCTTTTAGACACAAAGTGTCTAAAAGCGTCAAATAAGGCTTTAAATTAATTTAAAATCGGTTTTCTTTTCAGAACTTTACTAACTGAGCAGCTTTGTCTCGTCTGAGAGAATGTTAAATAAAAGAAAATGTTCTGTATTTTGTATTTCGTTATTAATTACGGAGCAAAGTTCAGGTAATTAGCTGACAGAACGTTTTTCTGCTATTTTACCGATTTATTTCTTAGAGTGTGTCTGACAGGGGCTTCTGATACAGTTCCTGATGTAGAGCCCTTAAAAGTGAAATATCATTTGACAGAGAAAGGCTGTGACACAGTTGTTGTTTCAGAGGCTTTTATTTCTAACACACAGTCCAACCAACAACACCCCCTCCATCTGTCTTCCTCTTTCTGGCCCTCAGGCGGCTGATATAGTTTTACTCTAAACAGTAACCTTTGACACCTGCACTTTCAGCCCTGCCAGGTTGTTTTCACCAAAACAATCTCAGTAACATAATCGCCTCTGCTTTTATTGACTCGGGTGGAATCTCCACAAGCAGAATATGTGACCACTTCCAGCTTCTTCTGCTGCAGGGAAGCGTTTACCTTGACATTTTAGGAAACTCTTCCCATTGTTCATTACGGCATTGCTGCTATGGTTGTTAGCTCGTCGTTTTTCTGCAACTTCAACTGTAACTGCATTCGTATGCAACAGTTTGGCATCAGCAGAGTATGTTAATAGCACGAATGTAATGCTGCGTGAAACTGGCTCGCACCGTTCTCACTCTCATGTTGTGCAGGCTGGAGATTCGACACACTTGCAAACTATTTGGCCGTTGTCACGCCAGTTCTACACGTGTCAACCAGCGCCACCAACAAGAAAGAGATATCAGCAGATCCAGCACAAATTAGTGCATAAAAAGTCACCAAAATGAAGTATTTGAACCTCATAATTAAATACAAAATGAGGGGAAAAGTGCAAAAAGGTCCACTTTAAAAAAATAAAAAATGAGCCCCCCCACCCACTAGGCTGGCTACGGCCCTGGGAAAGGAAAGTAATAGCAGCAGTAGTTTAAAGCCCCATATGTAGGTGTGTTGATGCTCCCATATGAAGTCACTGAGAGTAATACATGTTCTCATTCCCAACTCGTAAAATACGGACGCTTAGGCAGTAGCTCTCAGCGTCAGATACGACGCAAAAATCACCCTTCAGCGTTTGTACTGAACCCACCGGGCAGAGCAGCAGCGCGACAGCAGTATTAAGAGCGACAACGGTAGCAAGTAGTATGAAAGACCGAAATACCTGGAAAGGACGTTGTTTGGGGTGGTGGATGGGTCATATCAATCAACAAAGGACTTTCACCCAGGAGACAGGGGTTCGTGTCCCGTTCTTGTACCGCGTGTCACAGAAGCGTACATTTTATAAAGATGATTTTTTTGGGGGGGCATTTTTAGGCCTTTATTTCCCCAGGACAGCTGAAGACATGAAAGGGGGGGGGGGAAGAGATAGAGAGGGGGAACGACATGCAGCAAAGGGCCGCAGGTCGGAGTGGAACCCGCGGCCGCTGCGTCGAGGAGTAAACCGCTACATATATGTGCGCCTGCTCTACTAACTGAGCTAACCCGGCCACGAAACGTACATTTTATAACCCCACTCAAGATCTTTTCCTAAACTTAACTGTCCCGTTCTTGTGCCACATGTCAGTCAGTACGTCCCGACCCAGAGCTTCAAAAGTGACGCCAAGAGTCGCGGCGCTAAAGGAGACTTTTCGCGTGAATAACAAACACCAAAGGCCCATGACCAAGCGTCCGTATTTTGTGCGATGGGAGAGTGAGAATGTGTTGGATATAGCTGCTGCTGGTATGAACCATGACAACAGACACTGGTGTTAATGTCATAACCTTCTGCAGGGTTTCACTTTCTCCAGACTTCAGTTGTACTGTAGCATGCAGATACACGAGATAACAATACATCAGATGTTACCAAAAATGATGTGGTGAGTATTGAATAAAAAAAATGTGCACACTCAGTTCAATGTCAAGTGTCTTGAGTCTGATTGTTTGTCTGTGTTTCTGTTTGCGTGTCGTGACTTTTCTGCTGTTTCATCCACATGGCAGCGTACAGACCTCCCTGGACCAGCAGCTCGTCATGTCTGAACACAAGGAGAAAATGGGATGAGATGAGATAAGAACCTAACAAAATTAACCAAAACTACATCATCGAACAAGGCTCAGTAACTCTTCTCTGATGGTCTAAAAAAAAATGCAATATTTAGAAAATGTTGTCCCCCTCAAGTTTTCTGGTATTTCCATTCTGATGCACACATAAATAAATAAAAGAGCAAGTGAGAGCAAATAACCCAACTTGGACATCCAAAATGTCAGACTTTTCCTTTACCAGCTCAACCATGACACCTAAAAATGGAGTTCATATATAACATATTTGTATTAGTAAATACAATGTGTATGAGATGTGCTGTCAGGGCTACATGTTTTTTTTTTATTAAACATAAAAAAGGAAATGTTTTTATTGTATGTGCCAGCTGTTCATTGCCAATACAAAATCTTTATACAGTATAGAAAAAACAAACCAGATTTTCTTACAATACCTGCTATGGTGAGGTATGAAAAGAAAAAGAAAAAAAGAAAGGGAGCAACATTTTTTTTTTTAAACAAAAGAATACCAATTAAAGTCAGAGGAGAGCAGACAGGGGAGAAGGTGGGTCACTCGTAATGTCTTGTGACACCAGAGCGGCTTTAAAAACGAAGTTGAGCTGTATAAAATCCTCCTGCAGACTTTAAGCAACTTTACTATGAATTAGTAAAACCAGAAGTGTGTCACTGTCTGGACTGCCAGACGGGGAAAGAGAGAAAGAGAGAGAGAGAGAGAGAGAGAGAGAGAGAGAGAGAGACAGAGAGAGAGAGACAGAGAGGGAGAGGGAGGTTCAGACATAAGGATACAGACAAACTGAGCAAGATAGAGGGAGCAAGGGTAAGAACAGGGTGATGCAGAGGAAACAGAGACAAGCAGAAATGTGGAGAAAGAATGAGAAACAAGGAGGGTAAATAAAGAGAAGCATGGGCAGAGAGAGTGGAAGAGGAGGTCAAAAGGTCAATCTGAGGACAGAAAAATAAAGAAAGCAGAAGAGGAAAAAGAGAAAATGATGCTAAGGCTCATCTGATTGGAAAGGAGCACTTTCACTGGTTTGTAATGTATTTTCTGTTAGCACACATTCTTCTTTCTTGTTAAAACCTGGCGCCTACACTACCCACAATGCAACTTAATTACTGGAAAAAAAAATTCTGATAGTGCGCTCCATTTACCTCGGAACTCGGAAGCCGAAGCTGGGAATGACATCACACCCGAATTGAACACGTTCCATTTACAAGTCGGATTTTCATTGTTTTCATTAGCTCTAGCCCGGTTAGCCATTGTTAGCAATGCCAGTTTATAACAACAGACAGAAGATGGACAGCACTGTTTGTACTGTTTGTTTCATGTGACACAAATGAGACAGAAGTGCTTATAACTGTATGCAGCCTTCATAACTGTTGACGCACGGGGCAACCATTTTGGATTTTTAGCTCTGGGTACTCCGAGCTCGGAAATCCGAGGTCAGGGGGCTTGTTTCCGACTTCCGAGTACAAACTATAAGATTCAGCTGTGTAATGCTAGTGGCAGCTAATGTAGCCTCGAGTTGCTAGCCCTCAAGTAGAGCTCAGTTCTGTCTAACCCCGCACTGCCAGATGTTTATGAAATGTCGCAAAAATGGGGGGAGGTCTTTAGGAATTTGGTTCATTCGTTAGTGAGTTTTAATTGCTCTTTTATGTCAGCTAGTATTGGCCATGATTACGACAGAGAAAAAACAGCTGATCAGTCATATGAGTTAAATGTTCGCTATGTCAAAACGTTTTCGACAAAGGCGCTTTCCAATACGATTTGGCTCATTTACTCTTTTTCGACAAAAATAAAAAACCCAAAAAACCCCCAAACTATTTAAATAAACTTAAACAAGAGTTTGGCTCGAATAAAACAGATCAAGAGAAGACTGAACCAAGTAAACCACATGAGACCCTACAGGGTAACTGGGCTGTGCCTGTCCCACTCCTTAACAGATGTTTGCTCGAAGAAAGAAGAAATAGCCAAAAGATGTTTTAGAATGGACGAAGATCCTTACAAAACCACCTAAAAACATTAGTTTGGACGCATGATGTAATAACACATGAACAGCGTTTTCAGAATTAGCCACCTTAGCGTGGATTTAGTCCTTCTAAAGAATGTTAAGCACAGGGACAGCCTGAGGACGGGATGATGCCTCTTCCTGTCTCCGTTTCATGGAGGAAATTGTGTGTATTCTGACACCGGAGGTTGAATGGACCTGTCTTGTGTTTACATCACAGTGTCGATCAAAAGATGAATGCTTTATGGTTGGTGTTCCCCACACACGCCTGCAGGGGAAACCAAAGTCCGTGCACCACAGCCCTGTATGTGACCAACTCACCTCTCAGGTGTGTTCTAATCAATACCTAAGTGTTATTACGGACAATATATTCAGCTGGATGATCTATGCTTATCAGAAGTTAAACATTAGAGAGTGAGATTGCCTGTTGCTTGTCACTGCCTGTGTGCGTGTGTGTGTGTGTGTGTGTGTGTGTGTGTGTGTGTGTGTGTGTGTGTGTGTGTGTGTGTGTGTGTGTGTGTGTGTGTGTGTGTATGAAAGTGACCTCAGTGTGTTGAAGTCTTTATAACCAGCTCCTATATCAATGGACTATATGCATCGGAAGTGTCCACTCCACCGTATGTGTGTGTGTGTGTGTGTGTGTGTGTGCGTGCGTGCGTGCGTGTGTGTGCTTTGTGGTCCATCACAGCCTCTGGGGCTTAGAAGGATAGCAGAGGGGGTTTAGGGTCACACACAAAAACCCACTCTAAGATTGTGATCTACAGATAACAAATTTGCAAGCACTTAGGACACACACAATCATTCAGGTGTGTCACGCAGGCACGCGCACGCACACAGGCACGCATCAGTGGCTGTTAAAAATGTCCTGATGACATCCCCAAAACACAACCGTACCTTCCTCTCTCTGCTATCTGTCCGTTGTGAACCACCAGGATCTGGTTTGCTCCGACAATGGTGGACAACCTGCAACATCAGACATCAAACGTTATTCCTCTTTAATTAATAAAAAGCCAGTGTCCAAGAGTTTGCTTTTTAGTTTGGTGGGGGTGATAGTGACCAGTTGGGAAGTTTTAACATAGCCTATCGCCAAACCCTAGTGTGCCCATAACAACAGTAAGTACACCAAAATTGAACCAGGTCTGGTCAGCTTCGTTTCCTCTTTCGTATAAGTTTGACTAAGCTGGAGGTTTGTTTATAATCCGTATGAACGTGTGACTGGGTTTCTTGGACTCCTCCGTGATGTAGCTGCGTTCCGAGACTGCAAAAGTAATTACAATCTTCTTAAAGTGCTCATATTTGCAGGTTCATAATTGTATTAAGAGGTTATATCAGAATAGGTTTACATGGTTTAATTTTCAAAAAACGCCAGATTTTTGTTGTAATGCAAATTGCTGAAGCTCCTCTTTTCACCCTGTATGTTGAGCTCTGTTTTAGCTACAGAGTGAGGCATTGCACTTCTGTTCCATCTTTGTTGGGAGTCGCACACGCGCAGTAGGTAGGTAAGGACTACTAGCCAGTCAGAAGCAGAGTATGAGGGAGTGCCATGCTAGCAGCTAGGCAAGCATTATAACATGTGGTACGAAGTGATTCACGTTCGTCACGGAAGTAAAGGCTGGACTACAATAGAGCTGTTTGGAGCAGTTTGTGAACAGTGTTTTCTGTTGGAGATGGTAAGTCCCTTTGGGGGGGACTTTGGGCTTTTTCACTTTGTAAACCTATAACGTGCACAAAAAAGATATATAACACAATAAAGAAAGGGAAAAGCCCAAAAGCATAATATGAGCACATTAAGATAAAGATTAAGACATACATTATTGGTCCCGCAAGGGGAAATTCCATTTTTCACTCTTAGTTCTTAGTTATTACACACATTACACACAGGCCTAAAATACACACACATGGCAAGGACTTATACATGCACTAATGGAGAGATGTCAGAGTGTACGATGCTGCCCATGACCGGCACCCTCAAGCAGCTGGGGGTTCGGTACCTTGTGGCTCGGAGGTAGAGTGGTCGCCCCTCAACCACAAGATTGGCAGTTCGATCTCAGGCTCCTTTGGCCACATGCGGTTAAAGTGTTCCTGAGCAAGACAATGAACTGCAAGTTGCTCCCCAGATGCTGTATATATAGCTGTCCACTGCTCCTATACTTGGGATGGGTTACAGTGGACATATTATGCTTTTCTGTATTTTCTGTCATATCCACAATGTTATAATGTCGGATTTGAATGCTAAACGTGGCCAAAACTTTAAATAATGAGGTAAACGTTCAGATTTCCAATTATTCTGAACGCTCCGGTTTCAACAGGTTTTTCTACTCTCGGCTAAGTGTTACCCAACTCCAGCAACTCTAGCTACATGCTAACGACAGTAAAGGATGTCATCTTGGCTGCCAATGTTGTTAAATTTCCCCAAATTCCGGGTCACATTACTCCTGAAACATTTACAGTTATGTAGTATTTGGTTTTAAAGCCTTTATTAGTGTCCACTGCTAACAATAGTAGCTACATGTTAACAGCAGTAAAAGATTCTCCCCAATTTCGGGTCGCATTACTGCTGAAACATGTCCGATTGGGTGGTTTTTGGTTCAGAAGCCTTTACCTACGATTTTTGATGGTAGAACGCACTGTTTCGTTCCACTACAATCTAACGTTAGCATAGGCCCTACTGCTAAATATGAAATAGCTGCTTACTAATGCCAGATAGCTGTAATCCTTTTTTGTGATAAATCTTTTATTAGCACCATTTATATCGTTCAGACATACAAAACATATTCCACAATGTATGACAGGTAATGTCAGATGGTGCACAGAACAGAGAAACACAAATTACACAGAAACAAAAACCCTCTCTCCATCTTTAAAATACATTAGCCAAAGAGGGACATACCTCCGCCTTTCCTCTTACACCTATTGGCACCGTGACGAATGACAGGGGGAGATTACTCGCCAGGGGAGCGAAAAAGAGAATTAAAACGACAACGCGACAGGCAAAGCAACAAGACCAGAGTTAATACTGGAGTGGCTAGAACAGCTGCGTGTAAACGATGGAGATACTAAGAGCTAATTTCGGGTTCGGCCCCCGTAGCAGTTAAAACACGATCGGAATGGCTAGAAAGTAACATTCAGTTGGTTGTCATATACAATTTCACAGCTAGATGGGAGAAATTGTTGTACACAATGTAGCATTAAGTTCAGTTTGCTCAAGGGCACCATGGCAAGGCCCAGGACTTGAACTAGAAACTTGAATCAGCGACCCTCCGGTTCACAAGCCAAGTCCCTGTGGGCTGAGCAACTGCCGCCCCAATTATGAACAACAGACGCAATGGCCAGGGCTAGGAACACAGGATCCAAGCTGTAATGAACCAGAGATACTCTTAAAACACACAGTATGTGTGAAGTGCCACAACAGCGTCTTCCCATTGTTCCAGAGGAAGGAAGGCATTCATTCCAGAGGTGCCAGAGAGGAAGAGGTGAATAAGATGAGGAAATGGGAAAAGAGGGAGACACATGCTGCAGAAAAGAGAGAGTGGGAGGGAGTCGTAACGTGTGGTTAGACGTTAAATATGTTCAGCTGTCTTATAAAAGTAAAATGCAAAGTCATTCCTCAGTAATCACTAACAGAAACACACAAACACACTCATGCTTCAGTTCTGTTATCACAAACCAATACAAACACACACACACGCACGCACGCACGCACGCACACACACACAGCTGAGTGATGGAGGACTCTGTATGAACTTGTCTGTAAATTATTAAAGTTCATATTTATGACCCAATCTCTAATGAGAGTCTAATTAAAGACACAGTGATCTAAATGGCCCTCAGCTCCGGACTCTACTTTGTGATGTGACCCAATGGGGAGTCCGAGAATTATTTCCAATCAGTGTTTGAACTATACCGTGGCCTTCGGGGGAGCCCACTTTTTTTTTCCCGCGGGGGGTCGTGCGCTTGCGACTTACAATGACTTACAAAGATACATAACAGCTACAAGTGTATGCACTACAGGATTTACCCTATCATACTTTATCGACAGGAAAAGATAGGTCAAACAGCAAACAGCCACAAATAGTCTAGACTTTAAACAAAGCATCAGGCTGTCTTTGAGATTTCACATGAACAACGGTTAAAGTTACTCAGGCTGCCGAAGAATCCATAATTCCTCCGTTCAATTAGACCCTAGCGACGCACCCCAAGCTTCCATCCATAACAAACAGCCATGTATATCGGCTCTTCCAGTCTCTCTACTGCTGGCTGTTCCAATTTAACGGGAGAGGAGCAAGAGCGGTTAGGATCATCTTCAGCCAGACAGGATATTATTTCTTCAGCTTCTTCTTGCGTTGTCACCCTGGTGGGAGGTGGGCTAAAAGGGCTTGCAGCAGGTGAATTGGTCGTGCTATTAACGTCATTGCTACACAATTTCTTAGTAAAACCAAAATTAATTAAACGCCTTTTTGCCATGGTTATATGATGCTTACTGCGGAATGGATTTCAAGGACTTTGCGCGCCGATTAATGGCCTCCAATGTTTATATTTTTTCTGCGAATCTTTGAGTTAACATGCACTAAACATGAGTTGAATTTGCACCACAGCGCCGCCACGCCTTGATGCTTGTGACATGAATAGCATGAATGAAGGATATTTTTGCAATTTTACACATAATAATCCACGATGATCACATTACACAAAACTGAAATTGAACGTCAAAATGACACATTGTCAGTATTTTTAGAGACCCCCCAAAATTTCACAAATCACGTTATCAGGGGAGCCCATGTCTTGTTAAGGGGAGCCGAGCTCTCCCTAGCTCCCCCGTAGTTCGCACCCTGTTTCCAATGTGGTGTAAGATATCCATGGATGTGTGCTGTTTCTTCTTTAAGAAATAAAAATGCTACGAATCTGATATGAAACTAAAAAGAGGTAATTGAAAAGTGAGGGGGACGTGTCGCCCTCAGCCCCCAGTGGAAATTATACCCTTGCACACGACACTGTGCAGAACAAAAAAAAATGGTCCTGCCACCAAAGAGAGCTCATGCCTCTCCAAACTGCTGAGTGTCACTTTAAGCTTCAGCAGACCTACCACTCTGCTTTAATGTCAGCAAGGCTATCTTTGGACATCCACATTCAATATTTGATAGAAAACTTCGGTCAAAAGGTAGAAATATCTCTCCCTAGAGACTACAGACGTCAAAGTTTTTTTTTATCAACTCATTCAGGCCTTACAGCAGGAAGAAAACACCCAGTGTGTTTACATGCAGGCAGAAAACTCTGGGTATATAGTTCATGTCCTGTTTTTAAGGTCAGGTTCAGGATAAACTTTATACTGCATATCTTCTCCTCGGCTGTGATGCAGTGAAGGATAAAATCAACTCATGTTACCATCTTTTTAAGACAGACTTAAATGTTTATGACACAAATCCAGTGTCAGTGGTGGAACGTAACTAAGTACATTTGCTCAAGTACTGTACTTAAGTACAAATTTGAGCTACTTGTACTGTACTTTACTTGAGTCTCTTCTTTTCATGCCACTTTCTACTCCTGCGCCACAACATTTCAGAGAGAAATATTGTACTTTTTACTCCACCACATTAATCTGACAGCTTCAGTTACTAGATACTTTATAAATTAAGATTTTTGCACACAAAACACATGTAGTCTATAAAATACAATGTTTTATTATAAATGAAGGTCCCATGGCATGAAAATTTCACTTTATGAGGTTTTTTAACATTAATATGAGTTCCCCCAGCCTGCCTATGGTCCCCCAGTGGCTAGAAATGGTGATAGGTGTAAACTGAGCCCTGGGTATCCTGCTCTGCCTTTGAGAAAATGAAAGCTCTAATGGGCTGATATGGAATCTTCTCCTTATGAGGTCATAAGGAGCAAGGTTACCTCCCCTTTCTCTGCTTTGCCCGCCCAGAGAATTTGGCCCACCCAGCTACAGACACAGAAATGGCACATCCTAAGGAAAGCTCATTGTGGGACTGGCTCTAGTGGCTGTAATTCTGCACCAAGGCTGAATTTCGGGAAAGAGACTTCAGATACAGTATTAGGGGACCACTATGGCATATATAAAAGCATCCAAAAAGCACCATGTCATGGGCCCTTTAAAGCTTTAGTGCTTTTCTTTTTTATATTAATGACCGCCCGTTACATTCAAGCCATTGCCAAATGAGTTGCTACAAAGCTAATTAAGACTATCAGCTCCACAGAACTCTCTCTGTATTTCTCAGTATGGCTATGTTCAGAAAATGGTGTTGTCCGGTAACTTTCGCGCGCAGGAAATCAAGTAAAGATAATAACTCTTCGGAAGAGTCCATCATGTTTTTTAATCCTCCGTGTCCTCCTTGGCTACTAGCAACTGTGCCTACAGTTAGCTACAGTAGTAACTGGATTAAACACAGTTAAAATGCTGACAGCTAAACGGTAGAGAATTCCAACAGCGGGACGTACAACAGTCTGCCGCTAAAGCTATGAGCTAAAAGACACAAAGTGGCACTATGGTCACTGCTGTTGTCGGAAAAACAAAACAGACGGTACAAAATGTTGCGTTTACTGGTAAACTGGTAATCCTTGTGGTGCATTCAAAGTTATTGTAAAATACCCTTTTCTCATCTGTTTATGTCTTTAACAGCAATTTACTGGTCAAAGAAGTAATTATTGTTAAAATGTATTGTTATTACATTAATGTTTAAAACATGGCAACCATATTGTCAATTTCGGCAACCAAAAGCTGATGCCTGGTTGCCAAGCCGGCAATCACTTTAAAGTTAGCGTTGAGCCCTGCTTTTACTTTTCATACTTTAAATGCATTTTCCTGATGATACTTTTCAGTTAAGTAACATTTTTAGTGCAGGACTTTTACTTGTAACAGAGTATTTTTACAGTGTAGTATTAGTACTTTTACTTAAGTTAAGGATCCAAATACTTCTTTCACCGCTGTCCAGTGTTCACACTTAACAAGAGATAGCTCAAAGTTCACACACATTAAATTGAACTTGTTCACCTTCATAGTTTTATTTTATTTTACATTTATGAATTTTGAACTAAATTCACAGTCCAAAAAAATTAAGTAGTTCATTTATTCCATTTTTTATTAGATGCCCTGAGCTCTTTTTCAATATAACCTCCGGTGCTTCAGTCCGATGTGTGTCGTTGTCGTTTTTTTGGGCACAATATGCATAAAGTTGTATTTTTTCAAACTACAAATAGGACCTCCTCTGCTACTTTTTAAGCGAAACACACTTTGGCTTTTGTTTTCAAGTGTTTTTAAGACAATAGAATTTCATTAGAGCGTGCAGGAATTAATCCTAGTTAAAGAAGGGTAAAGAAAGGTCTTTAAAACCATGAAACCTTATGCCAGTTTAATAAAACATACTTAGGTTTACCCATCCTTTAAGTGTTTCACCAAGTCATTGCGTGTCACTACCACCTAAATACCGTAAATGGCAAGGTGAGAAGTTCATGGCTCGGCTTTATCAGCAGATTGCTACCATGTTCAAGAGATTGGGAAACATTCCCTCTGCAATAACTGAAGTTGATTAAAGAGAGATTTCAGCTCACCCTTCAGAGTGAAATCATGACCTGTCTGTTGTGATTGTGTGTGGTTTTAATTTCATTTAAGGCCCAAATGATGAAGTCAATAAACAGTCCTGATCCTATGCGCAGACTCCATCTGTTGCTGCTATTGAAAGATTAAGAAGCTGGTGGATCAAAGACTGCTGGTCAGTGTAAGGTCTAAGAGAATGAGCACTGTACAATTAATTTAGAAAGGAAGATAAAAAAATAAAAAAGAGCTCAAAGCTCAGCTGGTTTCAGTACTAGACACAGATGATTAGTTACAGATAACATCTGTAAACAATGTTTGTATGCATGGGTCAGTTTGCATAGTTGTGCACACTCACATGCGTGTGCAATGGGTAAAAATGCATCAATAATATCACTGTATAAAAACACTACTGCCTTGTTTCGACAGCATGGTTCAGTTCTACTCAACTCTTTTGGTGCTAGGTGATTTTACTCTATATTTTTCCCCTGACTGCGGATAAAAACAATGGTGGAAAATACGATGTTGTGAATCTGTTGCATTCCATTCTGTACAAACGCTGAACAAAGCCTCTCACATCTGTTTAATTAGTGGATACAGGCTGTTCGCATTAACTATTCGTACATATCACTATGAAAAGTAAAGCACCGTAATTCATATGTATTCCACATATTTTTTGCTTTATGCACTTCAGAGATTGCTGCTGTGTAAGAGAGTAAAGGTCCTCGTAGGGAGGAGGTTGGGGTGAATGTTTGGGTCCTTAAACACAGGGCTTTCAAGCGGGGGAGTAGAGTTCATGTCCTGGAAGAAGTTAAGGAAAAAACACAAGACTTTCACCCAGGAAACAGGTGTTCGTGTCGAGGGAGTACTACTTAAGGAGAACAGAGTTTAAACGCAAACTACAATCTTAAAAAAATAAATAAAACTAGCTTTGGTGCCTAAACTTAACAGTTGTTGCCGCACGATGCTCACCTATTGTCGGCTAAACTCAACTACCGATAAGACTCTCTCTACCCGGCTTCACGTGACCAGCCAGCCCAGTCTCATGGCAGTTCGTGAAATGGTTACGTTATTGAATCTATTGATTCGTGAACAGGACGCGATTAAGTTGTTTTTTCGTGTGGTGATTATGAATTTTAATTTAATGTATTTAAATGGGAAGCATATTTCACGATCACAGCAGGACAACGGTAGGGAGTAGTATGAAAAGCAGAAAATCCACGTAGGGAGGTTGGTCGGGCTGGTAGATGGGTCAAACAATACAGGATTTTCACCCTGGAGACCGGGGATGTTGCAGTTCCTTTCCGCGTTATTCTCTTCCTAACCACAACCATCCAGCTGTTGTCGGCATGTCCTGCGCGTGAAGGTTCCTTTCCCAGTTCTTCTTTTCCTAACCTCAACCGTCCCGTTGTTGTGGCGTTTCATGTCCCCATTGTTGCGTGCCACAGAGACTGCGGATCGTGTCCCTGAGCCTGGGGATTGCGTCCCCTTGTGGCGGTCTGTAATGTTGTTGTCACCGGCATGTGGCGTTTAATTTCCCCGTTGTTGCGTCCCCCAGAGCAGCCCAGTGTCATGGCAGTTTGTGAAATGGTAACGTTCGAAAATCGTGACCTGTACACGAAATAAAAGAAAAACTATCGCCCTGTACATGAATCAATAAATCAAAATAACGTGACTATTTCACGAACTGGAGTGAGAATGGGCGCCTTATTTCGTAGGACAACATACAACAACACATTCTCACTCCCATCGCATAAAATACGGACGGTTGTTCACGTGCCTTTGGCGTTGTTAATGACGCTAAAAGTCTCCTTAATCGTTATATCTAAACGCTTGGTCGGGACTATAATAATTGGCGTCACTTTTGACGCAGTTAGGTAGGTTAAGGAAAAGGTTGTGGGTGGGCTTATAAAAGGTAGGTTTCCGTGACATGCAGGACAAGATGGGTTTAGGAAATGAAGAATGGGAAAAGAATGCGACAGTTGGGTTTAGGAAATGAAGAACGGGACAGTTGGGTTTAGGAAATGAAGAAAGGGAGAGTTGTTTTAAGGAAAAGAACAACGCGACAATTGGGTTTAGGAAATGAAGAAAGGTACAGTTGGGTTTAGGAAAAGTGACATGCAGGGTTAGGGTTTGGGGGATTAGGGTTAGGGAGTTAGGGTTATGGGTATTTTACGAGTTCGGAGTTAGAACGGGTTGCATACGAATTGGTGTGCATACGTTTTTGTACAATATCATTCGAACCTATTCATGAGAATGCGTTGGCGGATGACAACAATAGTGGAGAATACAATGTTGTGAAAATGTTACATTCCATTCTGTACAAACTCTGAACAAAGCCTCTCCCATCTGTTTTAATTTGTATCACAAATTGTTTCAGTTTTCCTTCTTGAATATGTATTTGTGTGAACAGACCTTGAGACAATCCTCCTGTCCTATATGGAGCCTCTTCTTTTATCTTCCTACTCTCATGTCATCTAAGTGAATGGAGTGATTGTTAGAAAATGTATATATCCTTGTGTGTCTCAATAAACCTTTAGAACATTGAAGAACTGAACCCTGCTTCGCGTCACTTTGTTCTCCGAGCGCTCGCCACTGCTTTCGGAATCAACTCACAGAGGTCAAGCCAGTAGATTCTAGGATACTAACCACAAAACAATCGTGATCGGATTGTTTCCCAACATTCAAATACACCGTTAACTTTTGCCCTTTTGACCAATTGCGTCAGTCTTATTCTGTACAATGGAAACCATGTTTGTTATGGAACAAGAACAAAATAATCGACAAATTGTACATTTGATGTAGAACATTGAGGAAATGATAAAAACTGTATCAGGAATCAGCACCACAGGCCACTTCACTCCTGATGCATTTTAATGTCTGCGAGTGTCAGAGCCTTTCATGTCTTTTTCAATATCACTCAGACTGATGAATAACCAGACATCTGTTTCTTTTACTTTTGTTGACCTGTCATCATGCGTCATCTCATATCCTCCAATCAGCTTTTCATTTAATCTCTCCATCCCTCTCTTTGTGTCTGCTCTAATCCTGTTTTCCTTTCACCTCATCCATCACCCGTTCTTTTCCTTTGATCTCTTTTACTCACATTTGTTTTTTTCTTTTCAGTTTGCTCCTGTATTACCACCGCAACTGTAATCACATTGTAACAGAACACTGTCATGTTAATAGCAGAATGTGTGTTCGTACACTCAGGGTCAAAGTAATAAAAAACTCAGGTCCAGGAACACATTAAATCACCTTTTGCCCATAACAAATGCCCCTCATACACAGGAAAACAGAGCCGTGTAGCATCGCCATTGGTCTCGCATTGCCAGACCTATCTCCACAGTGCTGTGGAGTAGTGTTAATTTTGTCACCTATTTTTCATTTAGTCTTAGTCTTGTGCCAAATGTCCTTGTTAGTTTTAGTCATATTTAGTCATTCTTTAGTCACATCTTTTTTTGTTAGTCAAGTTTTAGTTAACTAAAAATCTCGTCATTTCAGCCTAGTTTTAGTCAAAATAGAACTCAAGGTATCTTAGTCAAGTTTTAGTCAAAACACTTTTGTCTTTTTTTAAATAAGAAAATTATTTCTGAGATTATTTCTGATAACCATTTCAGTCAAATAGTTATAATGACACATTCAGATTTTTTGTCAATATCATTGTACGTAAAATGTGACCAAATATCGAGCCTCTTAATTATTTCACCAGTAAATTCCTGTTAAATGACAAAAACAACCACTGGAGAGTTTCAAGTGAACGCAACATATGTGTTTCAGACAACGGCAGCTACAGACTGTCGTACCGAGCGACGGTGGCTCTGCAAAATGGTCTCAGAAAGGAACTTGTTTTGGTGGAACATTTGCATCCTGGAAAAGAAAACGTTACATACAATGTTAAATTAAGGTAACTGATTACCCAATACAGTAATGTAAGCTAATTAAATTAGCTGCTCTTACCAGTGTATCGCCGTGTGTACTTCGTCCACAGCAATCCCACCAATCGGTCCCAAAACGTCCCAGTTAGAGGAAATGCCATACACATTTTCTTTGTAAATCTTTACAGTAATTCCCCGAAAGAACCAAGCAGGCTTGCCTTGTTGCACGATTCAAATTTTCTTCAAAACCTGTCGTTTTTAGGGTTGGGTAACGAGACCCGGTGCTAATACGGCAACGGTGCCTTAACGACCGGTAGATAAAGGGGCTTTAGACTGATGGTGAACAACATACCTTCTAAAAATCATCATTAGCATTGTCATTGTCAGCAAGTTAGCATGCAAAACTGTGCATAAATACGGCCTCACAGTAGTCTTGTTAAGCCCTAACTACAGTATCTTGGTCCAGTGCTTTTTACTGTGTTTTTTCTTGTCTTTTTGGAAGGTTAACTGACTTTGTATCAGAGTTACTGAATTGTGCAATGACAATAACGTTGAATCAAATCTAATAATAGACAGTATTCAGTGAGTTGCAGCACTTCGGTGCCTTGACACTCAAGTCAAAACAAGGAAACTTCCCAGCTATACAACACACAGCTTGGTAGTAATGTCACCTGTGTGCGATCACTATAGTCGTCCTGTTGGTGCAGACCTCGGCCAGTGAAGCCTGGATCTTCCTCTCAGTCTGGGTGTCCAGTGAAGATGTGGCCTGGTGGAACAAAGAGCAAACACAGTATATTAATTATAACGCAATTAATAAGTAGTATAATCAGATGAAATACGTTTTTGTTGCAATGTGCACCACTATGGAGACAGTTTAGCTACTAGGGTGAATTAAGGGTGATGGGACAGTTTTCAAATTTTTGTCTTGTTTTTTTGCCATACATTTAAAGAATTTGCCCAACACATGATCCATTTCTGTAATACTGAAGGTGTTAACGTTACCTATCCATTTGTGGAGGAAAGAAGGTAATATCAAATTACAAAGAGACGTGCCATACACTTTTGTGTAAACTGACCCAGTAACATTTGAATGATTGGGACAGCACATTTCCTTATTGATTTAGACTAGTGTAAGCTAATTATTGCACAATTGAATTAACAGTTTGATTTCCCTTACCCTCTGCATTTCAGTTTAAACTCCCTATTTGATGCTTGCCCACGTAACACCAATGAGGCCACGCAATTTTGTTTGTGAGGTTTCACAGCTAGGGCTCAGCAAAAAAAGTTTTTATTTTCACTTATCAGGGGATAAAATTAACCCTTTATAGTTATACTGTCCTATTTTACCGTATGTCCCAATCACCCTTTATTCACCCTACCTGATACAACTTGTGAATTTAACAAGTGTGTTTGTGTGTGTGATGACTGTTTCGTATGTCTTGCCCAAGGACACTGAGTCCGTGACTCCTGTACAGGAGGAGCTGGGGATTGAACCACCAACCCTGTAATTAGTGGAAAACCCACTCTATCTAAGGAGCCACAGCTGCCCTAGTACGGAATCGAGGGAATGGTGGAGGAAATATATCGGGAATCAAAGTAAGGCTGAATCTCATTTCTCTGTCTTACCCCTTCCCCTTAGTTTTGCGCGTTCACGTGAGAGTAAGGGCTATCCCAATTCTCATTTTGATCGAGGGGTAGGGCTAAGGGGAAGGGCTAAATACCCTTTAAAACCAAGCAAACTCGCGAGCTTACTTGAAAGCAAGGGGTACCCAGAATACACTGCGCATCCGGCAACAATGGCGACCAGATTGACCAGAGACCCATAAATGTAAGTATTTTCGGCTTAAAGAATTGATTTAAAAATGATGAAGTCTTGTTTTGTGCTCTACACAGTCCTGTACATATATACATATATATATATATATATATTTGCAACCATTGTTCTTAATTGAAACTTTTTGTTTTTAAATTGCTTGTTTGCTACGCTAACGCTAACGCTACATTGCTGATTTGCACAACAGTCCCGCATTTCTCTGCCTTGAAAGGACTCCATGCATGTCTACAGTTTTAACTAAACTCCATTAGCAGCGAATTTCATTTGATATCAGTGCATAACACTACTTGCTTTGGAGACATCGATACGTGCTTTACATTTACCGTCCTGTATGACACACAGGGTCGCCTGAGGAAACCCGGCAGCTGATTCACTTTCGGGGCTGAAAACGAGCAGAAGTTTCTGCGTTCATGTTGTAGCCATTCATTATTGTATTGGTACTGTATTATTGTAATCATGTGGAATTCATTCCTGTTCATGCACCTGTACATTGTTGTTGGTTATGATACAGGACACTAATGAAAGAAATGGGGTTGGAGGGAAAGGTTACTGGCCAACAGGCATCAGACTGTGGTCTGGAATTTCAGAATAGCTGTAGTTTTTTTGTTTGTGGTCTTGTGTGTCTTTTTTTAATTTTATACATTTGAGTGCCTTTTTTATGTGTATGACATGTAAGTTATTGTTCTAATAGTTGATAATGGTTCCGTAATATATCTTTTTATATAAGGTTTTTGCCTGTTATGTTTACTTTATTGGGCAATAAAGACAGCTTTTGTTAACAAAGAAAGTGTTTCTGATCAATGACATTCAAAACAGTGATAACTGAAACAAACACACCATGCAGTGTGTATAAAAATATTTATTGCAAACAGACCTAAGTTTGTATGATGACGTAACCATAACCAAGTGGTGTCTCATTTCGTAGTATGTTTTCACCCCTACCCCTTACCACTCGGTTTCGAGGGACAAGGGCTAGGGGGAAGGGGAAGGGGTAAGACAGAGAAATTAGATTCAGTCTTAGTCTCAACATTGGTCTTAACATTGACAATGTAGAAACTTCCTCAAGTGTTGCCATCTTCCATTTCTGCAATAATGAAAGTTCTCAAGATATTTGTGAATTGGCCCGGAATAATACTGTCTCAACCTGGCCTGTAGTGAAAATACTTTTTAACCGCTCCTGTAAAAACTACGCAGGAAAGTGTGTGAGCAATGCCACTAGTGTGTGAGCTTCTTGTCTACATGGACAAGTTGTTAAAAAGGCATATTATTTTGGTGTTGTAACCCTGTGTGAATGCTGGCCTTTCCCATATCCTCACCTCATCCAGCAGAATGATCCGAGGTTCTTTCAGGATGGTTCGAGCGATCGCCACTCTCTGCTTCTCCCCACCGCTGAGCTTCAGACCTCGCTCCCCCACCTCCGTGTTATATCCTGTTTGGACAACAACGCCATCACCTCCATTATTACCATCACTACCGTTCGCTTTCTGCATGCATCCAGATTTTCCCAATGTCAGGATTCAAATCGGCAAACGCCCTGTTACAGTTCTGCTTCAGCCAACATTGAAGTCAAACAAGAAAAGGCATTTTCATCATTGTCATTGACACACACTCACACACCCCAGCCTGACCCTGAGGTAGCTCCAGTATCCTGGCGTGTATGTCAGCAGCCATGGCAGCTCTCTCCACCTCCTCGTCGCTAGCTGTGACTCGGCTGTAGCGGATGTTGTTGCCGATGGTGTTGTTGAAGAGAACCGTGTCCTGGGGAACCACGCCGATGTAAAACCTCAGAGAAGACTGACGCACCTTGGACACAGAAAGAGACAACTGCAAGCTTCAAAACTAAGCCAATACAGATATTTTGCTAACCTGGATTCAAATTAGGTCGGCATGAAGTCTTTATACCAATTTACAGACCATGTTGTACCTGTACATGTTGTGGAATGGAAAACAGTCCTTCCAGAAAAATGCAGAGTGTTTTTTTGATTGTTGCGGGCAAAAATCCTTGATTATGCGGCACGTTTTCTTAAACAATGTGATGGAATATGCGGGATACTTGTGCAATTTTATGTGACGAAATTGCAGGAACTTGCAAAAACTGCGGTTTGATGAAAGAGAAAAAAAGTGATTCCCCCAACACCCTGCTTTTCGATGATGTTCACGTCGCGTAATTACGTCACTTCATAACGTCACTTCATAACGTCACTTCATAACGTCACTTCATAACGTCACTTCATAACGTCACTTCATAACGTCACTTCATAACGTTCCCATGGCAACAGGGGGAAATGGCTGCTCTTGTTTGAAGTTAACACAACATTTTTCAACTTTCTGCTAAGATATAAATGTCATTTTGTTGCAACGAAAATGCGGGGATTATGAAATCATGCCCAATTTTGCGCGGAAATCTGCAATTTATGCGGCAAAAGTGCGGCGTATTTGAAAAAATGCGGCCCCCACATAAATATGCGGACTTTGGCTGATTATGCATTGAATTATGCGATCGCATAATCACATTTTTCTGGAGGGACTGATTTAAGTGTTTTCAATGTATGGGATCTTTAGATCTGCTGGTCATGATACAATCTTATTATACATTTGTGTTAAACTAGGTTGTTCTTTTCTCACACACACACACACACACACACACACACACACACACACACACACACACACATACACACCGAGCATACTGTACATATACATAAATGTTGCATGGCTTAATTCATCCTATACTATATAATGCATGCTGCCCCAGGTCACAGACAGCACACGTCCTGAACCAATTTCTCTCTGTCAGGATTTCACATATCTGGTTTTACCCACTTACCTTATTTTTGCTTCTCTACATGTATTTTGAATGTCACCTTACATGCCCTTATCTGCATCGCAACTCTAAGGGCTAAACCAACATTTATATCAAATATTTCCATATAGACTGTGCTGAGTTTTCTAGCAACATCACTAGCAAGCCTCTGATCTTTTGGTTTTTTACTGTGCGAGTACCCGGCGGAGCCTTGTTAGTAGTGATGTTACTTACATTAGCCTATATACAGAAGTGAGAGAAAACATAGTGCATGTGTTTCGAGCAGGAGAACATCAGCAAAATACTATAATGTCCAAAAGAACCAAGAGGTCGAAAGTGTGGCTTCATTTCACTAACACTGATGCCAGTAGTCTGCGGGGCAACATATGCAATTCGGTGGTTGTGTGAAAGTACATATCAAATTTCTTGAAACATTTAACTGTTCAGAGCATACATTTGACAGTGGAGAATTGCTCCGTGTTCAATGATCACGTACCACCACAGCCAGCTGAGTCCTCTGACTCCTTGCCTAGCATTGCTGCTTTGCAAGCTGAGTGGTGCAGTGACTTAAAGGGCCCTATTTTAACGATCTGAAACGCAAGTATCAAACGTGAAACGCAAATAGCTTTGTGGGCGGATCTCTGGCGCTGTTGCTATTATACCGGCGGGATAAATGACTCTTGCGCCCAACGCAAATCTAAAATGGGTTGGTCTGAAGTAGCTAGGTGTGGTTTGGGCGTAACGTGCAATAAACCAATCATAGCGTCATCTCATATTCCCTTTAAGAGCAGGCGCGCTTGTTCCATGGCGGATTGCTATTATAACGGCGGATTTGCCTGGCGTACGCCGGCGGGAGCTGTCCGGGATGCGGAAAAGTAATAAATGCCCGTCTTGACCGGGTGGCGATGTTGCTGCTCCTCTCGGGTGCATCTCCTCAAGTCTGGAGAGGATTGCTGCAGCCATGGAGCGTGGGCCTTCAAACGCACCACCTGCACCTGTTGTGCCCCTTCCTCCTCCCCCCACTCCATCTCCCTCCACCCGCTCCAACAGGAGCGCATCGCGCATTGCCTCTCCTGGACCAGATTCCGCCAGAATGTCCAATCCCACCGTAGTTCAACATCACGTCTCCTTAAGTCCTCTAATATTTCCTCATTTATGTCATCAACACATCCATCATTCATGGAAATGTGTAAAACACAACAAGCCACAAAGAAAGCTGCGACTTTTTGAGGACTGTACTGTAAAGTGCCTCCTGATATATCCAAACACCTGAAGGGCATTTTCAGTAATATTTTTCTTTGTAATAATGTATGGTTTGCAAAAATAGGAACTGCTGCGTCCGTGTAGATGAGAGAAGCAAAGTGTATGCATGTTGTGCACACGCTACATTATGGCCAAGCATGCGCCCCTAAAATAGCATCTGAATAACGCGCTACTGACTTTAGACTAGCGCCACTGACTTTAGACTAGCGCCACTGACTTTAGACCAGGTTTTTCCTGGTCAGTGGTGGAATTTTTTTCTGAAACTGCAAAATAGCACCAGGGAACGTTTGCGCCTGAACACGCCTCCTCTTTTCGCTGAACCGTCCCTGGGAGCGCAAATACATTCCCTAATTTACCGACGTGCGTCTGTGGAGGGAAAAGTCCGCTGTGCGTCGGGTGCAAAATAGGAATGACACATGCGTCGGTGTACAAAGGCAATTGCGCTGAGTGCAAGATAGGGCCCAAAGTATCATTGATTCATATCTGTATATTAAGGGTGGATCAAGTGACTATGTGTTCTGTCAAAGGGGCTGCTCGATTTATGATTGGAGCATCTTAGCATATTTCAGCTCATTGTTTCAAATTCAATCAACCTCGTTTCTGGCAACAGGCAAATCATTTTTCAAGAAAAAGTTTTGTTAATCCACCGTACACCACCTGCCCAGTACCAAACAATTAAAACCAGTCGTACGCCAGGTCCTGCGTACCTTTCCTTTATACATGACAATCCACGTGAAATTGAGCGCACATGAATGAGTGACTGACCCCGCCTTGCCTCCTCCCATAAATGAATATGGAAATTACTATAAATGCGCCCCCGACGTCATTCTTTGACCAATCACAACGGGTTATCCTGCTGCAGACGAAAAATGCCCAGAATGGCAAATGGTAACCGGGCGGTGAATGATAAAAAATAATAAAAAAATTAAGTTTAATGTCGAAGTGGAAAGCAAGAGAATAGTGGCAGCGCCACACCACTTACAGAACAACATGCATCTCAGTGTCAGTCCAAATTACGTATAATAAGCAGTTTGAACTCACTGATGTAATGCCATTTATTTTATTTATTAAGTGTTAGTAGCTCAGTGAAACGGAGTCCAGCGCGAGGGAGACCTGACTCAGAGGAGGAGATGTTAGTGAGGCCAGCGTCTCCACGGCAGGTGACGTGCACACAGATCCGCTGTGCCACGCATGGATGAAATAATGAAATAGTAAATAGGACTACAGTAACAGAAATATGTGCAGAATTAAGGCCCATTGTTTGGTGGACCGGGTACACCTTGTTCACTTTATAGCCTACAAATCATCCACGGGATTAATGACGCATCACATGAGTTAGTCCCCCCGGCACAGCGTTTGTTCCTGGGGAGATGGATCCGTGCGTCCCGCCTCCTGTGCGCCATGGATGTCTGAGCCTCAGCAACTTTCCGCGAGTAAGATATTTCATCTATGGGAAATACAGAGGATGACTGAAAGTATTTCCTAAGTGGATTTTTCCATCATTTTCCGTCCTCATGTTTAACAGAGATTAAGTAGCCTGCGAATTAAAAAGTTGTGTGAAAGATGTGAAACATTGTCCACATAAATGATCAAACTTTTATGGAGTATCAGCGGATATAATTTTTTTTTTTTTCATAGACAACATTACAGACGTATGCCAGTAACTGTAGTGGAAACTTTATTTTGTAATGTTTAGTGATTTTCGGCACTTTTCAGTTAGAATTCGCTACGTTACAGAGCCAGAAAAGACTTTGCAAACGGCCCGCACATTCTCACGACTGCTCAACAGTTTGCGTGACGGCCCGCGCATTCTCACGTCAAGTACATTTTTTATACATCACAAAGTGACCGTGAAAACCAGCGTACGCAAGCTTTTCGTGCGTACGCAACGTTTATACATGAGGCCCCTGGAGTACGCACTCCATTGGTTTCCTGCTGAGAACCATGGCCTCAGATTTAGAGGTGCTGATCCTCATCCCAGCCGCTTCACACTCGGCTGTGAACCGATCCAGTGAGTGCTGAAGGTCACAGGCCGATGATGCCATCAGGACCACATCATCTGCAAAAAGCAGCGATGAGATCCCCAGCCCACCGAATTGCAACCCCTTCCCTCCACTACTAAACCTCGATTGGAATGCCCTGAGAAGGAACCGCCTCATCCGATATTTATATAAATATAAAATACATGTTTTATTATAAATTAAACTACCCAACAATTTAATGGCCTACAAGTCCAGCTGAAATGATTAGACCATTAAACACTTAGTTGATTGACAGAACTGTTTGGATCGTTACCAGTTTGTAAAATGTGAGGATTTTTCTGCATCGAGTACTTTTACTTTTAATACTTGTAAGTACATTTTACTGATGATACTTACATTACATACTTTTACTTAAGTAACATTGTCAATGCAGGACTTTTACTTGTAACAGAGTGCAGTGTGGTATTAGTACTTTTACTTAAGTAAAGGAGCTGAATACTGAATACTTCCACCACTGCAATCCATATTGCATCAGTGAAATAGTCGTAATGTGTTTCTCCCATTTAAGAAGAAGCTTCTGAGAGTTTTAATGAATCTGGCACTTGATCTGTCCAGAAATAATTTCCGGTTTTCCATGACTCTGTGGTCAGTGTGCAGTACTGTGAGTGTTTCCTGTGGAAAGCTTTCCTCCGCAGCCACAACAATACAATTTCCATTTTCTGCACAAGCTCGGTTTGGCTGGTAATCACTCACTTTCCTTTAATTTGTTCTTTAGCCGTTTACTTTTGGTATTTATTCCACTGAAGAACAACACAGCATCTGTTTCTGATTGAGACGGGCTGACAGAGCTCCAACACCAAATGTCAGATGGAGAATGTCAAATGACAGATGGAGAGGGAAAAGAAAAAAAGAAGTTTTTTAATGTTTACATTGAGACATCAACAGCACAGCTGTCCTCACATACAATGACTAACAGTACAGTGAATCTGTAAGATAAAGCTTTATCTCCGCTATTTCCTACCACATATGTTTATATACAGTGCTCAGCGTGAATACACCCTGCTAAAGTTGACTAAAAAGAGGAATAAAAAAAATCATCTTTTGGAAATTGATCTTAATGCCTTAATTAAAAAAAGAGGAAAATTCCAACCTTTAAGGACACAAATTTTCCTTGTGAATGAATAATGTATTGTAAATAAATAAATGTTCTTCCTTAAAATACAGGGGACATAAGTATAGACACCCCTATGTTAAATTCCCATAGAAGCAGGCAGATTTTTATTTTTAAAGGCCAGTTATTTCATGGATCCAGGATACTATGCATCCTGATAAAGTTCCCTTGGCCTTTGGAATTAAAATAGCCCCACATCGTCACATACCCTTCACCATACCTAGAGATTGGCATGGTTTTATTTCAGTTAGCCTAATAGCTGGTTTGATTTGCGTTGAGAGATGATCTTATGGAAAGTACCCCATGGTGGAAGAAGTATTCAGATCCTTTACTTAAGTACTAATGCCACACTGTAAAAATACTCTGTTACAAGTAAAAGTCCTGCTTTGAAAATGTTACATAAGTAACAGTATGTAAGTATCATCAGTAAGATGTACTTAACGTATTAAAAATAAAAGTACTCAATGCAGAAAAATCCTCACATTTTAGAAACTGTCGTTATATTGCTGGGTAGTGTAATTCATAATAAAACATTGTATTTTATAAAAAAAACATTGTATTTTGTGTGCAAAAATCTTAATTTATAAAGTAACTAGTAATTACAGCTGTCAGAGTAAAAAGTACAATATTTCTCTCTGAGATGTAGCGGAGTAGAAGTAAAAAGTGGCATGAGAAGAAAAGACTCAAGTAAACTACAAGGAGCTCAAATTTGTACTCAAGTACGGTACTTAAGTAAATGTCCTTAGTTACATTCCACCGCAGGTAACAGCTATAAACACTTTGGCCGTCCGATGTGGTTGGACAGCAAATCGTTCAAGGTTCTACGGGGCAGGTTTTGTTTCCTTTGAACAGCCAGGCTAGCTGTTTCCCCTTGTTTCCTGTCTTTGTGCTAAGATAACCTAACCTGCTAAAGCTTTATATTTACCATACAGACATGAGAGGGGTATTGATCTTTGCGGTATAAAAAACTAATTACACATATTTGACAAATTGTCAAACTAATCCTTTTCATAACTTGGTCTAATTCTCCTGCTCTAAGCCTGCAATGGTTCAGCTTATTTATTGATACACGTTCCTGCATGCTTTAATAAATGCTTGCTGTTTGGGCAGCTCTTTACTGTAAAACAGGAAGGTGTGTCACAGAATAACAAGGTAAAACTGTAGCCTAGTTATGAGCAGTGATTGCCATCATGTCAAAGGAACTTGTCTAAATAGAAACTGCTGTTTATATCTCTTGAAATAAAATTAAAAAAAAAAAGTAAACCTGAAGAACACCTTGAAGAAAAAAGACCCACAGATGACTCACACCAGCACTCAGTAACCCATTAGCCTGCAGTGTTATGGCCAGCAGAGTCGGACTCATCAGAGCTTTACCACATGTGGCTGCCATATGCAGGGACCAAAATGAAACGCAAGAGGTTCGAGAGGTTGAGCTGTGTCCACAGTGTCTGCTCTTTAAGCAACAAAGTGTTCCAAAGTATAGAACTGGACACAGTTTTGCAGATATCCCACATGGCAGTAAGGCAGATTTTTTTTTTTACAATTTTCAAATGTGACTAAACATTTACAGACTGAGATCACAACTCTCTCACACGTTTTGAAATAACTTCAGAATCTCATTTTAGTTTCATCTGAATGCATCTTCACAGTGTGATGGCGTTAGACGTACTGCATGGAAAGGAGGAATGATTACAGTGATCAATAACTCTCTAAAAATGTACATATGGCCATGTGAGTAATGTGTTAAGACAGATTTTGGAACAATTTGAATGTTCCTTTAAACTGCTGAAAAGAAAACATCCTTCAATCTCCAAGCATCTGTGTGCAACAAGCAGAACATCCGGGATTCATCTGGAACATGTGGTCAACATCACTGATAAGAATCATATATTAAACAACCATCACAGAGTCTTCTGTCATCGCATTAAAAGTATTTCGGTGAACATTTCAATCTGTAGTAGATAAAACAAATGTACTGCCCCGTGAAAGGAGCAAAACTTTACATTCAGTATTAGAAAGCTGAGCTTTCAAACACATCTGGAAAGAAAAATGAAGTTGCATGCTCAGAAAAATGCTAGTATGGTGGGCCTTGAGTTAAGACAGTTTTTGTCAAACGACATGAAAGGAATTTGTGGTATTTGGATTCTTTGTGCAGGTAAGGGTTAGCCAGGAAAACTGGAAAGCAGATTTCTACTTGGCAAATTGGGAAATATGTTTATTCGCTTTCTTGAAGATTGATAATACTTTCATGTCAGTACACTAAATATGAAACTCGTGCAAGCAGGCAATTAGCTAATGCAGCAAGGGGAAACTGTTAGCCATGTGTCTACAGGCATCTCTAAATTTTACATTTATCTCTATGTTTAATCCGAACATAAAACAGAAATGTAAAAACTAGTTGTTTTCACGGAGAGTTATGTGCTGCAGGGATTTCGTGGCCAGAACCAGGCTAGCTGTTTCCCCGTGCTTGCAGTCTTCATGCTAAGCTAAGCGTACCACCTGCTGGCTCTAGCTTTGTCTTAACAGTAGCGTTTAGAGATGAGAATAGTAACGATCTTCTCATCCCGACATGTCAAACTACTCCTTTAAAGATTTTGGCATCCAGTGAAATTGCAATGGACTCGGCACATCTCAACACCCTGATTCGTTCGTTTGGATGACTGAACGACCTGTCAGGGTGGCAGAGATGGGGACTCGAGTTTGAGACTCGGACTCGAGTCGCACTTAAGTCGCACACACAGTGACTTCAGACTTGACTCGGACTCGAGATGCGGGGAAATGAGCTGAATGTTATTCCTCTCCCTGCGTAACCTCTAACCTACCTATGTAACACGTAGTAGGTAGCGTATCTGCTGCCCGCGGCAACGCAGGAGAGGACAACAACAAACATGTCAACCGCACCGGCAGCTGCTGTGCCATTCATCAGAAGCTTTGGTTTAAATCTTCAGACAACAAGTCCCAAACAAAAGAATCGCTGAATGCAAAATATGTGCTATCCACATCTAATTTTATCAGGCACTTAAAAAAAGCACCCTGATAGCTTAGCAACTCAGCGAGCGGCCCCTCCCCAAATGGCATAGCCCCGGTCAGCCTATGACGTAAAGCCACCGAACGCCTCTTTTTTTTCCTCGTCACGTTTGGAAGTCTACCAGTAACGTTCACAGACAGTGTGTGAGTCTAATGATGATCTAACTGAGTGTAAAGGATGGCAGCTTTTAACTGAGGGACAACAGGAAACATGCATAACAGATGTTGTTGTGCAAAAACAACACGCTCCTCGTCCTTCTCTTCCCTGTAACAGAGGCGAGACTTTACGACCACCTTTTGATCCACATTCTTATTTATTGATTCATCAGTTGTTAGCTATCGAAGGGACCTACCATCTAGTTTAATAGTTTATTTCATGATGTCAGTTCCTCGTTTTCACCTGCATTGTGAAGAACAAATAACTCACAACTCACGCAGCTATTAAAAGTTAATGCCATATATTTTAAGGACTTATCATCTGCCGATGATAATGGCCTCCTCCCATTAACACAAGCATAAAGTTTTATTTTTATTTTTTAACCATTAACCAGATAAGTATGTCGTAGCTTTACAAAAAGTAATTTTTATAAGTTTTGTAAATTAACATTATACTATATCATAGCTACAATCCTATTAAAAAGCTATCAGTACAGATCTAAATAAAAATGTAAAAGAAGTCCATGTCTGTCTGTGTGTACTTCGACTTCCTTGACAACCGTTCATCCGATCGACTTCAAACTTGGCGGTGGTATTGCTGAGGACCCTAGGATGTGCAGTGCAATGCCGAGTGCAAGCTACAGTGCAGTCAAGAAAGAAAAAGAGACCAGAGATCACCAGGGATGTTACATTGTAGCACAGTCAGAGATTTCAAGCCTACGCGATGTAACTTTTGGAAAGAACGCCTTTGTTCCCGGGAATAACATAGTCCCAAATAGCTAGCTGTTAGCGAATGATGCGTGTCCTCTAGGATTGCTCACAGGGCTGTAGTCAAGTCCACTTTTGTCGAGTCCAAGACAAGTTCAAGACGCTAGATGGTATTTTAAGCCCCCACCGTCGACTTTAAGGCAGCGCTGCGACCGTCGACAATAAGGCCCCTAACCCTAACCTTAACCCTAACCCTTGCCTAACCCTAGTGCCTTCCATGCAGCGCTGCCTGGAAGACACTGTTGGGGGCTCAAAACACCACACACCGTCCAAGACCAGAACTGAGTCAAGACCGAGTCCAAATGAGAGACAGTCAAGACTGAGAAAGAAACGATCCAATTAAGCCATTTTATTTACTTTAAAGGAACACGCCGACTTATTGTGAATTTAGCTTATTCACCGTAACCCCAGAGTAAGACAAGTCGATACATGCCCTTCTCATCTCCATGCATGCTGTAACGCTGTCTGATGGCTCCAGCATTAGCTTAGCCTAGCACAGATCCTGCAGGTAACTGGTTCCAACTAGTCTACTGCTCCGAATTGTGACAAAAGTGTCAAAATAACGCTAACATGTTTACATGTTGTGATTTGTAGAGTTACAGCGTGTACAAAAAACAACGACACAGCCATCTTCTATCTGTAAACAAACCGGGAACTATACTCTCAGACAGGCTTGCTGTGAGCATATCACTCCGCCCAAGTACTATATTCTTCCGCCTGAGAATATAGTTCCCGGTTTGTTTACGGTTAGAAGATGGCTGTGTCTCATGTTACGTTGTTTTTTGTACACGCTGTGACTCTACTAATTACAACATGTAAATAGGAACATGTTGGCGTTATTTTGTCACTTATTGGGAGCAGTAGGATTACTGGAACCATTCACCTGCATGTTCTGTGATGGGCTGATGCCGCTGGAGCCGTCAGACAGCTTTACAGCACGCACGGAGATGAGAAGGGTATGTATCCACTTGTCTTACTCTGGGGGTTACGGTGAATAAGCTAAATTCCCAATAAGTCGGCATGTTCCTTTAAGTATAACAATTTTAATTTAAACACTTAAGTCACATAAAGCTGAAGTGCAACTTCACATTTTAGATGAGTCTTTTTATTCTGGTGTGACAGGAACATTCTGGACTGCCGATGGAAAATGTAACAAATAAGAAGGGGTCACTAAAAAAAACTGACATGTTCACATTCTTGAACTTAATACTTGTCTTAAAGCCTCCAAAGTACAAAGTGCTCGCTGACATTGTGTCTGTGGCCAAAATGAAAATGGTTGATGCCTGATGATTGAGGTATGTGACGCAGCCAGGTGTATACCGTGCGACCAATGCCCGCTCTAGATGGATTATGAATAAACCAATACCTGTTTTCTGAATAAGCGTGCTTTATCAATAGTTTGGTTTTTAAAGAAGAAGTTACTTTAGAAAAAAAACATATAGTGCTGGACTCGGTCAAGACCAACTACAATATTTGGCGAGTCCTAGACAAGTCCGTGTCCAAATATCCGAGTCCGAGTCCGAGACAACAGAAAAATGTCTGAAGTCTGGACTAGAGACGTATTGTCAAGCGTGAAGTTGTTTGGATGAGCGGTTCTCCGGAAATCTGCAAGCAGCAATACCTGAAGCCAAGCAATCAGCCTGTTCCGGACAGGCACTTTTTGAACGGGCACTGCACAAGTAGTATACATTAACATTTCTACTGGCATAGAAAAGGAGAGACTTACTGAAAAATAAAAAGCCCCCGATACAGCCTATCACAAACAACCGAATGAATCAGTTGAGTGGAGGGAGCTGAGGCATCTAACCGCTTCCCTTCTCCTCCCTCCTCCTCCTCCTCCTCCTCCTGGAGAGCCTCAAGAAACCCAGGTTGAGAACAAGTCTGAAGCTGATTAAAGAGACGACCACATCTGTGAATGTGTGTGTTGATTAAAACAGTCCTCCTGCTGTGTAATTATAAACGAGCGTCCTCATAATCATCCCCAGCCTCTTCATCTGAACAAGGCTGTCTGTAATAAAACAGGTGTGTGTGTGCATGCTGTTTGGATTTTTGGCAAATCATAAACAGAGTTATTTCAGCTACAATAAATGGGCTATCACACACACACACACACACATCTGACATCTGGACTCGTTGCTGTATTATTCAAGAACCTTTTACTATGACTTATTCACAGTGTGACTGGAGCTCACACACTCAGCCGTGTGTGTGTGTGTGTGTGTGTGTGTGTGTGTGTGTGTGTGTGTGTGTGTGGAGAGAGAGGGAAAGTGGAAGTCAAGGTGCATGAGGCAAAGGCAGGACACAGAAGTGAAGAGTAAAAGACAGGAAAAGAGGATTGAAGAAAGATGAAAAGAGACAGAAACAAACACGTGAGTCAGAGAGATAGAAAGACAAAACACATCACAACGGATGGTAAAAAAAGGGTTGTGACACTGTCTAAAATGTAAAGGAATACTTGACAAATTAGGAAATATGTGTATACGCTTTTTCTCCAAAGAGTTCGTAGATCGATGCCTCGTTCATGTCTGTGCACTAAATATGAAGCTACTGCCAGCAGTCAGTTGGCATAGCGGGCTCTGTCCAGAGTTCAAAAATTCCATCTGACGTGTTTCATGGGTCTTTGTGTGTTTACCTTGGAGATGTCCTGACCGTCGATGCGGATGCTGCCACTCTGAGGGTCGTAAAATCTGAACAACAGACGCAGGATGGAGCTTTTCCCTGATCCAGACGGACCAACCTGCACAGACACACACACACACCCACACACCCACACACACACACACACACACACACACACAGACACAGACACACACACCACACACACACACACACACACACACACACACACACACACACACACACACACACACAGACACAGACACACAAACACACACATTATTGAAAACACCAATTTATAGAATTGAAAGTGTTGGATCGAACATTTCACACACAAAAAGGCGTTGGTATGTAACCATGCAGATAGTTTTGGTTCTTAGTAGTTGTAGTAAATGGAGACAACGTACCAACGCGACTGTCTGTCCCGCCTCCACCGTAAAGGACACATCCCTAAGAATCTCAGTGCTGCACGCACGCACGCACGCACGCACACACACACACACACACACACACACACACACACACACACACACACAACAGCAACGATCAGGATCAAAATGAAAGTTTACGGATTTAAGAAAAAACAAACAGGACCAGTGGTGGAAGTACATTTGCTCATGTACTGTACTTAAGTACAAATGTGAGGTACTCCACTACATTACAGAGAGAAGTATTGTACTTTTCACTCCACTACATTAATCTGACAGCTGTAGTTACTTTACAAATTAAGATTTTTGCACACAAAACACTGTTTGGATCGTTTCCAGTTTCTAAAAAAAAAAAAAAATTACTTTTAATTTTAATACTTTAAGTACATTTTTCTGATGATACTTACATACTTTTACTTAAGTAACATTTTCAATGCAGGACTTTTACTTGTAACAGAGTATTTTTACAGTGTGGTATTAGTACTTTTACTTAAGTAAAGGATCTGAATACTTCTTTCACCGCTGAGCATGACCATGCACATTTGGAGAATTATGAACATGATGTTACAATAAATCAATTGATTGAGATTCAATGTGAAAAGGCAGATGTATATGTTTATTCTCTGGATCTTCTCTGTCATATTCACTCACTCACATCATGCTGTAAATATAACATGAATGCCAACGCACACAGGAGGCCAAACAGGATGCTCAATTAATAAAAGTCAAGTAATAATAAAAGAGTCAGTGTTAGTCATCCTCCAGACAGCAGGTGATGGTAACCAGCTGTGATACGTCTGAATACAGAGGAAGCTTGTCATGAACGTGCACTGTGTACGTCTCGGGCTTCTTGACCTTCATTTATACATCCACACATTCATTTTTTTTATGTTCTTTTTAACAACACGTCATCTAACCCAAAGGACTAAACACCTGTTTTGTCACTGCCGTCTAAAATGCATATCATTATCAAGTGATTCATATAAAGGTTTTCTGAACAGCCATCTCTGTAGTCAGGGTTTGGCTAGGTTTCTGCAACAGAACTATTAGGTTAAGGTTAGGGTAACATGGTGGTCATGGTTAAGGCGAGACACTACAGGCAAACACATTGTTTAAGTTTTTTTTTTTTATATGCGCTGGTCCATTTTGAGATGTTGGGCTATTTTGCTTCCTTAACGTCTTCTTTCATAACTAGTGGGGGGAACAGCCAACGAAATACACATTTAGTTGTTTATTTTACTTTTTCTAATTGCGTCTGTAGATTTCTCCGAAATTCACCAAAAGTGCTATGTTCACACTTGGCGTCTTTTTTTAAGTTGCCATCGTCTGTATAACATTATAATCCTATGGAGTAAACCGTGTTTTCAAAAAAAAAAAGTCATTCTTTTTGAATTTGAAAAAAGTTCAACTTTTCTGAAAAAAAACCTACGTCAAGTGCTTTTTTGACAGCCAACCAATGACAAGCAGAGTAGCCAGACCTGTCGTTTCCATAACAACAAGAAAAAATGGAGCCGGAGCACAGAGAGTTATACGGTATGACCGGGTGCTCCGTGTACAGGGAACTTGTTTTATGTAACGTTAGCCGCACCACTCTCTCTCTCTCTCTCTCTCTCTCTCTCTCTCTCTCTCTCTCTCTCTCTCTTTTCTTTCTCTAGCTCGTTCCACCGCTTTGTTTTATCTAACGTTAGCACCGTCCCACATAGCGCTCTAGCTAGGATACTGTAGAAGTAGCTGTTGTTATAGCAACAAAAGACGCTCTTAGCTGCTTTTTGGAATGAAAATGCTGCCAGCTTTTTTTTTTCACTACAACCTACTACTAGTTAACTTTTTCTTGTCAAAAAAGACGCCAAGTGTGAACATAACCTTCAACATTAAATCTCATGTATGGAATTCGACAATAAATATCTTTGAAGGCCAGTTTTATTCCTATCTCCATTCTGAAGGTTTTTGCAGAGGGGTTTGTTGATATATTATTCATAGCGAGATTTATAGAACATTTTATACCTAAAAACATGGCGAATATTGATTTTAAATTTTTTTTTTTTTTACAGTATTCTCTGATTTATGGAATGACAAAAAGACATATCCAAAATTCACCCTGTAAAAACCTTTGACTCGATTATGTCAACAAAATGAACCTGGCTTTATCCAATGTTCAGATATCTGTTCTGGAAATGGATGCAAATTAGCACATATTTAATAAGAGAATGCCACATTTGCATAAGTAAACATACAATTTCAGAAAACTCATAATACACGTAATAATTGTCTTAATGTAAGTAATCAACAGGGGAAGATTCATGGTGATATCTATTAAAGTTTTTACCCTATTCACCTGTAGTGTCTCCCCTTAACCCTCCTGTTGTCCTCGGGTCCAATTTCACCCGTTTTCAAAGTTTCTATATTTTGAGTTAATATATCACCACATTTGGGTTTCTTTCAACCAAATTGCCCCAAAATAACATGGATGGTTTCATAACGCACTCTTCCCAAGTGAAATTAAGGATCAGATCTCTACTTTCATTGAATTCTGGGAGTTTTGTATAATTTTATAGCATTATCCTGACTAAACTTTTACATATCTGTGATTATCCATAACCTTCATTCCTCTGATCTTAACTATTAGTCAAAATCATTCATAATCCTGCTTTTTTCTAACACAGAACATAGATAATTTCATATAAATGAAGTTTATTGACGAAAAATTCCCAAAAATAAGTGTAAAACTAGTGTAAATAAGTTGGTTCTAGTGGTGAATATACTGGTGGTAATGGGGGAAAAAAGTGCCACCAAACATTGAAATAAGCGCCAAAAACGTTGAAAAGTAAGCAAAACATGGAAAAAAGCGGCAGTATCTAAAAAAGTGTTCATTTTGACCCGGGAGGATAACACAAGGGTTAAAACAAACCAACACTGACAGTTGGTGATACAGGATGCAAACAGCGGTCTCTGATGTCACAGTCAGATAGTTTTTTCGTATTTCCCTCTAAGTGTTTGACTAAACAACCAATGCTGTTGTTTCTCTGGTGAGGACGGTCTTTGTTTTTATGTACAACTGAATAAAATCAGATCAAATTATAGAAAAATGTGGATTTAAATTATGAATAGATTTGTTGATAACTACACACCCAGGCACGTAGCTGAAACAGACTCTGTCAAACTCCACCTGACCTGCTGTGAGCTGCAAGTCCCATGCATCCTCTGAATCCTGAACCTGTGAGGAGGAAGAGGAGGAGGAGGAGGAGGAGGGGAAACCAGGGTAAGAGAGACAAGGAACACAGGAGGAGAAATGGAACCCTTAAGATCAACTTTTACGTCACATTGGATGAAAGAATAATGTTGAGTTAAACTAGAGATGTTCCGATACCAGTATCAGAAAAGCCTCCGATACTGCCTAAAATGCTGGTATCGTTATCGGAAAGTACTGGAGTTCATGCATCGATCCGATACCACGTTATTTAGCCCAGAAGTAAATCTACTTTAAAGGTCACAAATTATGCTTTTCTGTGTTTTCGTATCTACAATGTTATAATGTTGGATTGTCATGCTAAACGTGGCCAAAACTTCCGATAATGAGGTAAACGTATTTTAGAAAAATCCCTGTGAGCTAAAACGTTGAGACACTCTGGTTTCAACTGTTGAAAGGCGGCCTTCTTTGATTGGTCATCTGCTCCAAGTAGGCAGGACTGGAGTTTTTTTTTTAAGACACTGCGGTGTAAACATTGTCCCATGTAATTACATGCTAACTGCAGGAAACAATGTCAACTTGTCTGCCAATGTTGTAAATTTTTCTCCCCAATTCTGTGTCGCATTACTGCTGAACCATGTCCGATTGGGTAGTGTTTGGTTCAGAAGTCTTGATCTGCGATTTTTGACGGTAGAAAGCACTGCTTTGTTTCACTTCAATCTAACGTTAGCGTACTGCTAACTATTAAGTAGCTACATGCTAACGTGACATGCTGGTCATTTCTCACGGTCACTTTACTGCTGGGACATGTCCGGTTGTGTAATATTTGGTTTGGAAGCCTTTGTTGGTGATTTTTCACAGTATAAAGTCCTGCTATATACATTCCTGTAGCTCCTGCTTCAACTAGCTAGCTAGTGAAACCCAATGAGTGAAACACGGAGCGGAGGCTCCGGAGTTTCCAGGAAGCGCGCTGGCCAATCAGAGCAGAGTGAGCTTTTTCGGGAGGAGGGATTAAAGAGACAGGTGCTCCTTTTTTTTACATTAAAGCATGTAAACATGTTGTAGTACAATCACAAAATGCAAGTATAATCCTGAAAATGCTATAAAATAGTTGCCCTTTAAAGTAGTTTATGTTCTTTTTCCATTAACGGTGACTGTCAAACTGGAGAATAAAAGAAAGTTCTATGGCGTTCATTGTTTTCGTTTGTTCATGTTTCACAAAGAGTTTAACCTGAGCCTGGCCATACAACAAAGATATAAATAATATCACATCCATACAGGGATAGTAGTATACAGCTATTAGAACATAATAAAATATATGACACACTGGTATCAGATCAGTACTCGGTATCAGCCGATACGCAAGTTCAGGTATCGGAATCGGTGTCGGGAAGCAAAAAATGGTATCAGACCATCTCTAATTTGAACATCTGCAGCTCTACGACACCTGAGCAAACTCCATGTGTCGATTAAGACCATGATATGGTCAAAAGCTCCAGAGCAAGCGAGTGGAAGGACCTTGAGTTGTGATTTCTTTCTTTTTTTATCAACTGCTGTTCCCACGGTGAAAAATAAAGTGTCAAAGGTGATTTTGTTTTTTTCGTTGGATTGAAAAAGACGAGTGCACAATTCAAAAAGAAAAGGAGGAGGGAGGTGAAGAGAGGGAGGAGAGAGATAGAGTGGGAGAAAAGAGGAGGAGAAGAAAAGGGGACAAGAAGGACAGATGAGAAATAAGAGGATGAGGATGAGAAAGAAAAGTGAGTGTGCTTTACACAATAAAGATACTCCTTTATTTTCGCCTTTATCCCCTTCTTCTTTTCTTTCTTTTGTTCGTTTGTTATCTCTAATGCCAGATAGTAAACTTATTCGTTTAAACTGTTAGCCACTGTCATCATCCTCTCTTATGGATAAAACACAAAACTTTATTATGCAAACATTAAGGAAATATTAAGTTGATTAAAACTCCTTCATGTGTAATTTGGAAAAGAGTGGCAGAATTTCTATATCAGTGATAGTATCATTACTGCCACTCAATGAATGAAATCGCCACACAATATTATATTAATTCCATGTTAGACTATTTTTTTTTACTTTTTTAATACCTGCATGTTCTGTCAGGCTCAATTTTGTTTTAAGCCCCCAAAGTCTCGTTCCAGGCAGAGCTGCGACCGTTGACTTCAAGGCACCTAACCCTAACCCTAACCTTAACCCTAACCATAACCATAACCATAACCATTGCCTAATCCTAGTGCCTTCCAGGCAGCGCAGCCTGGGGAGACATTGGGGGCTTAAAACACCAATAAACTTCAGTCAGGTGCAGGACAGACATTGATAATTGTGAACTTTTGTCCAGAATAAAAAAAAAAAATCTCATTATTTTATAACCACTACGTTGTGGTTATAAAAGATAAATTCTACACCATCAGCACAATCCGAACCGATAACAGATAACAGACGCTCCTTTATGCCAGAGATGACAGACATCGGCCCCATCTGGGCCGCTTTTGAGACGGAGCTCTTGTAAACACGGGAAGTCAGGATCAGTGTTATGTAGAAAACGACAAGACTGCAACCGTCTCACGTTCCAGGATGGGACTTTTAAAAAGGCACATAAAAAAAAAACAGAAGATCAGGAATTTATGTACTCCACATCCAGCAAAAGGGACTGAAAATCGCCCAAGACCCCACACACCGTGCTAACCTCTTACTGGTGACTCTGACTGAAAAGTATTACATCAAAAAACTTCCTGCTTTCTTAACAGCACTTATTGCAGAACCATTCAGCTACTCAATGGATCCTCAACACTACAACAGCACCTCACGGATACAATGCACTGACACTTTATAACTCTTGACTTTTACGTAGGGTGCCCTTCAGCAGTGGCACTAAAATCTTTTTTATTATGGGTTAAATGGTATGCATTTGTGTGTGTGTTTTTTTTTTTTTTTTTTTTTTTGTGTGTGTGTGTGTGTGTGTGTGTGTGTGTGTGTGTGTGTGTGTGTGTGTGTTTCTATATGTGTCTTTATGTGTTTTCTTAAATGGGTATTGACTGTCTGCTATGAATGGTTTCTGTTGTTTTGGAATGAACACACTGCACCAAATTCCTAGCAACTTAGTTGCATGGCAATAAAGTATTGAATCTTGAAAAGGGAAATCCTACCATCCCCCTTCTTTTTCCTTCCCATTATATTTTACTTTTTCTCTTTCTCACTTGCTCTGTCCATCTTTCTCCCGTTCTCCTCCTTACCATAAGTCTTCATATCTTCATAGATGCACTAACTGATGTTGTGTTGTAATCATAGGCGTAATTTATGGTATAAATTTTTTTTATATATATATAATTTTGATTATACCATGGTGGTATAATCAAAACTGCCCCCCCCCCCAAAAAAAAAAACAACTAAATTATATTATAATTTCCTTGGCATAAATAAGACATGTACATCATAATAATGCAGAAAAGGCACAAATTGTTGCAGAAAATTTCACCAAAATGCAGGACATTAAGTGTCTGATATGCTAAAAATTTCAATTTTGCTCAAAAGTGGAAATCTCAATTACCCCCCACCCCCCAATGTTGAACCCAAAGTTACGCCTTTGGTTGTAATCATTGACATTTGCAAAGTTTGCTTGTAATCGGAAGAATTATCACCATCAGATCACTCTCTCCTTTCCTCCTTTCCCCTCCTCCTCCTCCTCCTCCTCCTCCTCCTCCTCCTCCTCCTCCTCCTCCCTGACTCCCCTCGCCTGCAGCTTCCCAAGCCAAAAGAAAAGGGCCGCTGTGATTTTAAGGTGCTCTAATGCTTTTGTCTACATTCATGTGGCTGTTTACCATATCAAGGGCCTGTGAATGTAGGAGCCTTTAGTGAGGCAGCCGGAGGACGCCTTTTCCCACCGAAACACACACACACACACACACACACACACACACACAAAACACAAACACTTGTTGATCTCCTGATCCGCTGACTTCTGACTGTGTGAGCTTCTGTTGCCAAGCACGACTGAAGCAAAGCGATCAGAAATGAACACTTAATAAGATTTCAGTTTTTTATATCCACTTATTTGTAATTATTATATTTATTTTATATTTTAATATACACACACCTCTCTATATATTTTATTTCTAGTTTATGCTAATCGGCGATTATTCTTACTTCTTAACTTTTTAGTTTACTATTTAGTTTCTTATCCTAGTATCTTTCTGTTTGTTCCTTGGGGGCTTAAAACAGCATTTTGAGCCTCTATATGTCCTGTACATACTGTATGGCAGAATTGACTAAATTAAGTTGAATTTGACTCGACTTTGATTTAGACTTAACAAGAAAATACATTGTGTTATTTCCTATCCAAGCTGATTTGCACTAACTTGAACCACTTTTACAGCATTTGCAATAGCAGTGTATTATTATTAATGTTGATTTTAAAATATATGAGCCAAACAATAATGTTATATTTGTCCAGTAATATGACTAATTGGATGACTTGATAAGTTTCCTCTACAGGGAGAAAGTATTCGTTTACAAGGTGGAGAAAATATTTTGTTGCTGGGATTAAATTAGCAACTTTCCCAACTAATAAGCATCCACATAGTCATTATTTCATGCAAAGTGTCTTCACAAATTTAAGCATAGCAACACAAAGTTAAGCACTCAGTTTATTACCACCAATAATGGGCTGTGTTGTAACAGACTTAATACTATTAATAATAATAATAACATTATTCATAATAATAATAATAATAATAATTTACACTTTAATAATCCCGCAAAGGAAATTACAGTGTTTTCACTCTATTGTTATTATTATACATTACATACAGGCCTGAAACACACACACATGCGCAGTACCTATACATGCACTAATGGAGAGATGTCAGAGTGAGGGGGCTGCAGTGGTCGATTGGACAGGCGCCCTGAGAAGTTTGGGGTTCGGTGCCTTGCTCAAGAGCACCTTGGCAGTGCCCAGGAGTTGAACTGGTATCTCTACAGCTACCAGTTAACCAGTTTCCCAACCCAGCTCCCTGGCTACTGCCATCCCAGACTTGGTTCAAAATGAATTTAAAAATCTAAATGCATTATTATTATAATTATTTGTTTGTTTCCACTATTTTATTTATTGAGTCTACTTATATAACCAACTTCTTCTTTTAGAATTTTGCTTTTCCTTTCACTCGTTTATTTTCTTGGGATTTTCAATTATGTTTAAGTATTTCATTCCATTCTTCTTCTTTTACGTTTTTTTGGGGGGCTTTTCCGTCTTTAATTATGACAGGACAGCTAGGTGAGAAAGGGGGGAAGACACGCAGGAAATTGTCACAGGTCAGATTCGAACCCTGGGTTGAGGCATAAACCTCTCAGTAGATGTGCGACTGCTCTACCACTGAGCCAACCGGGCCACCGGTCCATTCTTTTGTACATATATATTTCTTAAAATCAGAAAAAGAAGCATATTTGTTGTGCTGTATTATGTACACCAATGTGTTTCCCAATAACAATTTTAAGGGAAAAAAAAGAATTAAAAAATCTACAGTATATACCAGTATATATTGTGTTTTGTGACTCTCACCTCTTTCTGCTCCGTCAACAGTGCCAGCATGTTCTCCATGTCAACAAATGCACTCTGAATCAGCCTGCAGAGACACACAATGCAGATTTATGTACTGTATATCACAGATGCTGATCATGAATCATAGATATTCAGGGCTCAGTGGCCTCCTGTACATTAACCTCACCTGTAGTAGGTGCCAAACCAGTTCAGAGGAGTGTACAGCTGGATGATGTAGGTACCAAACAAAACATAGTCTCCAACCTGAGGGGAAAGTTAACACATAAAGCTAATGAACATTCCTGCTCCTATACTAATCAAAGGTTACAGTCAGCCATACACTGTAAGAAAAAGATCCGTAGAAAAACAGATAATGTCCTGACAGAAAATTACCAGTAGCCTTTCCGTTAAACGGACACTTCTGTTAATCCAAAAACTGAAAAGTTCCTCTAAATTTAAAGTATAACCTCTGTACCTTTAACGGTGATTTCTGGTAATCCACAAATCACTATATGGAAAAATACCTGTGAAAAATCATTACAGAAAATTCCTTTATATTAACACAGACAGTATATTAGCCCGTATTTCTTGTAACAGTGTATCAATTAGCTTCCCACTAGTAAGAGTTTACCACAGTGTTTTTTGCAACTTGGGGGGAGGCCGAACAAGAACACAAATTTGACATATCAGCAGCTTATAAAGTTGTCATGGAGAAAGTCTCAGTGCATCTGATATCCTGATCACTGTTTAAGTCAGAGATCTTCAACAGGGGGTCTGGGACCCCTAGGGCACACGTGTCAACTCAAGGCCTGCGGGCCAAACCCGGCCCCTCTCAAATTTTGATCCGGCCCGCAAATAAATTTAGATTCACAATAAATTATGGCCCGCTTTGTTGTGCGCCAAACCAAAAGGATGGGAAACAGTTTTTCAGACTGCAATTACGTGAAACTCAAAGCAGAATTTGGAAGATTTGCCGACGTTGAGACTCATAAATTCCCACAGACCCAGAAAGTTGGGAAAAACAAGCCTGGGAAAGGGGTTTGTGGGTTTTCCTTTTTTTTTTTTTTTTAATTTTTGTTTGTTTGTTTTTAAAAACCAATATTGCTTTTAAAAAATTTTTTTTTTTTTTTTTGTTTTTTTTGTCTTTTTTTTTTTTTTTTTTTTTTTTTTTTTTTTTTTTTTTACAACACCCCAAAGATATTGGACTCTTGATTATATAAAAGCATGTCAATAAACTCTACATGTCTGGCCCTTGATGGGATTCTCATTTTCCAGTATGGCCCTTAGTGAAATAGTTTGACATCCCTGCCCTAGGGGGTCCTCAGAGTTAGTGCAGTGGGGCCACCAAATTATGTAAAAAATATATATTTTTGAAAGTTTATCATGTCAAAAATTAAAATAAGTCTGAAAACATACATTAATATGAATGCAACATTTTAATAGCAAAGATAAACTGGCCTATTTGTGAAAAAAAAAAAATTCACACATTGAAGATAAGCTTACTTACAGGTAAGTTAGCCACTATGGTAGCCGTACAGTTAAGTTCAAGGAGTCACTGTGCCTTCCAGATGTATGTTTAACATTAAAACATGATGCATAAATAATATTAATTTCTTTTCATCCATTCTGCCCAGTTAATGCAACTCAATTGTATACAATATATGCGTTAGGGGGTCCCTACTCACTCTCACTTTCAGCTTAGGGGTCCCTGGCTTAAAACATGTTGATGATGCCTGGCTTAAGTCATTGTCGGTGTGTCCACATGATACAAGCCTTCCGTGATCGGACCCCCTCCTCCACGCAGTTGCTAGTAGCCAAGGAGGACACGGAGGATTAAAAAAACATGATGGACTCTTCAGAAGAGGTCATTATCTTCAATCGATTTCCTGCGCGGGAAAGTCGCCGGACGCCACAATCTTCTGAAAACAGCCATACTGAGAAATACAGAGAGAATTGTGTGGAGCTGAGAGTCTTAATTAGGTTTGTAGCAACTCACTTGGAAATGGCTTGAATGTAATGGACATTCATTAATATTAAATCTGGGAAACTGGGGAACTGTAGCCATTATATCCATAAAATTGTAAAACACTCTTTAAAAGTCTTACATTTCATTTGAATAAAAGTACAAAGGTACTTTTAACCATTCGAGGCGACTGAAGGTAACTTGTATGTTAGTCTCGCATTGCCAGACCTTCCTCCACAGCGCTGCGGAGGAGGGTCTGGCTAGTCCACACAACATTCCGGGATGGGAGAAAAGCGTGCTCTGGTTTATTGGCATTTCTCTAAACCAATCACAATTGTCATGGGCAGCGCAATGCACAGTACGGAGCCACGGCGCCTCTGCAAAATAGCTTTGGGAAGGAACTTGTTTTGGTGGAACGTGTGTACGTTCAAAAGTTGTTTTAGTCATGTAACAGAAAACTCAGATTGGACAGATAGTCTAGCTAGCTGTCTGGATTTAACCTGCAGAGATCTGAGAAAAAGGTTAACCATAGTCCTCAGAAATCCACCGGAGTTTAAAATGGCAACACAAAGGAAGCCCAAGGCAAAGGATATCCGACCTAAATATAGACTTGTGATTTAGCTATTCAATTCTACTGTTTGTTTGTTTTTTTACTCTTCACTGATACCTGGAATTGTCCCTCGTAGACCAGGTAGGCACAGAGCAGAGATCCAGCCAGCAGTCCTGATCCTATGATGATGTTCTGGGATTGATTCAGCAGAGCCAGGGAGGCAGAGCTCTTCCACTCACAGTGCTACACAAACACAACCGGCACTTTAATTAAAAATAAGAAATATAGACAAAAAAAAAAAAACTTTGACAATTGATTAGTTTTGCCAGGTTTAGCAGAGCACTTTACATCTACTTGTGACAAGCAGGTATGAGTTGTCTATCTGCTGTTGGCTGGCCTTTGGTACCAGGCTTACTTGATATTCCCGAATGGCTTCCTCAAAGCAGCGGACTTCATAATCCTCAGCGCAGTAATATTTTACCTGTGAAAATAAATACAGAGAGAGAAGACTGAAACATTCTGAACTTTCCTGCAACTTAAAATATCTACAAACATTTCTATTAACTATTTCAGAACTCTCTAAAAAATATCTGGAAAACACTGGAACATTACAACACATTGTGGATGTCCCAGATGGCCAAATGTAGCCTACAACAGCACAACTGGGTGGTTTCACAAGTACAACACCTGGACACACCTGGATGTGATGTTGGGTGCGGTCAGAAGTCAAAATCAACCCGTTCTCACTCCCAACTCGTAAAATACGGACGTTTGACAGTGGCTGTCAGCGTCTGAAGCGACGCAAATAGCGCCCTTCAGTGTGTTTGTAGAACATACCGGGGAGAGCAGCAGCTACACAGGGTTTGAAGATGACATAACACTAAGAGCGACTACGGTAGCGAGAAGAATGAAAGCCTGAAAATCCGCATAGGGAGGTTGGTTGGGGTGGTGGATGGGTCAAACAACACAACACTTTCTTCTTTTACTAAACCCAACCGTCCCGTTATTGTTTTCCTGAACCCAACCGTCCGTTCTTCTTTTCCTGAACCCAACCGTCCTGTTCTTCTTTTCCTGAACCCAACCGTCCGTTCTTCTTTTCCTAAACCCAACCGTCCGTTATTTTTTTCCTGAACCCAACCGTCCGTTCTTCATTTCCTTAACCCAACCGTCCATTCTTCTTTTCCTAAACCCAACCGTCCGTTCTTCTTTTCCTAAACCCAACTGTCCCATTCTTCCCGCGTGTCATGGAAACGTGAGCCCACCCACGACCTTTTCCTTAACTTAACTGCGTCAAAAGTGACGCCAATAGTCCCGACCAAGCGAATTTAGCTAAAACACGTTTAGATATGACACTAAAGGAGACTTTTAGCGCCAATAACAACGCCAAAGGCACCTGACCAAGCATCAGTATCTGACGTGATGGGAATGAGAATCTGTTGGCTACATAGAGGAAATTAATGTGTGGTGTTATGTATTTACAGTCTCAAAGTTGAGCAGCGAGTCTACGGCTCTGGACTTGGCATTGTTGTCTTGGTTGTTCATCTCTCTCCTGTATTTCGTCCTCCACTCTGTAATCAGGATGGTACAGGCTGCACACAGAGTTAGTCTGGTTAATATCGGTTCAGAGTTGAATTTGACAAGATGGTTATGTAAGCAACATATACAATCTAAATATATGGAGCATATAGAAAGGGAGAAAAAACATTCTGGGCTGGTTGTATTTCTTAAAACCAATCACAATAGTTAAAGTGAATATATGTAAGTTTTAAATGTTTCTGAAACTGTGGAATTTTTCATCTGATGATCTTAAATGACCTGTAAGAGCAAACGAGACTTACAGTGAAAAGAACGCTATTTGTAAGTAGTTTTTATTAATGCCTTTGACCGGGTCAGATTTCCCCGCGAAGTCACGGAATGAATTACGGCAGGTAGACCCCGTTACAGTAAGACATTCTGATGGGTCACAGATTTCAGCGTAACACCGCAAAAAAGCCTGCGTTAGTGAGTATGCAGGTAAAAGGTAACAGGCGATTTCTTTGTATTTTAATTGTATTTTAGCTAAGGCTGATACTGGGACAGGACCATCACAGGAAAGAAGGACATTAAACGTAGAACAACTAAAAGGTAAAGTGAAAGAGAACAGGCAAAACCCGAGTCAATCGCAGTCGGGCTTTCAACAGATTCAACTATTAGGGATTGTAAATGACTCAAAACCCACCCCCAATTGGCCCTCAGGTATGTAATATGTCTATTTCATTCATAAAATAACTTTAGATTTCGCAATGTGGTTTTACATCAGTAGCCAACATTAAAATACGTCCCCCTTTCGTTTAGCACGTACATTTTATTCCCTTTAGTCCATGTTTGTGTTGGCTTACTATTTTCTTTCCCCTTGTCCCCCTGTAGTTGTGTAAAACGTCCATGGGTTTCATGAAATGCGCTATATAAATCAAAGTTGTTATTACGTTGGTTGCTACAACAATCTCTTATTGCTTTGGCTCATGACACAGTGACAGTGATACCCGGTTTAGCTCATGAGACATCCAATGTAGGCTAAGTTACCGTATGCAACACTTGAAATGCAACAATGCATCTGTAACCTATTCTCTTATTGTAAATGAATGATTTTCTGTCCGAGCAAAACATTCATCACAACTATATGACCTCTCCGTAACGCTAACTCAGTAATAGAGTGGGCAATACTGCACCGTAAAGAAAAAACCTTTATGAAAGCGGCCGCTGAAATCAACACCAACCGAAAGTTACATATAGCCACTTTAAGCCCCAGAAGCAGCGACGGTGTCCTTGCAAAATAGATAGTGGAGACAGCAGAAGTGGAAGCGCCGGATGTCAGACTTTATCCCAGCAATCTACATCCGGTAAGTCAGACTATGGTGAGGGCTTTTAAAGTATGACACTGTGTATCCAAAGGTTTGGTATTGCTTGATGATACCAGAAAGAAATAGTTGTCCTAATGGCAAAGCCAGCTTTCATTTCCTTTCATTTTTTGCCCACAACTTTGTGACGATATAAAAACATATAACATATATTGACAGACAATAAAGTATAACCGTACACCTTAATTTCCTCCTGGATAAATAAAGTATCTCTATACCCACCTAAGAGGATTAGGGCCACACATGAAAAATGGCCCTGATCCTCTTCGGTTTATACACTTGTTATTTCAAGTTAATGAGATATCAAAGTTCAGATTACCAGAAAGGGATGGTTAATAACTAAAATGGCACACACACACACACACACACACACACACACACACACACACACACACACACACACACACACACACACACACACACACACACACACACACACTCACACACCAGAAAATACATAATCACAGTTTAGACACAGGATAAAAAATAGGAACTAAATAAGTAAGTAAGTAAGTAATTCATAAAATGTGTAGAAAACTTATAGTTTAGGGAAAAAGACCCTTCAGTGTCACACACACACACACACACACACACTCTCTCTGACTCACTGAGGTAGAGGACCATGCAGGTGAAAACGATGAGTCCAAACCAGATATTAAAGTAGGAGACGAAGTAGATGATGGCGATGATGATGTCACAGATGGTGGGGAGGATACTGAACAGGATGTAGCTAAAGACAGAAAACAACTATAAGATGAATTAATGAGTGTTGTTGGCGACCGTGGTTCCTTGGCCCTCATTGTGTCCCAAGAAGAAGAAGAACTTGTTTTGGTAACAGAGTTGAGGTTAAATGTCTCCACCTATCTGTCCTACCTCAGCAGGTTGTTGATGGAGGACGTGCCTCTGTCGACGCTCCTCAGCACGTCTCCGGTGCGTCGCTCCAGGTGCCAGCGCAGAGACAAGCCGTGCAGGTGGGAAAACAAACACACCTGGAGGGTGGAGGGAGGGGGAACAGAAAGAGACTTCCAGTAATGTGACTGAACACACGCCGCCTACAGCCATTACTTACTGAGATCACGTCCAGTGTAAACGCTGAATTTGAAATGAAATGTACAGCTTTAACCCTCGTATTGTCTTCTCGTCGAACGTGCCCTTGTTGTCAAGACCACCGATGCTATGAAATTGAAGAAAACACTCAAAGGAGTGATCATTCATTTGACTTGCAAAGAGCTTTGTGTAGAACCATCCATGTTATTTTGGGGAAATTTGGTTTAAAGAAACCCATATTCTGAAATTTTGAAAAGGGTTTGGGGTTCTGGATGAAAATTGTCCCCAGAAATATATAATTATTCTTTTTGGTGAAATATTTGTATTTAAAGCTCAATCACAAACTAATGTGAATCTAAGTTTCCTTAAAAACAAAAATCATTGCAATTATAAAGTAGCACAACAAATATATTTGCTCTAGTAAAGAGTGGGACTATATATAAAACTCTAAAATATGCTCTAGCTGTCATGTGTTTATTTCAGTTTCTGGTTGATATACCGGTACTATTCACCTAAATATTTGAATTACTGAGGGGATCCTATCAATTTTATTTTGTTTCTTTTTTTTATTCATTTTTTCCTTTTGTCCAATTGTTTATTTGCATTTCTTTATTTTTGTGAGGTTATGTTTTTGTTATAGTGATGTTTTTATCTCACATTGGTGAGTACAATATAATAATGTTGTACTCACCAATGTGAGATAAAAACATTATGAGCAAAACTCCAAAAACATGACCCAAGTGGTAATAAACCAGAATTAAGCTTGAATTATACTGTAAAGCAGGGATCTTCAATAGAGGGTCCTCAGAGTCAATGCAGGGGGGCCTCCAAATTATTGTTAGTTGTTAATGATAAAATGAACCCAAAATATTATTAGCAAATATAAATCCCCACTGTTTACTGGCCTATAGGTAAGTTTAGGTAGTCACTAATGCCAGCCACATGTATGTTTTAACATTAAAAAATGATTTATAAAATTAAACAATTATTAGGCTATTTTAATAGCTTTGTATTATATGTAAAAAAAGGTATGTATAAAGGTTTTAGGCCGACCTACACTTTATTGTAGGCCCAGTTTAATATGCAACTTAATTTTATACAATATATGTTGTAGGGGGTCCCTGATCCATCTCTCTTTCAGTTAAAGGGTCCTTGGCTTAAAAAATGTTGAAGACCCCTGCTGTGAAGTGTAAATGAGCAAGTACAGTAGGAAGTAAAACTCACAAAGTCAGACTTTAAAGGTGAAAAAATCAGGAAACAAAAGAAGTCGTCGGAGTGTACCTGAACGCCTCGGCTGGTAAACTGCTGAACTTTGATCCACAAGAACTGGCGAAGGTTGCTGATGAAACCAGAGGTCCCTGCAAGGAAGAACAGAGAGAGGACGATAAGAGAGATGCCAAAGCATTTCATGCACACATGCACTCTCAACCACACAGGAAGTAGCTTATATTCTGTGTCAAAAACACGTTTTATTTTGTACATACACATTCCTCTATAAATGAACACACACCTGCCCCTCCGCCCTGTAGGAACTTGAGCAGTGTGTAGATGCAGACAGTGGCAATCATCGAAGTCCAGCCGCCTCCTGCAGAAAGCTCATTCACTGCGCACGCACGCACGCACACACGCACACACACACACACACACACACACACACACACACACACACACACAACATTTTCCTTTTCCAACTTGACCATCATAAACTTTGGTTTTTAAATGACAGCAATTATATTCAGTGAGGCAGCAGGAGGATGCCTTTTCCCACCAAAACACACACACACACACACACACACACACACACACACACACACACACACACACACACACACACACACACACACACACACACACACACACACACACACACACACACACACACACACACACACACACACACACACACACAGACACAGAGAGAGAGTCATGAACACACACAGACACAGAGAGAGTCATGAACACATTCACATACTCCCCTTTCTGCCCCACAGACACATTCTTATTCATTACCATTTTGTACAAGTGCTGGGAATCAGGATGCACTGAAAAAACAGACAGGGATGGGGGAGGAGGAGGAGGAGAAGAAGAACTGAAGATCCATAGACATGGTGAGAAAAGAAGGGAGAACATAACATAAAAAGATGGAGAGAAATGAATAAAGAAATGTGTTCTTTAACTTTCTAGTGTGTGTTTTCAGTGGGGGGGCAGGGGGGGGGGATATTTTCAACTCTTTGGCATCGGGTCCTGGAGTCGGAGGGTGGGAGGCGGGGTTGGACCCAGAGACAAAACGTCTGTTGTACCGGTGTGTTAACTCCACCAAAAAGGCCGCTAATGCCGGCTAAGCATGACTGGCAGGAGGGGTGACCTCCCAGAAAACCCTCCAAACACACACACGCGTGCACACACACACGCACACACACACACACACCAACAACAACCCCCCCCCCCACACACACACTCTGAAACCTCCTCCACGCCCTCCTCATCACACAAAGCAGCGCTCGGCTTCATTCTCACAGCACTGACTTCTACTTTCATGTTGCTCCAGGAGCCAAATGGCCAATTTCCTAAAGAGGAAAGTAGCTGACGACAAACTGAACGCTGACTTCCTCTGAAGTGGAGACTTCTGGGTTTTTGCCTTGTGGTGAATGCAGTCTTGTGTACAAAATAGGGCACAAGAGACTTTGGCAAATGATGACACTCCCCTGGAAACTAACGGGTTACTTCCTCCTTCAAAGCGATAAGATCTCATTCCACAGGAGCTGAACTGTTTTTATAACCCATGACTACACCAGCACAAACTATTTTAAGGTTTATTTTATGATTTAGATCATGGTGTAATATCAGATCCTATCACTAACCGTATGAAGTCACTGGTTGGCATTTGTTACTGTGTTTTAGGGATTTGATCAGTTGTTTGGCATTAAGTGAATGATTAATGGTCAGTATTTGTGCAACTGTTGTTGTGTCAGGTTTGATGTATTATGCTTTATCTTTGACTTCATTTTCAAATATACATTTCTATTTAAATCAACCTAAAAGGGTCATACACATGGTTCACATTCAAGATTATTCCTGTTTAGTGTTATGATTTTTCTCTTTGAGTAATGCAAAAATTACAGATGCTTTTTGACTTAAAGGCCCCATATTGTAAAAAATTAGATTTCCATGTCCTTTTTTTAATTATAAGGCAGGTCGAGGTGCTATATAAATACTGTGAAAGTTACAAAAACGCTCAATTCACAGAGAAAAACACAGCGCACATATTCAGACAAACTTTCTTGAAGCTCTGATCCAAGTTCTGCTGTTTAACAATATGACAACCTGACAACCCAGAGGGTAGGAACACACTCCGACACTACACACTCGGAGGAAATCAAGGACATAAGGAAACAAGGGAGCCTCAAAAAACTTGAGCACACTGCCATCTACAGTTTGGACAGTAAAATGATTTCAGTTTGAGTTCTGTTCCTGAGATGTGTTTGTGTTAAAGTTTTTCAGATTTGGTATCACTACATACCACACGATTTTAAACTACACATTTAGTGAACTAAGAAAGTCCAGGATCTCCTATTAGCTTCTCTGTTTGTAAGTGCTTACCAATGTTTTTGGAGTACACGGGCACCAGCACATTAACCAGTCGCTCTGCTGCCAGCAGGCCCACACACAGGAGCACGAGTCCCTGCAGCGCTGCGTTGCCTTTGGGCCAGACGTATGGCAGTAACAGTTTCACCTTCCTCCCAAAGCCTTGCCACACGGACGGCAAGGAGGAAGAGGAGGAGGGAGAGGAGGAGTGTTGGATCTGGATGGCGAGAGAGGACAGTCAGAATATGGCTTTTTAGTATGTGTATTATCACTTCTATTGTTTTTAGTTAAATTAAAATATAATATAAAATGTAATATAAATGCCTTGTTTCTATTGTCTGTTCGTGTTCAGACTGAACCAGATGTTCATTTTCTCCTCGCTTTATTTGCACTGATTCCACTGCTGGGAAGAAAATCTAGACCGTGCAACAAGGCAGGCCTGCTTGGTTCGTTCATGGAATGATCGTAAAGATTTACAAAGAATATGTTTATGGCATTTATTCTCTATTGGGACCGATTGGTGGGGATTTTCTATGGACAAGTTTGATGAAGGAAACATGGAGGACCACACATATTCAAAATCCAAATTTCAGGAACAGGAGTCTTCTTCTTCTTCGCCCAGAAAAAGAAAACGGATATTGAAAAGAGCAAGAGACCGGCGACATCAGAAAAAAGCGTGAAGGCTACCGTAGCTGTAATACGTACTTTGAACTGCGTGGCGCGAGAGAGTTGATTGCGATAAATGATCTCAACGCTAGATGGGAGAAATTCCCACACATTGGACCTTTAACGCTTACAAACTTGGATGAAAGTTGACCTTTGGACAATTGAACGCCAACCAAACACGTTTTCTTTCAGTCATCTCACAAAGAGGCTTTAGTGTCACAGAGAAGTACTTTCGGGGGGTTTTTGTGTTCAAACTTACAAAAAAATGTAATCTAAGTGTCTTATGAACTTACAGAAGAATTTTGTAAGAAATCCCATGAAGGAACTCACCTCAACATTTACGACTCCTCTTTTTCCTTCTCTTCCACTCTTCACAGGGACGTCTGCCATCTGATTCACCTGCAGTTTACTCTGGTGTAAAAACGCCTTCCTTCAGCAGCAGAACAACTACAAGCCATACACACACATCCTTGTTACAGGATTACCGGCAAATATTTCATTAACTGGAGCTGTATTAGCGCCTGAAAGTTAAAACCTGCTGTGAGGGTTTTTAAAACCAGTGAGAGTGACTGCACACACACACTTCTGTTGTGTTTTGAGCTTTCAGTTTAAAGTAGTCAGCATTTTGCTTTGAGCTGTGAGCAGGGCAGCGTGCGTGTGCGTGCGTGCGTGCGTGTGCGTGCGTGCGTGCGTGTGTGTGTGTGCATGTGTGTGTGAGAGAGAGAGAGTATGTTTGTGTGCAACAGTGTCATTACAACAAGCTTGAATATAAAACGAATACGTCAAATACTGTATTTCTATATTTTAGGTTAGCAATGTATTCCAAATGTATGGAAAAAAAACTGCCTTGGTATAGCTTATTATATGATTTCAATACATTGAATTACCTGTATTTGACAATTTATTTTAAAGTTAAAAGTGGGAAAGAAAGAAAGAAAAAATCTTTTGGAGGAACATTTTCTGAAAAATACATAGTGTAGTGGAACCTTGCACACAAATCCAAAGGCAGATGACTCATAATTTAAAACAAAGACATTACACATTATGAATAACATAACAGTTGACATTTCTGTTTGTCTGGCAATGAGTTCAGTTAATTTTTTAATTAATTGTTAGGTAGGAAAGCTATTTTGCACACCTCTTTTGCCAGGAAGGTGCGTAGGATATGATCAAAAGTAGCAGATCAAAATGTTTAGAGAAAATCCCGCACACTGACCATTACGCAAGCAATAATTTATTTAACGTTTCGGTCTCAGACCTTCATCAGGTAAATGAAGGTCTGCATTGTTACAAAATCAGCTCCCTAAATCTGACTTTTTAAGCCAATTTTAACATTTCATATTAAGTTCCTGCAGCCATAGACTTAAAGGGGTGATAGAATGATTATATAGGGTATTTCACACTGTTCCTTAGGTCTCCTAATGGGGTATGTAACATTGGATGGGCTGAAAATTGCCCGAATGCTATTTTATGGGCCCATAACTACCTTGTGAATATGGCCATATTTGTAACAAGAGCTTTTCTTCCAAATATGGTATGCTCATGAATATTTATAATAATGAAAATTTTATATAAAAATGCTTTCGTTTGGGGTTTGATATAATCTACTAAACTGTTCACTCAGCCTCTTAAAACAACTTTAAACTAGAAGCTTAAATGCAGCGTATAAATGTCCAGGACATTCAGCTTCTCTATAATCTTACTAAACTCAGCCAGTCAATCGGCTGAAAGTTCCATAAAGATTAACCTCTGTGGTATGATTCACATGCTGCGTTTGAAATATTTTGAATGAATGTATCAGATGATCATTTCAACCAGTATAAGAATCACGAATGCTAGTGCTAACACCAAGTGCTAATGGTGAATCTTCTGACATTTAGTCTACATGTTGGGGCACCACCCAGTGGACACACACACACACACACACACACACACACACACACATATACACACACATACACACACAGACATACGCACACACACACACGCACACACACACACAAACACACACACATACAGACACTCACACAGACAGACAGACACAGACAGACAGACAGACACACACACAGACAGACAGACAGACACATACACACACACACACAAACACAGACAGACAGACACAGACAGACAGACACACACACAGACAGACAGACAGACAGACAGACAGACATACACACACACAAACACAGACAGACAGACACAGACAGACAGACACAGACAGACACACACACACACACACACACACACAGACATACACACAAACACACAGACACAGACACACACACACACAGACAGACACACAGACATACACACACACACACAGAGACACAGACAGACAGGCAGACAGACAGACAGACAGAGACACACACACACACACACACACAGACAGACAGACACAGACACACACACACACACACACACACACACACACACACACACACACAGAGCGAAAAGGGGTTTCAGAGATAAGACAGCAAGAGGCAAGAATACAAACCAGCAGGTTGTTTATTAGTAAAGAGTACCAAACCAGCAGGTTGTAGGAAGAGGCAGCCTGTACACACGTGTGCTGCTTCACACAGCGACATGAAGCCATCAGCATAACGTTTCTCTACGGACAAAGCTCAGCACGAAACACTATCAGGATACCGCACGGGCTAGCATTCAACAGGGTGGAGCCACCACGGTGCTACGCGGCTCACCAAGCCATCACAGATGCATTGTGGGATTGGGACAGCCGGCCTGAAGTTTGACTCTGTGGAGAAAAAGATCGGAGTGTCTACAACAGAAAACGTGACACCTGTAATTAAAATGAGCTCCACCTGCATCAGCTGTGGCATAAAAGTGATGTGCACATTGATGCATCACTTATTATAATCCAATAACATAATATGCAGCATGATAAGTACTTTTACTCTTGGTACTTAAAAGTATATTTTGATGCTAATACTTTCGTACTTTTACTTAAGTAACATTTTGAATGCAGGACTTTTACTTACTTATACATCTTCCACCACTGGTATTTACAATTGAATATTATCTGTGAAGAAAATATCTCAACCTGCTAAACTGTTGGTGGTAATCAGATTTAGTTTTCTGACGCAGTGATGCACTTTGAAAAGATGTGCGTTTCAAAATAATCCACCTTCTCAAAGCACATGAAAAACTGGTGTGAATTAGGCCGAATATCATCCTTAAAATAGGTCTAGAAGCTGACCGAAAGACCTTCGGATTATTTTTCCATGTTTTAACTTCTATTCCCTATAAGCTGAAAGACAAAATGTGAATAAAAGGGCCACGTCTTACCAAAACATCACTACGTTGTCTTTGTTTACTTTCTTTCTCTTGTCTTTTTGTTGGCTTGTTGATTGTAGGAATTTCCCAAAAAAACAGACTCAACACAAAAGGACTATTTCTATTTCCTCCTTACTTTCTGACAGACCTGATTGATGGGAGAATCCTTTGTCAGATTTGACGTAGTTCAGAAAACCAACAGATCAGCTCTGTTCTTCGCAGAGTTAAATCCAAGCCTCTGCTGCGGTCAAACATCAGGTTAAGTGAAACCAGAGGGGGAAGCTGTACTGGCTTTAGACAGAACCAGTACATTACATACTGTACACCACTAGGCGACTGCATTATCTAACTTCTTTTATATTTCCATTGCCAGTTTAAATCCAGATGGGCAGACCCAAAATTTAAAGAACAATCTCACTCCAGAGGTTGCTTCAATTGATCGTCTTTACAGGAAACTATTAGCAATTTAACTAGACAGAAATACAGACCTCAGTAAAGCTTAAATATTCTGGTGAGTTTCTGGAATATTATGAGTTTTGAAGGCTGGGTTATACTTTATGCCTCATGAAGACCCTGAGTGCTAAGCTAAAATGTCACGATGCAGAGCACGTATTTTACTTTTTCAGTTGAAAATTTAAACAGAGTAAATTAAGGGCTCCGGCTCTTTAAAATATCATGGAAACCAGCAGAGACGGACCTGTGGCATGTTTTGTTATGATTTTCATTTTCATTATTATTATCATTATTGATTTGGGTTTTTAGGATCACCTTCAATTGTTAGCAACAGTAACGATTTGTTAATCGTCCAGTGAAAATCATAAACTGAAGGCAGTGAGAGTCGTGTGGCAGCCATGTTAACTGGCGGTATTCCATTCTAGAGAAACAACTCGGAATTTCACAGCTATTAGGTGGCCGAGGCTGCAAAGTATGGAGGCCCAAAGTGTTCAATATTAAATTAATAAATTATAAAATATGTATCGTATTGTGAAATAAACCTGCATTTTTCAGAATAACTTTATTAGCGCGTTGTTGTTGAATTTTAATTCCAACAGTTTGTTTTCTTCTAGTCTGTTTTTAATCTCACAGCATTTTCCCAATGAAAAAAAGTTTTATTTCATAATGCCACTTTTTTATCATCTTTATTTTATGTTTAAGACCAACTGTCAATGAAGTCACAGCTATATGATTAGAATAATTTCACAATTTTATGGTTAAATTACATTATTTTTCCATATTCATTTATATTATTTGTTTAACGTATTTATCCAATATTGAACACTGAGTCTCCATAGTTGACCAATATGGCAGATTTTTATGAGTGGACTGTGGATTGTTTCAGTACTGTTGTCAACAGCGTGTTGCCTTTAGTGTGTTAGTTGATCCAGTTAGCAGTAAACTGTATGTACTATTCACATTTATTTTAAACCATTTAACACAAAGCTGTTCTGTATATCAGGAGGAGAAGGTAATGCTGTGTTCAGCTCACCTGGTAGAGCGTGCGCCCCATGTACAGAGGCTCAGTCCTCGATGCAGCGGCCACAGTGTCAATTCAAACCTGCGGCCCTTTGTTGCATGTCTAAATAAATGAATAAAGGCCTAAAAAAAAAATCATCTTTAAAAAAAAAAAAAAAGAACTTGTGTTTTCAAACTGGAGGGTTCGCTCTGTTGCAATTTTCCATTCTGGAAGCTGAAATTTCCAACTTTCCTGATTCAAAGTCCCTGCTGAGAAGGTGAAACAGCAGAGCACTGCTGATTCACTGGTACCTGAATACATCTCGATACAGCTGCACTAATAACCACAAACTACTATGCTCGCAGGGTGTTGTTGTACTAGACATCAAAGGGGAAAGTTATATTTGCACCATTCTGCATCCCTGGCTGCATGAAAAATAAATACTACTTTAGTACACTAAATCCTCGCGCGGCAGGTGGAGATGCAAAATGGTCAGAAGGGAGCATTGTGAAAGCGAAAGCATTTGCTGAAAGCAGAGGACAGCACTTGTGATGGCAGAACACATTCTACATTTTGTTTTTTTTTACATTCATCAGTAGAAACAGGACAGTACATTCCCATTCAGGACCGATTCAGCAACCACATGAACTATTTTACAAGACAAATGAATGGGACCCATACACTATGGTTTGGTTACTTGCCACAGTGGCTGGTAGACAAATGTACAAACAGAAAAGAACACCAAATGCAACAGGTTTTCTTTTTAAGAAACAGACAGACTGCTAACCTGATTTCTAAACCATCCCTGGTGAATTTACATGCAGGTTTTCCCTGATTATTCTACATTTTCTGTAAACTACCTAAGCAATTTTTTGGGACAAAGTATTTGTAAACAGTGATACGAACAAATTGTTATTGTTATTATTATTGTCCTATAGGAAGGGATTTTCCGTCTCCATGGGGCCTTCTCTGTGTTCCTGTGTAAGGTCCAGTGGTCCTCTGTTTGCTCTGCAAAGTGATTCTGTTAGCGATGTAGCGATGTTACCGGCTACAGGTGCCCATTTCAACCCAGTTCACTGTAGTTCATGAAAGTTCGGTTCAGTATAGATCCCTCAGTGGTTTGATGTAAACTCCAGCAGTTCACCACAACCCTATTCACAACATAAACTCTGCCGCTGCACAGTCCAGCAGCCGTTCAGTGACTTTGATTTACTCATCGTACGTCAGCTCCACTTAGTGCAGACCAGACTGCTCCAGGTCACCATTGCAATTATGATTGCACTCTCAGCTGCAGCCTTGAAATAAATAAACATTCAATAAATTAAAGGCATACCATAGCAAGGGTTCAGTGCTGCAGCGTCCAGTCCAAGACGCTTTCCATGTTCGAGCTACAGTTGTTAATGTACAGGAAATCCTCCGCGGTGACATAAGTGGTCTGTTATGCTTCATGCCAAACGGACAAAAACTTACATAAATATAATTTTTAAGTCCAGGTTTTTAGCTTTTTCTTGTTTAGGAGATCTTTTTTTTTATCTATTACCTACATGGAGAGGATTTATTTTAGTTTTTTGTAGACCAGTGATTTGGACAAGCAAGAATAATTTATAATGTTAGTGGGGATGTGGAGTGTCACCACACATTCAAGACTACATTTAGCAGAACATCCAAGCTATGAAGTCAAATGTCTGCTTGGTACGCTGAAATTTCATTCATTAAGTTTCGACAACATTCTCGATGGCTCTGCCGAAATCCCCCGTCACAATTAACAGCTTTCTTTTCTGTTACTGAAGCTCCTGAGTGAGACAGGCTTCGAGTCCCAGGATCAATCCTCAAATTCTAGTAATCCTGTCTAAGTGCTCTTGAGCAACACATTGAACCCAGGATAAGAACAGCAAATAAACCAATATTTCCAAATGTTGAATGGACTGTAACTCTGGCTGTGATCAGTCAGATTCCCTTTGAAACTGTTCAGACTCTTTAATCCTGGATGAGAGTTCCTCCTGATACTAATTCAAACTAACTCTATGATATCACACAAGGGTGTAATTTGGGGTTCAACATTGGGAGGGGGAGGGGGTTGAGATCTCCACCTATCTAGCGAAAACGTTTGTTTCAACATTAGGTGGGACAAATTCTAATGTGTCTGATGATCGTCCCCCAGAAAAATTTTGAGCATCAAACGCTTCATTTCCTGCATTCTGGTGAATTTTTCTGCAACAATTTGTGCCTTTTCTGCATGCACATGTCTTTATCCATGTAAATATTATTATTAATAATGAATGAATCGGCTGTATCGTTCAAAACTTTCTGCAGTTTCAAAAGATTACACGTGTTTCGTTTTTTTTTTTTTTTCTTCTTCTTTCTTTCTTTAGGAAACATGCACATCTTAATAAATATTTGCCTGCCACAGCATTTAAACTCTTTGACTTCATTAACCTGCCAGTTTTCATTATTGGCGGGGTTATAAATAATCCCCCCCATCATCTTTCCATAAATTACGCCTATGATTTCACAGGTCAGGAACTCACAAACGCTTTTTTAAATATATTCAGTAATTTTAGCCAAAGCATGCTAGCTGAGCATGGGTGGTAAAATGCTACTCGGTGAGTGTGATTCTGCGGGCCAGTTGGCTAGTGAGGCCGATCCCTGCCGCAGTGCTCCTGAGCAATAGCGCCAACAGCCTTCCGCAGATCCAAGTGAAAGAGACAAGATACAATTAGCTCCTAACATAACGTTCAATTACCTCCAATATATCATCTGTCCCTGGAAAAATAAACATTACAAATATAAATTAACATGTTGCCATTATGCCTGCTCACAGTGTGTTTTCTAAATGCTCTTTTTCTCAACTTTGAGGTCATTTCTTTGGGTTGTTACGGGGGCGGGTTGTTCTAGGCGGTTTACGGGACCAGCTTCACATGTAATTAGTCTATATCCACGACCTTCCACTTCCGGGATTGCCCCGTTGCCGCCGGAAATTCCGCCCTATGTCCTTCTTTTCGGCCAGGTATCTGTTCCCTAATGCTTTCTTTGTGTTGGAATTTTAAACTCCTGTGGATTTCTGAGGACTATGGTTAACTTCTCCTCAGATCTCTGCAGGGGAAATCCAGACAGCTAGCTAGACTATCTGTCCAATCTGAGTTTTCTGTTGCACGACTAAAACTACTTTTGAACGTACACACGTTCCACCAAAACGAGTTCCTTTCCCGAGGCTATTTTGCAGAGGCGCCGTTGCTCCGCTCGGCGCTTAGCATCGCCCAAGACGATTGTAATTGGTTTAAAGAAACGCCAATAAACCAGAGAAACGTTTCTCTCCCATCCCACACTGCTGTGTGGACTAGCCAGACCCTCCTCCGCAGCACTGCGGAGGAAGGTCTGGCAAAGCGAGACTACATGTAATTAATGGTTGATACAAGGCGAACAGAGATCAGAGGGTTAGTCGTAATTAAATATCGTACAGCCGTGAACTCCAATTATTTCTTCTGATTAGAAGTTTGGTCTAGTGGTGACAGAGTTGCCTCGTGGCGCCACAGGAAGGGTTCAGGCAACCAACTCCCTTTCCCACTCGCACATTAATAAATACTACAGATAATGAAATGCTTCTAATATTTTTGTAATGTTACTGTGGGTGCCCTGGTGCTCCCAGCTGGATTGTTATTGAGTGTTCCAACACTCAGAGCCCCTCTCTCCGTCACAGTGTGTTGCCCACGCTGCTGCTCACCAGCCCTTTGATATTCGTGATGGGCCGAACGTCATGCAGCTGTCTCCTTCGGTCAATGAATGTGGCCAACCGTGTGGTGTCCAGGGGCGTCTTGGAGTACTCCCCACCGTGTGCACCCCCGCGGCCCACCCACGGGTGCTGCAGACAGGAGGTAGCGCTCGGCCTCTTCCTGGGATCCTGCTGCAGCGCCGAGGACACAAAATCCCTCGCCGCCTGGCTCACGTCGTGGAAGTATTCGTCCGGGAAGCAGAAGTCCAGGCGGCAGATGTTGACGCAGGTTTCCTCCGGCGATTCGTCCAGAAACGGGGAAACGCCGCTGAGCATCACGTAGGACAGCACGCCGACGCTCCACAAGTCCGTCGCGACGGAGACCGGCGTGCCCCGGATGAGCTCGGGCGCAGCGAACTCTGGGTTTCCGAGCAAGAGGTGGACGTAACGGCGGTGGGCGGACAGCTGCACGGCATCGCCCAGGTCGATGAGCTTAATGCCCGGGGTGGGAGAGCGGAGGTCCACCATGATGTTCTCAGGCTGCAGGACAGAGAAGCAGATTCACAATCAGATCAGAGTTAATGATTTTATGTTAAAAATACAGATGATTCTTTAAAAAAATGACAAAATGTTTGAAATTGTATCTCCAAAATTTTTAATATGTGTAACTTAGAAACAAAGACATAAAAGGCATCATAAGGAGCAGTGGTGGACTGGGACCAAGTACATTTACTCAAGTACCAATTTGAGGTACTTTTACTTTACTTTCTACTTCTACTCCGCTACATTTCAGAGAGAAATAGTGTACTTTTTACTCCACTACATTCATCTGACAGCTTTAGTTACTAGTTACTTTACAAAACCCAAATATGCAAACAAAATGCAAAATCAAAATACAATGTTTTATTATAAATTAAACTACCCAACAATATAACAATATAAAAGTCCAGCTGAAATGATTAGACCATTAAACACTTAGTTGATTGACAGAACTGTTTGGATCGTTTCCAGTTTCTAAAAGGCAGGGGACAGTTCTAGCCCGACCAGGCTCCTCTCCTTAACCTGTCTCTCTTAATTATGCTGTCATAGTGTTAGACTGCCGGGGGACTTCCTTTGACACACTGAGCTCCTCTCTCCTCTCTCTTTCCATCTGTGTGCATCCATGTCCCAGAAATGCTTGTTACTAACCTAGCTCTGGGGAGCTTATTCCCCGGAGTCCTTATGTTTTTTTTCTGTCCCGGTGGTCCTGCTCCGCGCCCTGCTATGCCCTGTTACACCCTGCTAAGCTCTGCAGTGCTCTGCTACGTCCTGCTGCGTCTTGCTACGCCCTGCTACGTTGCTACACCCTGCCATGCTCTGCCCTGCTATGTCCAGAGACGCCATGCAGTGCCCTGCTATGCCACGAACACCGCCTACCAAGAGCCTGGGTCTGTCCCAGATTTCTTCCTAAAAGGGAGTTTTTCCTCGCCACTGTCGAACTAAATGCTTGCTCTTGGGGGGAATTACTGGAATTGTTGGGTCTTTGTAAATTATAGAGTGTGGTCTAGACCTACTCTATCTGTAAAGTGTCCTAAGATAACTCTTGTTATGATTTGATACTATAAATAAAATTGAATTGAATTAAAATGTGAGGATTTTTCTGCATTTACTACTTTTAATTTTAATATATTACATACTTTTACTTTAGTAACTTTTTTTTTTTTGCCGTTTTAGGCCTTTATTTAACACGACAGTTTCAGGCATGAAAGGGGAGAAAGAGGGGGAATGACATGCAGCAAAGGGCTGCAGGTCAGAATTGAACCCACGGCTGCTGCGACGAGGACTGAGCCTCTGGATATGGGGCGCACGCTCTACCATGCAGGAAATCGTCACAGGTCGGATTCGAACCCTGGACCTCTGAATCGAGGCATAAACCTCCAATTATATGTGCGCCTGTTCTACCCACTGAGCCAACCTGGCCACAATGGACTGTATTTATATAGCGCTTTTCTAGTCTTAACTACTACTCAAAGCGCTTTTACTAGTACAGGAACTATTCACACACACATTCATACACTGTGGCCGAGGCTGCCACAGAAAAACAGTTTGCCAACTTTTTTGAGTGAACAGTGCCACAGCTCTGTCTTTTTAATATCGATTTCTCTGGTTTAGGTTCATACATTGTGGCAGAGGCTGCCACCATACAAGGTGCCACCTGCTCATGAGATACACATTCACAAACATTTACACACCGAAGGCGCAGCAACGGGGGCAATTTGGGGTTCAGTGTCTTGCCCGAGGACACTTCGACATGGGACTGCAGGGCCAGGGATTGATCCACCAACCTTCCAACTGGTAGTAAGCCACAGCGCGCACACACATATACTGTAGTTCTCACCTTCAGATCCAGGTGTGCCACTCTGCAGGTATGAAGGTGCTGCAGGGCCTCTAGTGTCTCTCTGATGAAGAACGCCACCTTCTCCTCCATCAGCTCATCGTGGGCGACCAGGTAATCGAGCAAACGACCGCCCTCAAGCCTGACACACACACACACACACACACACACACACACACACACACACACACACACACATTAAGTAACATTCAGATTAATGCATGAATGAATAGTTTATATATATATATATATATATATATATATATATATATATATATATATATATATATATATATATACACACACACAATATATATATATATGTAATATATATATATATATATATATATATATATACATATAAAAGCTTAAAATACAAGACACATTTTTTTTATATTTCACTATAAACAAAGACAAAGCCAGAATAAGCAGAATAAATAAATACTCTTAAATAAATACTCTTGTCCGTAAGGGATTACAAAGAAGCAAAATGCTTTTCGGGTCCTACCCTTTTTGAACTGTCCATACCCTTATCAAAGTGTTCTTAATCCATTTTTGTTTTCAATAAACAACCTCTACAACCCTATAACAGAAGGCATTGTCAAAATCCCCCCCCAAAAAAACATTTGCAGGTACATTAATCCATCATAAGTTAACTGCATAAAAGGGACTTAGTTTGAATCTTAAAGCGAGAGTTCCTTTGACTGAGTCAGACTCACAGCTCCAGGATCAGCATCAGAGAGGTGGGAGACTCGTACGTGTCCGACAGCGCCACCAGCTGGTGATGCTGTACATGTCGAAGGACGTCCGCCTCGTGAGCCACCTGCTCCTTCTTCTGCATCTTCTTACTCACAAATTTAACCGCAACCTGAACAGAAGAACAACACACTGAAAGACGAAATTCACTGCAAACTGAAATATGCAACTTCAAAGTGAGAAATACAGATATGCTGCTATTTTTCAAGAAATAAATTCTTCGCTTTAACCTGAAACACATAAACACAAACTTCACCGGAAGCTGAAATGCATAGAAACAAACTAATATATTTAGAAATGTTTAAAAACTACCTTTTTTCAATTAAAAGTCTCTTAAAATCTACTGAAGATGAACATTAATACTTTGGGAATAAAATATACTTAAAATAAAAATGTTTAAGTGCATCTTAAAACACATAAATAGACCAAACTGCAACCTAAATGTCAACTCATAATACATTTGGTAGCATAATGAGGGTCTCTACTTGTAAACCGAAGCATTGAGAACTTTGTAAGTGAAAAGCAGTCACGACCAGTCGAACGACAAACGCTGTGTAACCAGGAACATAGCTCAAGCACGGCGTTTGTCATTTGACTGGTCGTGACTGCTTTCCCAAGATGGCGCCCGCCTATATACGTGAACGGTACTGTTTTTATAAACTATCTTTTTAATAAGCTGTCTGTACACTTCCAAAGTTCTCAATGCTTCGGTTTACATGTAGGGACCCTCATTATGCTACCGTGGAAGTGTGGTGCTATTTTGAGCCTTGTTAGTGGTATAGAAATAGAGATTTCTTTTTACTTTACCCTCTGCCCCGACGACTAGCATTATAAGCTAATTAGCGGTTTGCACTAAAACTGGTCACATTCGATTAGCATGAAAACATATCCCAGAGAACGGTCGACTCGGCACACATGTGTAATTAACTCCTAGGTTCATTTTGCGCAGGATTAGCCCTTTAAGCTAAACACTTGCCTGAACAGTTACCTGAACAGTAAAGAGCAATACCCACTTGACAACAGGTTAACAACACCAAATCAAACTGTCAGGGATGCCCTACCTCTTTCTTTGTAGACTTGTTGAGACATTTCCTCACCACTGAAAACCGTCCCCTGGTGAAACAAACAAGCAGAAGAGAGGCTGAATTTTTAAAAATAAAACACACACACACACACACACACACAACTCTCAACACCTGGGTTGAAAATCAATTTTGGGTTGTGAAAGACATTGTTTCGAAACTCAGTGATTTGCGACAGTTTACCTCCCAATTTCACAGATCTCAGAGAAGGTTGACTCAAAGTTCTCTTTCCACTGGATCCCTGTTCCATCATACCCAGAGTCTGGACAGCGAAAGAGCAGGAGATTGAAGGATTAACCCTTTGAACTTCTTCAACACTACATGAGCTTTTCCCTAGTGCAACCCTCTCGACATCATCACTGCATCATGTGTTCTGTCCCACACATTCCTGTTATGGTGTAATGAAAATCACAGTCTCCAGGGGCAGTCTGGCAGGAGTTTAGACTTTTGCTTTAGTCTAACAGACTGTGGATATGGCTTTAATGTAAGCTGTTTTGATGCATCTATTAATAGGTTGTATTATTAAGATGGTGTAGACAGCCTAGTGTGATATAAATTCAAAATAATCATTGGCTGTAAAAAAAAAAAAAAAGATCTATATCTTTTCTAATCTCATATCTTGCATTGAGTACAGAGCTGGAATCGGGATGCCGTTAGCCTAGCTTAGCATAAAGACTAAAAACAACAGGGAAACAGCTAACCTGATTCTGTTACACTGTAAGAACGCAACTTACCCTAAAATTGAAAAATAAATATATATATATTTTTTATATTTATGTTAGGGTTAAATAAACAAAATACATTTTTTTTTCACTGTGCTAGCATGAGATTGATAGGTTACACTTTACTTGAAGTTTTCTGAGTAAGAGTGACAGGACACGGTCATGAACGTGTCATAAAACATTATAAACAAGTCATAACACAACGCTTCTTTAGTAAGTGTCATTCGGTTTTGTCATGACAAGTTATGGTTAGGCTTAGGCTTCATGTGTCATGACTGTGTCATGTCACTCTTATGTAGATACCTTCAAGTAAAGTGTTACCGATTGTTCATTCACTATTGTAAAGAAAAAAAAATAAACAATTTTGAAAATTTTTGAACTATTCCTTTGAAGATGTTCTCTGTGGGAAAATGGGTGTTGCGCCCACATTATGAAACTGTGTGTGTTTGTGTGTGTGCGCGTGTGCAGACGTACTGCTAGTGGGCAGGGTGACCATATTTGAGGGCTCGGATGGGGGGCCGACCCCCCAGCGGTTGGAGGCTCGCACTCTGAACTGATAGTGACCTCCGGGGATCAGTGTGTCGATCTGGACACACTCCTCTCTGCTGCTGGCCACCTGCTGCCATAGCAACGAGTCTGGGTGGTAAGAGAGGAGAAAAGGTTTAACCTCTGAATATTTCAAAAGCAAAAATCCACCCAGTCACACACACAGACAGACACACACACAGACAGACACACACACACAGACAGACACAGACACACACACACACACACACACACACACACACACACACACACACACACCTTCCTGTCTGTACTCCACAGTGTAGCTGCTGGCAGCACAGTGAGCTGGTGAAGCCGGAGGCGGCCAGTGGATCATCACTGCCGTGCTGCTGGCCTCCTGGGCCACCGGTCTCCCAGGGGCTGCTGGGATACCTGCAGGAGACCGAAAAGACATACAGTCAGCAAACCACTGCAGCTGCTCTGTTCAGAAGGAATTGCTGTTGAACATCTGAAGTAGAGCTGCAAAAATCAACTCGATTAACTCAAATTCATTGACAACTGTTTTGCTGATCCATGATTCGGTTGGAGATATTTTAACATTTTAACAGTTATATAACATTCTGATTCCAGCTTCCTAATTGTGAGTTTTTTCTTCACTCATTTGGGGTTTTGGAAAACACTGATCCATATTTTTCACTATTTTATTGCCCAAACAGCTAACCGATTAATCAAGATCTTAATAATCGACCGGTTAACCAACAATGAAAATATGTCTACAGTTGGTATGTCCTTGGGGGTATGGTTTTTATATAAGCCATTACAGGTTTCTACCACACCCTGGCATGTATTGCGTATTTTATGTCTCAGAAACAAATAAACAAACAAAATAATTGTTAAATCCTGCTGTATACCATTACACCTACTTAACTGTCTAGTGCTGACCGGGGGTTACTGGTTTATTTTAAAGGTGAAATGCTGCTCTTTTAATCCAGGCGTGTTACCTTGCACTTTAATGGAGGCGGAGGAGGACGCTGAGCCGTGGTCGTTAACGGCAACGCAGGTGTAGATCCCTGTGTCCTGAGGCATCAGATTACAGATCTTCAACAAGATGTCACCTGTATCCCTGTAAAGGATGAAGGTGACGGGATTGAGAAAAAGAGAAACAAGAGGCGGAGGAGAAGAAAGGGAAGAGTAGGATTAGACATGGAGGAAAGGAAAGAGGATGGGGGTGGGGGGAGAAGATGATGTGAAGAAAGCAGCCAGGCACAAAGGGTAAATGACAAGTGTAAAGGACACACTGAGCTTCTCTCTCTCTCTTCTCTCTTTCCATACGTGTGCATCCAATCCCAGTAATGCTTGTTACTAAATTATATTTTCCTTGGATTGGGGTGGCACCTAAATCGTGTTTGCAGCTGCTGCCGCGGTCCTGCTCAACGCCCTGCTACGCCCTGCACTGCTACTACTATTATTTCTAGTCAAAGTTATATTATTACTTTATTGTAGCAGCTAATATCATCATACCAACTGCTATAATTATTATGAATCTTATTTCTCCATATCTGTATATGCGTCTCTGTGTCTCAACCGGCAACGGCAGATGGCGGCCCACCAGGAGTCAGGGTCCATCCGAGGTTTCTGCCTGTGAAAATAAAGTTTTCCCTCGCCACTGTCACACCAAATGCTTGCTCTTAGGGGGGGGGAATTGTTGGCTCTTTGTAAATTATATTATGCGGTCCACACCTGCTCTATCTGTAAAGTGTCCTGACATAACACCTGTTGTGATTTGACAGTCTAAATACAATTGAATTGAAAATGTAACACTGTAGGAATTTGAGCGACAGTGTAAAACAGAGGAAACTGCACGCACATGCACACGTGCTTTTGTCGTTACCTGATGTCTATGGTGAAGCGGTTGTTGCTGGTCACTGGGTTCTGGTCGGGGCCCTTCAGGGTGACGGAGGGTTTGGGTCGCCCACAGACTTTACAGCAGAGGACCACAGTCTCCCCGAACGCACACACCACGTCTGACAGAGGGACGAGGAACTCTGGAGCCACTGCACGCAGGAAACACAGTGTACTTCCAACTTCTAGTTATAGTTTTAAACAAATGTACCATAATGTAGTACATATAATGTAGATTATGCTATTAAATGTGGAAAATGTGGACTTCAGATGGCAGCAAATACTCTTTATTGAGCCATGTGGCTATAGAAGGGGTTATTGCCCTCTGGGATTTTTTCCCCATCTTGTCACACCAGTAGACAGCAATGTTTTAATTTGTCCACCTATGTTCCAGTAGAACTACATGAAGCAGGTAATAAAAAAAAAGAAAAAGCTGGCTCCTCTGGCACCACCTACAGCCTGTAGTGCGATTTGCTAAAATCCACCGCTCCCTCTTCAGATGCACCAATCAGGGCCAGGAAAGGGGTCTAACTGTGTGTCAATCACTGCTCATGCACACTCATTCATTCTCCCTTGTGAAGGGAGGGGCTTAGGAGACTGTTTTGGGCTTCAGCAGACAGGGGGGAGGGACTGAGAAGTTGTCGATGTTCAAATTTTTTGTCTAAGTCCTGGATCTTCACAATCCTACCTACAGCACCTTTAAAATGACTTACAAAAACGTAATAACACATAACCAGCCAAGTCAGGCCTAATTCTGGCACAGTGTCGGCATACTCAGCTGTGTTCTGGTGCTAGATGGATTAAATGTTGGTTCACATGGATGCCATTTGATGTGGATGTGGACGTGGGCACAGTTAGCAGCCCAGCTTTGGGAACGAGACTAGTGGTAACCAGGCTGATTCTGGTGTCTGGCATAATTCATCAAGCATGTATGCTGCCAAAACGATTCAAGTTTTGAGGCTTGCTGTAGTTACCAGAAATGGAAATTGGAAGTTAAACAGCATTGGGGACTTCTATTATGCTCTGCAGTTGGTGAGGTGTGTGCAGGAGCCTCTTGGAGGCTCTAACCCTAGCCCATTAGTCATTTTGAATATGCACGCCTCCTATAACACACACACACTTTTTGTGGGGACCCGTCCTTGACATAATGCATTCCCTAGCCCCTTACCCTAACCATCACAACTAAATACCCAACCTTAACCCTCACCCTAACCTAATTCTAACCCTAAAACCAAGTCTTAACCCTCAAACAGCTCTTTAAAGTTGTTGGGTCCAGCATTTTGTACTGTATTCCCAGTTTTTGGACCCCCACACACACACACTTGTCTGAAGCTAAAACCATTACCTTGCTGGATGAAGTTTGGGTTGAGAAGCTGGAAAACAGATGAAGTCCAAAGTTAAAGATAACGTGAGGTTTCACTTTCAACACATACCCATTAAACACAGTATTTTCTTTACTTGAAAATGATGTACTATAATGGATGTTTTCTGTCCACACTAAGACTTTAAAACTTATATTCTCTGACAAGGCGTGCTTGTTTTTAGATCAAATAATCAGGTTTTGTAACTCCATGCAAGTCTTTTCCTTGAACCAAAAAGGATTGCATGTGGGTACCTCCATGCCGGTTTTTGGGTCCAGGTCATCATCACAGTCGGACTCATCGGACGTGTGAACATCCTGGTGGTGGAGGAAGAGGAAAGTAGAAGAATGATAGAGAAGAGAGTTTAAAGAGGGTAGGTGATAGGGTGGAGCAAAAAAAAAAAAAAAAGCAAGGACAACAGACGCAATTGTGAAAAAAGGAAGAGCAGAACAAGGGAATAATAGGAGAGGGAATAAGGAAGGAAAAAAAGAGATGTGGATAAAGCACGAGGGGAGGGAAGCAGACAAGTAGAGAAGGGCAGTAGGAGAGGAAAAGCAGGAGAGAAGGGGGAGAAAAATCATGACAAAGAAAGATGAGAAGAAAAGGAAATAAAAGAAGTGAGGAGGATGAAGAGAACATTAGGAGTATTTGTGTGGTTGTCACTCTGTGGCTAAAGAGAGGAGAAGAAAACCATTCCTTTAATCGTGCCCGCTGTAGAGGGTTTTAAATGTACTGGAAGGTAATTCCAAGTTCTGCACAGAACCCGGTCTGTCTGGCAGATACTTACACGAAAGATGGTTTTGGCCAAAAGTTAGCTTTGCTTCCTCTCCTTTTTCCCCTTTTCATTCTTAGGAATAATGGCGTACCCTACACTTTATCAAGTAAGCAATCAACCATTAAGTGATTAAACTGCAATTTTACAAAGGGCCACTAGATGCTGACTCCGAGACGATTCCCACACGCATATCTTTTCTTTAAGATTTTTTTTTCCTTTCTTCCTGCATTTCTGCTTTGTATGATAGTGAGAGAGACCGTCAGGAAAGGCAGGGTAGAGAAAGGGGAAGACATGCAGCAAACGGCCCTGGGCCGGACTCGAACACAGGCGGCTGCAGTTGACTCCATAGACCTTTTTCACAGCAGACATGTTGACATGTCATAGTAGGAAAAGCACAGATGTATTCAAAACCATTACTGATGGCTGCATTCCACTTAGGAGAGGCCCTGGTATTGTGCATGCTGACTCACTGAAATAGCTTACTGGGACACTTGATGGAATTGTTATCAATTTCATCTGTGCTTTTCCTACTATGACAAGTCAAAATGTCAGCTGTGAAAAAGGTCCATTGTACGCGTTCTAGCCTATTTAAAAAATGAAAATAAAAATAAAACGTTCCCTAACAAAGATATTATTGCTGAAAGAGAGGTAGGGTTTGCTTGGCTGATAGGTGTCTCACCCTACAGTCAGCTATGGTGTGTAGTGCTTCTCACAAGAGGTAAGCCAAAGTTCCTGGCTTCAAAACATTGACGTTGATGTCCCAGACTGTACATTCATTTTTCTTCTAGTCTAGGATCTTTGTCTAAAATCTTCTCTTTCACTAAGCAGCAAGCAGAAGTCATGTATCTTATTACATTTTTTGTCAATATACGTACACAAAAGGGACAGAGATTAAACTAGGGCTGCACAATATATTTTTTTTATTTTTTTTTTTTAATATCGCCATCGCAAAATCACCTTGCGCAATAAACATCGCAAAAAGCTGAAAACATATTGCAAAAGACACCGATTTTTTCTGTTAGTTGAAAGAAAATATCAGCAGAAAACTGCACTTTAAATCATAATGCCCATTCTTTTTTAAGTAGTGCCTTTTATATTCAATTCAATGTTCAATTTGCTCAATAGAAGAATGTTGGAAATTATTAATTTGTTTTAATTCAACAAGCAATTTGTTTTATATAGCAGAACACAAAACCTTTAGAAATGCAGAACTGAGTACACTTTAATATTGGTTTATCTAATATTGCTACCGCCATATTCAACCATGCTATATACATATGGCATATTTTCCTCATAGCGTGTAGCCCTAGATTAAACCCAGAACTGCCTCTTAGTTTCATATTAAAAGGATAATAGTGCTGTAAATCTGACTGGTTGCCATTATCTGAGCTTCATCTGTTTTGGACATTTACAGTTGCACATACTTCTCGTAGTATGTGGATCTCAGCATACCTTACTAAATGCTATCCGCTGCCATTTACTGTATGTAAAAACCCTTTCAGTCTGGATAGTAAAGGAGCAGAAGTAATCAATGTTTTTCATACATCCATAAGAGAGAAATACAAAGAAAGCGATACAGATAAACGTAGCTTAAAGTCAGTTTTTCTTCACATGCTGAGCTTAAAAATTTAACTTTATACAGTATATCACCCACGCAACCATCACAAACCCAACATCTCAGTCATCTAATATGATGGTAAACATCGTGAGGATTCACATTTATCAATAAAAAGTGTTACAGGATGATGTTATTATAGCTACAAACTAACATTTTGGTGAGCTCCATGATGTTAGTCCACTACAGAAAACACTGGTTAGCACAGCAGAGTAAAAACAAAATCAAACTTAAATCAAAAAAGGTCAGTGAATTCTACCTCTATCCGTGCACAAAGAGGGAGAAAGAAATCACAACGCAAAAACACAAAAACAAATCAGACTTTTATTTTCAAATCAGTGCATTTGAGGGTTTGGGGGTAAAACAAAGAAAAGAAAAAAGTGCATTGTTCTTCTTTAATGGTTCTCAACCATGGAATATTTAAAAATGTTTTAATATCTTTAGATTTTGAAATGTCATTTTATTTCCATGATTAGCTTTTTTTTTTTTTTTTTAAAACACCTTTGTTTAATCTGCCTACAGCCATCTTAAACTTTAGGGTTTGTTTTCACAAGCATTTATAACAGCATTTTGACCTGGAACCAATTCACTGCAATGGCATTGTTGTGATTGGTGGATGTGAAAAGGTAAGTAAATTCTTAGCTTTCGTACAGTTTCTCTGTGAACATTGCGTTGTACGCCAATAGCTACCCATCTCAATAGTGCTGATCATCAAGCTTGTAGGCACTATGTTACTAGTTAGTCTGCCGCATATAGCAGCTTGCAGGCTGCAATGCATTCTCATGAACTCCATCCAACCGTATGATATCCTACAAAATTAGGAGACGGCGGCTGGCCAACTGACGCCAGGTAGTCACGTGACGCCGGCTGGTTACGAGCTCCATGACACCGAGCGGCAGTTGCTAGTTGTTAAAGGTGCTACAGAGCTTTGCTACGCGGGATACGGACCTCCGTCACAGCTCGGTCGTATCAGCGGCAGTTAGAGGTGTTTAGCCGAAAATAGGTGACTTTAAGCCGGGTACAGAGCACCGCGAGCTGCTGCTCGTTTCGGCGGACATTGCGGTTCAATTTAGTCCACAAAATATGAGCGACGAAAGTTAAGATTAGGCACCAAAACGACTAGTTAAGAAAAGATGTGCTCTAGTTTATTGGCATTTCTTTAAACCAATCACAATCGTCTAAGCGCCGTACGGTGCAACGGCGTCGCTGCAAAATAGCCTCGGGAAGGAACTTGTTTTGGTGGAACATGTGCACGTTCAAAGGTTGTTTTAGTCGTGCGAGAGAAAACTCAGATTGGACAGATAGTCTAGCTAGCTGTCTGGATTTACCCCGCAGAGATCTGAGGAGCAGTTAACCATAGTCCTCACAAATCCACCAGAGTTTAAAATGCCAACCCAAAGAAAGAGGAAGCTAACAGATATGCGGCCTAAACGAGTGAAATCTGGCGGAATTTCTGTCGGCAAATGGAGCAATCATGGATATAGACTATGGACACAACAAAATAAATATAAATAAATATTGGCTACATCGAATACAAAAGTGGCTGGTTTATTAACAGTAAGTCATGCCTGAACCTGAAGTCGTGGTTAGGCTGGCCACATCACAATGCTTTTGCCCATAACTTGATCCATAAATACAAAATGTACTGAGCCCAGCAGCTCTGTCAAGAACAGTTTAAATTAATATCATCTGCAGGTTGAGAACCACCACTGGAGTCAAATAGAGAGACATCAACCACTATGTGTGTGTAGGTTTGCGCGCACACACACACACACACACACACACACACACACACACACACACGTTAAGAAGAAAACTAAAAACCAAGAGGGGCAGGGGGCAGGTGAGGGGTTTCGGCACACACATATGACATCACCAGCGTGCGCCGTCGGCCTGCTTTACTCACTTTGCCCTTCGCCCTGGTGGCGGGGGAGGCGAGTGGGGGAGGGGCCGGGCTTTCTTTGGGCTTACGGAGGAGGCCATTCTCCTGACCTCTGACCCCCGCCGAGCAGAAGGAGTCCTTGGCTTCAGCGCGCTTCCTGGCACGCAGTGTGTTCCATGACAGAGACTTCCTGTACGGTACAGGAACGAGAAACATCAACCAGCCAATCGGTGTCCAGCTTAGTCTGGCTGCAGAGGCAACATGGCGTCAGGTCAAGACTTACTCAGAACCCTCTGTAGCGAGTGGCTGGGAAGATTGCTACACATTTAGAGGGATGTCAGTTTTGTGAAATGAATAGCTCATTTTGCGATCATTTCTATTCTGTCCCGCTTTAGATTTTCATCTTTTCTAAAAAGGTACCATTTAGATTTAAAGTTCTTAGTTACCCTTATGTTTGAAAAATCATAATGAGCTTAAAATTCTTGATTGTTGTCATAAATTGTCTTGATAAAATGTAAATTTCAGCTACATACCTTTAAAAGCTCATTCTGGGCGCATTATTTACATTTTTTATATTAAAGTTTATATTTACTATTCGCCAGTATTAACATGCAAATTAAAAGAAAACTTTAGCATGATGCTATTCTAGCAGACTGACTGGTATTATCTCACCAAATTGGTAGACTAGCATGCTAGCAACGGTTATCATACTGGGCTAGGTAAGGACACTAAGCTCTGTTTACTAGCTACTGCTAGCAGCTAGCCTTGCAAAACCTTCCTCATAATTAGAAAGTCTGTCTAAAAATGTACCAACAATTTATTCTTCCTAATTTCAAGATACTATCATAATTAGAAAGTTTTTAAACAGATATGAGATACTTTTTTAAGAGGCAGAAATAGGCTTTAATAGAAAGAATGGTGTATTTATTGATTGGAAGTGCATCCAACGCTGAGGGAAATCAACATAAAAGGTGCAGAGAACTGACTCCATTTTACTTTCATAAACTTATTATCATCCCTCGTCCATCCCGTGAGCAGTATTGAATCCAATTCTGTCTAGGGATGCGCCGAATCCAGATTTTTGGGGTTTGGCCGAATACCGAATCCACTGGTTAAGATTCAGCCGAATCAGAAACCGAGTCCTACTCTCATCCTCAGTCCATTAACACAGTAAAACACATTAATGGGGGCGGCCTCTAGCTCGCCCAGTGGGCGCGTTCGCCCCATGTTGGCTGAGTCCTGCAGCGGCGCAGGGTTCGAATCCAACCTGCTACCCTTTGCCGCGTGTCATGCCCCATCTCTCTCCCCCTTTCATATCTATCCACTTTGAAATAAAGGGAAAAAAGTCCCAAAAGATCTTAAAAAATAAAAATAAAAAACACATTAATGAAGTAAACAAATGGTTTACAAGTTTTTATCTGTGACTGTCCTTCCTTTGCCATTCCTGAAGTTGCTGCATTTTGGCTGCTGTCTGTAGATTCCATCATGCACAACTCGTATTCTTTTGGATGTTTCATACGCAAATATTTTAACAGTGGCAATGTTGTGTTTAGGGTCCTCGCCACCACGAGACAAATTAACATTGCAAATGGAACATGTAGCTTGACTTGAATCGCCTTCTTTTCACTGAAAGTACCGCCAAACAACACTGTTTCTGCTCACGTGTTCCATTTTCACTTTCTAACAGTCTACTGCATTGAACGCTCCGCCTACGTAAACACCTTCCCGTAATCAACGGCGACCAGTGTAAGGTTCGGTGGAAAAAACTAAGGTTCGGCAGAAACCGAACCCCGTCAAAAAGCCCAATATTCGGCCAAATCTGAAGCCGGATCCTGGATTCGGTGCATCCCTAAATACTGTCACTCTGTTGCATCTCTGTTTGTCAGCATGTACAATGTAAATGTATCCATCCTCATGTGTTGTAGCAGAGGGTCCCGATAGGGTCGTGTTGCCTGAAGCTGCAGCCAGACTCCTCTGGTCCATTAAGATACAGGAGAGGAAGGACAGAGTGACAGAGGGACCCTGGTCTGACTTTATTGAGACAGGGATCAAGTTAGACTGGAGGTGAGAGCAACAGACACACATTAGACATTAGGCAGTAACATACTGTACATACCTTCCTAACAACACTGCAACCTGTTGACATTTTCCCGCATCACACCTGCACTTTTAACCCACTTGTTTCTCCTGTAGAATCATAACTCATGGTCATTTGTGTTTATTCACTGTTCTATGTGAGCAGTGAAGCGAATTATGGTACACAAACTCCTTTACTTGTCTAAATGTCTGTTTGGGATAAAAAGAATCCCTGATAACTTTCACTGTCTATCAAACTAATTTTTCTAAGTGTCAAGTCATATATTAACCACTTCTTTGCCACTTTTATCAGGGCAGTAGATCAACTTGGAAGAATTTTTGGTCCAGTGTCACTGCTCACATAATTCCTGTCAATTCATAAACAAATAGCATTAGTACGGAAGAGGATTAGGGCCACATGTGGAAAAATGTATTTGAGTCCTGAGTTTAAAGTCAGAATTCTGACACATTTTTTTAAGAAAAAAAAAATAAAAGTCTGACTTTACTCTTCAAATTCACGTTTTTTTGTAAAGTCAAAAAAAAAAAAAAAAAAATATATATATATATATATATATATATTTAAGTTAAAAAAAGTAGAATTCTAAGAATAGTGAGAATTCAGACTTTTTTTTCCCACGAAATTCTGACTTTTTTTTTCATAATTCTGACTTTAAACTCAGAACTCACATTTTTTCACATGTGGCCCTAATCCTCTTCCGTAAATTAGCCACACCACTCAACCACACTTTTTTTGTTTTAGCTTCACGTAAAAAAAATAAATAAAATTACATGAAAAATGTTCCATTTGTTTGCAAAACATTCAATCCAAAAGCAGCCGTTTCTACATTCCTAAACTTTTGAATTTAGTATATTTCAAGTTTGTACCTTTTGTGGAGTGTCAAACCGTTGGTTAGTAAAAAACAAACAAAACGTCAAAAAAAATGTTACTAGAATAACAAATACAAAAAGCTGAAATTAAACATACAGGGAAAGGTGCACACTAATCGTATACCTGCTGCTCTAGTGTGAACAAACCGTCAAATTCTTAAACAAAAAAATACCCTGCTTAACCTTTTAACTTTTAGTCCAATTTCCTGAAGAGGATCCTCTGTAGCAGGAGTGTCAAACTCAAATTCACTGAAGGGCCACACTGGAAAATGAGAATCACATCGAGGGCCAGACATGTAGACTTTATTGACAGGCTTCTATTCAGTCGAAAAAAAGTCAAGTAATTTTTTACTGTATTACTGCATCGTCTCACTTACAGTTTGGTCGACATAAAGCCCTAAAAAAAGATCCTTAGCCATCGTAGATTTAGCAAATCAACAAACACAATAAATGCATTTTTAAAAGCAGGCTACCACACAGCCGCCTCTTTGCAACATGTTCCACAGCCTGAATATGAAATCCTTCAGGTCCCGTGGGAATTTCTGAGTCTCAAAGTCGGCTAATTTGCCAAATTCTGCTTTAAATGTAGCATAGTCGCAGTCAGAAAAAAACATCTTATTAGCCTGGGGAAAACCTGACGAACTTCTGGCAAATTTGCAGATTTGCTCTGCAAGTCAGTCTGGCCGAGAGCCCATTCAAGCCCATTTCAATTTTTTCCAAATCGAGGCACCAATCACAACCGTTGAGGCGGGCTTGACAACATCACCCGGATCGTTGGTCTGATTGGTTGAAGGACTATCCAATTGCGCCCAGAGGCATTTGAGTGGCGTCCGTTGGTGACGCCCCTTTGGAAATGGGCTGTGAATGAACCTTCCCCAGACCCACTCTCAGTTACAACTGAGAAGGGTCTGGTGTCAACCAGGCTACCGTCTTATTGGTTTGGCGCACAATTAGGCGGGCCAAAATTTAACGTGATCCTAAGTCGATACGAGGGCGGATCAAAATTTTCGAGGGGCTGGATTTGGCCCGAGGGCCTTGAGTTTGACACGTACTCTGTAGAGATTACATAACCTTAAAATATAACCCGAATAATTGCTGAGTCAGTGAGTTTGTGTCATCTTCTCTCTTCTATACCAACACCGTCAGTCCCTCCTAAATCTCTCTCTCATCTTAAACAGAGAAAACTCCATCTATAAAATGGCACACAGAAGCAGGCAGACTGCTCACTTTAACGTTTGCTGCTGTAGTTTATTTACAAATATTAAAAACTACAATCATCTTCAGCCTAACGCACAACAAAACAACTTCACCTTCACGTCGCTTTGCTACCTCATGCTCAAGTCCAAAAAGGTTTATTTTACATATTTAAAATACATTTAGAATCATTAGTATTAGACTACCAACAATACAATGCTGACCGTTGCCATTAAACGCAACATATTGCACAGCCTGACTTCATTCATATTTTTTCTTTATCTTAAATAGTGCAAAAGGGATTTTTTATTATTATTTTTTTTTTTTTTTAAACAGGAATGTTCTAGAGCCTTAGTCCAAAAACAAAAATGTACTTTGTACAGTGAACCACCCACATAATACACAAAAAAACAACATGAAGGAAACAAAATCCAACTTTGTCCGTAAAACTAAATAATAGTTAACAAGGCAGAAAAACAACAAGAGGAATAAACACAAATGTGTGTATAGATTGCCACAGACAACAAAATAAATCTTCTCCACTGCGGAGAACGGGGGCTGAGTCCACCTGAATGCCCCAGGTGAGTTTTTTGTCTTTCCAAAAAAAAAAAAAAAAAAAAACGTAAAAAGAAAAAAAAAAAAAATATATATACATACAAAAAAAAAAAGAAGAAAAAGTAGGGTGTTAGGAACTGAAATTAGAATCCGGTTTTAGCTCCACATGAGTGTCAATGGGTTTCTCTCTCTGGTTTCCAGAGTCAGCTACAAGTTACAAGATTTTCTATCCAGTCTATTTCTGTGGGATAAATCCTCAGTACTCGTTTACATGGACAATTATCAGTGTGTGTGTGTATGTGTGTGTGTGCGTGTGTGTGTGTGTGTGTGTGTTTTAGTTCGGTTGCACGCCTGAAATCCATTTTCATGTAGTTGCCACCGAGCCGTCAAGTGACAATGGCTCAGAAATTAATCTGTCACTGCAGCAGCTTGACGGACAGTAAAGAGACCAGTTCTGTACCTTCTTACCTCCGAGGAACAACAAGACAAAGTCAGGAGTTAAAATTAAAAAAATCTCCTGTGAGGTCCAACAGTTCGTTCTTAAAGGGGGGGGGAGAGGGAAGGTAGGAGGGAGGGAGGAGTTAGGAGGTGAGGGCAGAGGCCATGAGTAGTGAGGACCTAGGGGATGGGAGCTGATTTATATAAAAAAAAAAAATGGGTAGACAGAGTTTGTCACCTCAATCTCTCATCCAATCCGTGTGCTTGGTTTGGAGCCCAACCAGAAGTGCGTCTGTCTGCAGGTAAAGGAAGTGGTTGGGGGTTGGGGGGTGGGGTGGGGGACTTACTTGATGTTGTTGGCGTCGGCCACCGCCGCCGAGAAGGAGGAAGTAGAAGAAGAGTCTTTTATGGACTTTGTGAGCGGGACTACGATGTGTCCCGGCACCCAGCCCTCGGCGGCGGGCGATTGGCTGTTGGCTGGCCGATAAACGAGGTACATGTTCTGCTGATTGGTGGCCAGGATCTGGACCGTCTCTCCCTGACTGACGCAGATCTCGTTCTCCTTGAGCGCAGAGTAGTCCTGCGAGACCAACATGGTGGAGGAGACGCCGTTACAGCCGCCCTCAATGTCCTGTGGGGGAGGGGGGGGGGTATGGCGAAGAGAGAAGAGAGGAGAAGACAAGAGGAGAAAAACACAAAGAGGAGGAGACCAAAAGAAAAGAAAGGACAGACAAAGAGAGGAGGAGGACAATTGAGGACAAGGTTAAGGTGAGTCTATGTGGGTTGGATAACTGTCCTGCTGGCTGTGACGCCATTACAGCTGACCCAAACCTGAGGGGAGGGGTGGGGGCACAGGGAGGCCAGGGCCGGGGGGGGAGGGGAGGAAAAACAATTATAATCAGGAGTGTCAGCATTCTGTTCAGGCTCGCTTTTTTCAAAGTAGCCCTACGACAGATGGTCACATCTGCTATTCCCAAAAATCTGTAAGCAACAGTCACAGCGGACGACACAAAGGGTTTGATATATATTCTGCCTTCACCCATAGGCACAATTTGCAGTGGGGTGGGGGGGGGGGGGGGCTTTTCTTACCAAACTTTGACGTGTTTTTTCCAATTTTTTTTTTTTTATGTTTTTCTCGCATTTTTAATACACAATCTCACCCCCCCCTCAATTACGCCCTTGCCTCCATCCCATCACAACGGTGCTTAAAGGAACACGCCGACTTATTGGGAATTTATCTTATTCACCGTAACCCCCAGAGTTAGACAAGTCCATACATACCCTTCTCATCTCAGTGCGTGCTGTAACGCTGTCTGACGGCTCCAGCGGCAGCAGGCCATCACGGAAAATGCAGGTGAATGGTTCCAGAAATCCTACTGCTCCCAATTGTGACAAAAGTGACAAAATAACGCCAACATGTTCCTATTTACATGTTGTGATTTGTAGAGTCACAGCGTGTACAAAAAATAACGTAACATGAGACACAGCCGTCTTCTAACGTAAACAAAACGGGGAACTATATTCTCAGACAGGCTTGCTGCAAAGCAAATCATTTCGCCCAAGTACTTATATTCTTCCGCCTGCTCTGTCTCATGTTACGTTCTTTTTTGTACACGCTGTGACTCTACAAATCACAACATGTAAATAGGAACATGTTGGCGTTATTTTGTCACTTATTCGGAGCAGTAGGCTAGTTGGAACCATTCACCTGCATGTTCTGTGCTGGCGTGATGCCGCTGGAGCCGTCAGACAGCCTTACAGCACGCACAGAGATGAGAAGGGTATGTATGGACTTGTCTAACTCTGGGGGTTACGGTGAATAAGATAAAGTCCCAATAAGTTGGCATGTTCCTTTAAAGCATCCTCAAGTTCCAGTTTTCTTTGGAAACATTGAGTGAGGTAGGATAGGTAATCCAGTAATACTCTAGCCACATTTTTTAAGTTTTTTGAGGCCAAACAGAGGTTTATGAGCAAGACATCTTCCTGTGCCAGAGCTAGAACAAAAAGTTGACCAAAAAATGCCACAAGGTCGGTGACAAGCGTGGGGATGTTTGACGCAGCTACACAGGTTTAACCCTTGTGTCGTCTTCCTGTCAACCATGAAAACAATCCCTGTCTCAATCTTTTAGCTGCTTTTTTCCAAGTTTTTGTGTGTTTTTTTTTCCCCCAACGTTTTGGTCACTTGTTTCAAAGTTGAGATTGCCATTTGACCTTTTGTCCGAAGTCGACATCCCATATTTTCTAATATAAAAAACTTTGAAAACAGGTCAAATTTGACCCAAGGACAACATGAGGGTTAAGATGACTTACAAAAATGACAACTTTAATCGACATGACATACTTTAAAGTATTAAACTTAAATATTTTCTATTAAATAAATGTCTGTTTAAGTCACTAACGCCGCATGAGGTAACACGATGGTAACTGAGCTTATGGTCCACAGATAAGAGCCCCTGCATTTACAGTACTAGCAACTGGATGTCTGTTGTTCTGGTCTCGGCTAGTGTCGCAAGTAAACGGTTACTATAGCTGAACAAACAATGAGAAGAGCGATAGCATTAAACTTCATAAAAAAGTGAAAGTGAGATCCCCAAAACACACCTGCAGTTACCGCTTATCGCCATCGGTGCCGAAGACACAGAGACTTGAGATCGTAACCTTACGTAGAGGTGCTTAAACTTCCGCCCAAACAGAAAACATCTGTCATGAATGCAAATTTTTTCGAAAGGAAATACCATTCCCCTTCTTTGTATTGGGATATAGTAGAGGTGCGACGAGAGATTAAATGTGACGAGACTTGTCATCGAGGTAAAAATTGTCTCGCGAGATTGGTCACAAGTGCAGAGCAGCCGCCAGTACACTGACCTGGTGCGTGTCTTATAATACGATTCTGGCTTTGAAGAGGAGTCTGGCTTGGACCTTTAAATTAGCATAGAAGATTAGCATAGAAGACTGAGTTCACGTTTGCAGAGCTGTAGCGGAGTTGCGATTGTACAAAGCTGCCGTTAAAACCCAGCGTTAGAACGTTAGAGGGTACGGGGTCTCTCCCTCTCTCTCTCTCCATCTCTCCCTCTCATACGTCAACCAATGTGTCCCTGAGCAAGACTCTTAACCCCTAGTTGTCCCTGAGGTGAGACCTCTGACATGTACATCGCTTTGCATCACATATCTCAGAACCAAACTATCTGCAAGGTTAGGGGCTACAAGGGACGCAGTTTTTAAAGGTTGCCTACTATATAGCCTTAAAGAATGTAGTACGTAGTCTTTGTTCTATTTTAGTTGAGTGTCACTTTAACTACTGATTACTTAGATATATTTCTCCCTTGAGGGGAGGGTCAAGGTGCTTCGATGTAGAGCTGTAAATTAGAGAGCGAGCACAGCTGTCAAAATGTTGTCGATTAAAGTAGGCCAGAGAGAGAGAACAGCTTGGTAAGTGTGTGTGTATATATATATATATATATATATATATCCCACACAGTATGCTGCTGCACCTGCAGTAGCCCAGATTTTAACCTTGCCATTTAGGGAACAGGTAACAGACTCACAGACAGCCTGGAAGGAAAAAAAAAAAAAAAAAAAAGTGTACTTCATGCCCTAGTTTACCACCTGTCTGCTGCAGTTCTACGGTTATAGATATTCAAAACAAGTGCAAAATGAAGAGGAGTTTGTTGTTGTGGGTCTCCAAAACTACACCCTGTTAGTTGTGACTTTTGAGAAACTATGAAACATTATCCAGACTTGACAAACTATTGAAAAATATACTAAGAAATCTGAACAAATAAAAAAAGCTAACAAGCCAGTTGCCCTCCCGTCACGGGGGTCCAGGCCGTTTGAAGGAACTCACCCTGGAATCGAAACACGTCGAACCGCCGTTGGAGGTCGACGCTTTCATCTGGCTCCTCCCTCTCTCCGTGTCCTTGTCCCCGAGCCCGACGGCAGACGACGGGCGGCTGTGAGACGAAACAGAGGGCCGGCTCCCGGAGGACGAGCGGTTTCTGGTCAGCGAGGAGCTGCCGCCTGCTCCGCTCTTCTGGTACTCGATGGGAGACTGGAGAGCTGAGTGTTTAGAGCAAATACGGAGAATAAGAATACTTTTGGAACTTTGGAAAGCAGAGACAGAGACAGTGTTTGAGTGAGCTGAGGGGAACCTCAGCTTTTTACACTGTAGTCTGTCTGGGGGGCGCGTCCTTTGCGTCATGCTTCAGAGGAGAATATTGTAGGTGTGTGTGTGTGTGTGTGTTTTCTCACCAGACAGGAAGTTGCTCTGAGCATCCAGGACATCCTGGATGTGTCGGACCCAGACCTGCTTGATGTCGACGTTGGCGGCCTGCAGGGTGAAGCGCTCCGACGAGCCGCGACACGACAAGACAAACTTGCAAGGATCGTTGTCCGCGCTGTCCTCCAGACCCAGGTAGGATACCTGTGGGGGAGGGGACCAAGGTGGTGAATGCTGTTTTTATCTATCAGAATATTGGGGGGGGGGAGACATTGTGTCATAGTTTTGGGGATGGAGTGTCCCAGGTTATGTAGTAGATTTTTCACAGATTTGTTGGGATCAAGTGGACAAAATTACTAGATTTTGGAAATAGGAAAATAAACTCTAGGAGCAGGATCAATAGTGTAATAAAGTGACTCTAAATGTAATTTACTAGTCTATATCCATCCATCCCAATGACGTTTCATTTACGGGCTTGTTCAATTTTCCGCTGGATGTCCCTAATTTTCACCTTCCGCTTTCTTTGTGATGGAATTTTAAACTCCGGTTGATTTCTGAGGACTATGGTTAACTGCTCCTGAGATCTCTGCAGGGGAAATCCAGACAGCTAGCTAGACTATCTGTCCAGTCTGAGTTTTCTGTTCCACGACTAAAACAACCTTTGGGGCGACCTCTAGCTCTCCCAGTAGAGCGTGCACCCCATGTAGGCTACTAGGCTGAGGCCTTGGCAGCGGCCCGGGTTCGAATCCGACCCGCGGCCCTTTGCTGCATGGCGTCCCTCCTCTCCCCCCCCTTCAAGCTATCCTGTCGATAGATCCTGTCGCCATAAAAAGCCCCAAATTTTTTTCTTTGAAAACTATTTTTGAACTTGCACGTTCCACCAAAACAAGTTCCTTCCCGAGGCTATTTTGCAGCGACACCGTGGCTCCCAAGATGATTGTGATTGGTTTAAAGAAATGTCAATAAACCAGATACACACGTTTTTCTCCCATCCTGGAATGCTGGGTGGACTAGCCAGACCTTCCTTGGCAGCGCTGTGGAGGAGGGTCTGGCAACGCGAGACTAGTCATTTACTAACTCAAAAAAGTAGATGTAGTGTTAAGTTTGTGTTTAAATGTGCATCCCTAATCTTATCCCCCCAAAAAATTAAAGGAACCCATCCTCTGTGTACCTTGATGCTCTTCTTGAACTGGTATCCGGGCGTGGACGAGCCTTTCCTCAGCAGCTCACTGAAGATGACGATCTGCTCAAACAGGAAAACTCGCCGTTCTTTGGAGCGCGACAGGACGCCGGCGTCCTGCTCTGTTACAAAGAAGGTTTCCTGCTGCAGCAGTTTGCCCTGACAGGTCAGTTTGCCCTGCGGAGAAATCAAGATTGGTCGACACAATTAGCTTAGTGCTCACTGGTCAGTTTTTCTAATTATTACCAGTAATAAGCAGGTGGAGGGTTTACTGGAATGCAGCAAACCTGACACAAGCATACATTTCTTTACTCTGCTGGCAGGTAAACTGTGCTTTGTGCAAAGCTCTTATTAAAATCAGCAGAACAGGAAGTGAACGTACCTCGTATCCCTGCAGCCGACCCAAATTCATCATGTCATTACACAGTTTAGGGACTTGAGACATCAGATCTACTGCTTTCTGTAGGAGCCAGAGAGAGTTATGTACATCTTAGGCTGGACAATGAATAGGCGCATTAACAGACATCCACCTATATGAATATGTAATTGCTTCAACACAACAACAAAAAGTAATTAATGTGACATGTGATATTTCAGTATTTAAATTTTATATTTTTTACCTCAATTTGTTCGCAGTCAATGCCTGCCTTGGAGCTGTACTTCAGGAAGTCCTGAGGAGAAACATGACCGCACATTTAACACTCTGTCAATTCAGTTCACTACATTTTCAACACATCACTGTACCCTGAATGTCACACACACAGGTGGGTCAGATAAATAAACATGTCTTCTTTGCTTTCTATTAAAACAGGTGCTATGGGAGATGATACTTAACCAATAACAATTTAAGATCTCAAATTGAAATCCGTTCAATATATCCCTCAAATAAGTTATCAGTTAATTAGTCTGTATCCACGACGTTCCATCTGAAGGGGACTAAGGGTTTTACTCCAATTTATCCGAATGTTACAAAATGTTACCTTTAGTAGCAGCTGGTATTTGGTGATTCTCTGGATCGGTTTGATGAGGAAGTCACTGAGGGTCAACCGGCACTGGGTGTCCTGCTGGATTCCCTGGAAGACAAACGCCCCCAGCATCAGAATGCTTCTTTATCATCAATTTGTCAAATTCATAGTTTCCTTTAATATATTTGGCCAGTTAAATATCACAATCACAAGATAATATAACCTAAAACAAGACTCTCAAAATCTTCCATTAATGCAATAACACAGCTACAGCAGTGATAAAATAATGTAATTATAGAGCGGAGAGTCTCAAAAGTCTAAAAAGGACATTTGGTTGAGAGATTATTGCAATTTCAAGCTTTTGTTGTTTTGCTAAATTAAAAAATTGAGCTACTTACACATTTACTAAGAGTCAAAACATCACTTACATCAAAATATGTGTCATATTCTGCCACGATGTACTCCGACTTTGGCTTATTCTGACAGTAAACCACATACATGTGGAGTCTTCTCTCCTGTAAAACACACACACACACACACACACACACACACACACACACACACACACACACACACACACACACACACACACACACACACACACACACACACACACACACGATCATCCACGTCAAATACATTGTAATAGCACACAAGTCATCAGCATCACCATCACACAGTGTCTAGTCTGCATCAACGGCTGTTCATTTACCAGATAGTTCCGGCGCCGCCACAAGTTCCGCCGGATGTCCCTCACGTTCCTCTTTCCGTGTGTTTACTTTAACCTCCGGTCGCATCGAGGAAACAATAACCGGAAGCTCGGAGCAACGTTACGCGCTGAAAATGGCAAGTTTTGAAGAAAATTTGGATCGCGCAACAAGGCAGGCCTGCTTGGTTGTTTAGGGAATGATTGGAAAGATGGCTAACACTTTACTTGAAGGTATCTACATTAGAGTGACATGACACTGTCATGACACAGTCATGACACATGAACCCTAACCCTAACTTGTCATGACAAAAACCGAATGACACTTACTAAAAGAAGCTTTATGTCATAAACGTTTATGACTTGTTTATAAGGTTTATGCCACATTCATGACAATGTCATGTCACTCTTATGTAGATACCACCGAAAGATCTACAAAGAATATGTTTATGGCATTTATTCTCTATTTATTTTGGGACCCATTGGCGGGGATTTGATATGGACAAAATACACACGGTGATACACTGGTAAGAGTAAATTACGGTTAACCATGTATCCAGCTAATTTAAACAGCTCATGTTACTGTATTGTGTGAACAGTTCACTTCATGTAACATTGTATGTGGCGTTTTCTTTTGCGGGGTGCAAACGTTCCACCAAAACAAGTTCCTTCCCTGAGACCATGAGTCCGGAGCTAAGCGCCACCCAAGGCGATTGTTATTGCTTTAAAGAAATGCAAACGACCCAGAGTGCTATTTTTTCTCCCATCCAAGAGTGTAAGCTCCTGTTGCCAGACCTTCCTCCGCAGCGCTGTGGAGATAGGTCTGGCAACACGAGACTACACAGTGTCTAACTCACGTGTTTGATGAAGAGCTCAGGAAGGTGTTCGTGGTCTTCCAGACATTTCTCCAGCTCTCCTACGAAGAAACTGACAGAGACAGAAGAGGGATGTTATCAGTGAGCACATGCAAACAGCACAGCAGACCCCTCTTTGGGCCCAGCTCCAGCCTTTGGACGCCAATGCTGAACTTACTCTCGGTGCCAGTCGTAGATCTGGTGGATGTTCCCGAAGACGATTTTGTCTTTTCCTTTCATGTCATCCGGGATGCCCTTCTCCTCGATCTTCTTCATGAAGACCTGCCGGGTCACAAAAGATGGGCACGTTGAGGATTCCCTGCTCACTTCTGCTCAATTAGTGATGAAAAAAATGACTAGCGATGTACGTTCTGTGCCGAGGATTGGGAGAGTCGAGAAATCCCCAAAGTTTCCCATATGGAGGCTTGTATTGTTTTAGACGCATTAAGCCACTGATGACATCCGAAGCCTCGCTGCCCGTCCATACCACATGAGAAAGTGGTTCGAGGCACATTCACCGCCCTCTGCCAGGTTAAACCATTGCCACTTTCCAGTTTTAGAATACATATATGTCCCTCCTTCTATATTTATACATTGTATAATAATTGATTTGCACGCATGTGATAGCCACATGCCTCTCAAGGCAATCTGTTAATTATACAGTTGTTATAGAATCGTTTTCCCACCAGCGAACACACACTATATTGATATAAATGGATTACGTGGAAATTGATTTTTTCTTCATCGTTGTTTCTAAGTCTTTACTGGCGCAAAAAATACAGCGTATCACATGTCGCATCAGAGCATCTGTAATACTTTATATCATTACATTACATGTCATTCAGCGGACGCTTTTATCCAAAGCGACTTGCAATTGCTACATATGTCAGAGGTCACATGCCTCTGGAGCAACTATGGGTTAAGGGTCTTGCTCAGGGACACTATTGCAGTGGGAATCGAACCCAGGTCTCCCACAACAAAGGCATGTGTCATATCCACTGCGCCGTCACCACCCCATCTGCCAGTTTTACACTCTTTGACCACCAGGTGGTATTGTGAGCATCTGAAGGCTCGCAAAATGAACAGTTTTGCTGGAAAGCTTCACGAGGCTTCATCTCACAATAACTCTCAATATTTTACATCTAGCTAAAACTGTGGTGCAGAGCGGTAACACACAGCACACAGTTCTTTTCAGCCTTCAGGAGGTTCTGTGCTCATTATAAAACTTCAACCAATTTAAGTTTAAGAGTTAAAAAAGAACCATAAAGAAAGCTACTTATGGGATCACATCGACTGTACAGACAGGATAAGGTTGATTGGTGATGGCAGCGGGTTTCAGGATTATCTAGCACGGAAAATCCCAGATGTGTGTACTCCCTCAGGAGCAGGTGTAGGGCTGCAACTAGTCTATATCACCAATGTTTTATATATGGGATTGTTCCGGTGCCGCCGGAGGTTCGGCCAGATGTCCGTCACCCTCCACTTCCTTTGTGTTGGCATTCTAACCTCCGGTGGATTTCTGAGGACTATGGTTAACTGCTCCTCAGATCTCTGCTGACTTAAACAACTTTTGAACGTACACGATCCAGCAAAACAAGTTCCTTCCCGAGGCTATTTTGCAGAGGCACCGTGGCTCCGTCCGGCGCTTAGCCCCGCCCAAGAGTATTGTGATTGGTTTAAAGGAATGCCAATAAACCAGAGCACGTTTTTCTCCCATCCCGGAATGTTGCGTGGGCTAGCCAGACCCTCCTCCGCAGCACTGTGGAGGAAGGTCTGGCAATGCGAGACTAGGCTGCAACTAACGATTATTTTCATATTTTATTCATCTTTTATCAAATATTAATTTTCTCAATTAATTGATTAGTTGTTTGGTCTTTAAAATGTCAGAATGTTTTCCAAAGCTGTAGATGATGTCTTCAAATGCCTCTTTTTGTCCAAGATATTCAGGGTTTTTTTTTCATAAAAAAAATTACTCAAACAAATTCATCGATTATCATAATAGTTGGCGATTAATTTAATAGTTGACAACTGATCCAATAATTGATGAATGTTTGCAGCTCTAAGTGGGTGTCTCACCTCCACCACGATGCCCAGGTCTTTGACGTAGTCCTTCTCTGTCTGAATCAGCTCGTTCAGGACAAACCTGGACAGAAAGCAAACAGTGTAACATCAGCTGAAGAAATGGTTGACCTGCTCGCAATGTGACCCGATAGTTGTGGTAGTAAAAGTTGTAGAAGAGCTAGTATTTCTAGTTCCTGAATTAGAAGCAGTGGTAGAAGTAAAAGTAGTGGTGATACACTACAGCAGAGATCTTTAACAGAGGGGGTCATCAGAGTTACTGCAGGGGGGCCTCCAAAATATTGTTCACTTTTTTTAACGTCTTTTCAAAAATTTGAATGTCTTAACATGAATCCAACATTATATTTGCAAATATAAATCAGCCTATTTGTGAAAAAGAAAACACATTGAGGATAGGCTTACTGGCCTATTGGTAGGTCACTAAGGTAGCCATCCCCAGATACAGTTAATCCTAAGGATTCACTGTGCCACATGTATGTTTAACATTAAAAGATGATTTATAAAACAATGCCAACAAATATTTTAATAGCTTAGCGTTCTATGCACTGAAAAAGGTATATATAAAGAATTTAGGCCGTTGATACATTATAGTACGGCCAGTTTAATATGCAACTTAATTTTATACAATATGTAGCAGGGGGGCCCTGATCCGTTGCTCGTTCAGCTAAGGGGTCCTTACAACCCTGCACTAGAGTACTCACATCCGTCCTCTCATAGCTTTGGCTCTCTGCTCCAGTTCGGGGTTTCGCGGCTGGACGGGAGTGGTTTGCTCTGGCGGGGACAGAGAGGAGAAGCCGGGGTACGCTCCTGGTTCCAGAGTCTGAAGAGAGGAGCAGGTCAGCGCTTAGACGTCCATTCAAGCTTTTTCCCTTTTCACAAAACGACTTGGGCACAGAAATCCGCCTCTATCAAGTCTATTTCATCTATTTGGACCAGCGTCATAGAGCTTTACGACATAAACGACGACACTCAATAAGCAAAAACTCCAGGTTAAAAAACCTCATCTGAATAATGAGGTTACTTCATGACAGCAGAGGGCAGTAGCAGCAGCCTGGGCTTTAGTAGCCATAAGGACCAACCGGTGTTGGTTGGGAAAAGGGACTCTGCAGAAGCAAACTCCCGCCTCTCATTTTCGTAATTGCAATTCATGTCAGAGTGGAAATGAACAATTCTACATCAGCACCAATACTCAACTGATTCTTGAGCAGAGAGCGATTTGTTTGTTTAAAAAAAAAAAAAAAAAAATCTCTTTAACCCTCCTATTGTCCTCGGGTCAAATTTGAGCCATTTTCTAAAAGTTTCTATATCACAAATTTGGGTTTCATTCAACCAAATTGTCACAAAAAATGGTTCCATACAAAGGTCTTCACAAGTAAAATAACTGATCAGTTCACTACTTTCATTGAATTTGGATGTTTTCTTCAATTTTATAGCATTTGAAAAAGAAAATGATAAAAGAACTTTGAAAAAAGTGGCAAAAATGTTAGGAAAAACCAAAACTTTGACAAATTTTGACCCAGAAAAACAAAAAGTTGCATGGTCAACAGGAAGACAACACAAGGTTTAACTTACTTTTAACTTAATCTCACTTCTACGCGTCATTTTTATTTCTTACTGCAGCTATGTTACTTTATGTTACTTTAAATACTTTAATAATTGACTCGCTCTTTTCTTACTCTTATTTTACCTTGAATTTGACAGTGAGCAGCTGCAACAATTTCCCTACGTGGATCTATAACGTAATCGGATTCAGACTGTGCCCATTGTAAAGACAAAATGTTTGTTACGTATGTCCATGTGTACGGCCCATCCATGCACACAGTCCTACACACTCACCATCTTGGTTTTAACCAGTTTTTCTATGGCGCTAACCAGCTCTGCAGCGCTGGGCACCTCAGAGGACGACTGCAGAGACGTTAGCAAGGACGAAGACTGAGAGAGGAAGAGGAGAGGAGGGTCAAGAGAACAGCATGTTAGAAAGGGTGGAAGGGGCGGGGAGATAACAGGAAGTGCAAGAAAGAAAGGTGAGTTACAGCAAGAAAATAAAAAAGGGGGAAAAAAATGGCAGTGGAAGAGAGAAGAGCTGTTAGTCAGCAGAGGACAGCAGCAGGTGGACACACTGCAGCCCTTATACCAAATAAAAAGCAAAACGGATATCAAATTACACAACAAGAAATAATTGGCGATTACAAAATGGTAAAAGTGAAGTGTATCGGTAGGAAGTAGGGCCGGGACGATCTGCTTTTGCCCCGATTCGATTCTTTTACGATACACGGGTGCCGATTCGATTTGTATTGCAATTTTCATTTATTGCGATTCTAGAAGTATTGCGATTTCAATAGTATTGCGATTTTCTTTGCCTTTTTTTTTTTTTTTAACAAAAACTAAAGTTGAATAATACACACCACATGCCAGTCACTCAGTCTGGCATTTAATTCATTTGTAAAGAAGAACATGACATGGATTTTCTGCATTTCCTGCTTTTGCTCGGTTTAGCTGGAAGCGGATACGACGTAGTCGCCGTCGGCGGTACTGTACGCACACACACACACACACACTGGGGTGAATCATTGGTTAAAAAAAAAAAAAAAAGATTCCTTTTTTTGGGAAAGGAATCGGTTTTAAAATCGTCGCAAAAGAGATCACGATACACAGCGTGATTTAACTTATTTTTTCCACTCCCAGTAGGAAGCATAAACAAGCTCAATCTGCTGTACGTTTGATAGATGTTAGCAGACAGATATAAACTAAATAAAGATATGTAAAGCAGACCTCTCCAAGCCATTCTCAGTCTACATAGGAATCATGTAAACCCCCCCTCCCCACCTGCCCCCCCGTGTCTCACCTTGTCGTCCTGAGCTGAGGGGTCCTTGATGATCTCCATGGGGGGGGGCAGAGGGGTGTGAGCCTCCTCGTCCTGCTCCTCCTCCCCGCCGCTCTGCATCCCAGAGGGGGGCTTAGAGAGGACGCTACCATCCTTACCGAGGAATCTCTGAAGGACACAGGAGACAGAATTCAGAGTCAGAAATGGAAAAGCCCTTTTTACCACCTTGTTAGTAAACTTCCCCAAAACAGCTGATTACATGTACCAATCCTCAAACCTATTCATGCTCGACAAAAAGCTGGATATTGTCACCACAAACTTGAACACATTTATGAAGAGTGTGTGTGTGTGTGTGCGTGTGTGTGTGTGTGTGTGTGTGTGTGTGTGTGTGTGTGTGTGTGTGTGTGTGTGTATAAAGCGTGATTTATGCTTCTGCGTTGAATCTACGCTGTGGCTATGTGCAGGTACGTGGAGACACTGACCATACGCCGGACCCTACTCCGTAGACTGACGTGCACCTCTTGAAAAATTTAACTACAGTACATTACGTTACGGAATATTACATTATTCGGAAACAGGGCTGGGCAGTATTTCAATATTATATTGATATCGTGATATGAGACTAGATATCGTCTTAGATTTTGAAGAATTGTAACATCGTTACATGGTAAGTTTAGTCTTTTCCTGGTTTTAAAGGCTGCATTACAGTAAAGTGATGTCATTTTCTGAATTCATCAGACTGTTATGATGGTTATTTATCTAAAATCTAAATGTGGAAGATATTTTGTGAAAGCACCAATTGTCAACCTTACAATATCGCTGCAATATCGCCATTGAGGCGTTTGGTCAAAAATATCGTGATATTAGATTTTCTCCACGTCGCCCAGCCCTAGTCGGAAAGCACTTTGTTTCTCTCACTATCGCCCTCTCACTCTCTCTACCACACCCACACACACACACACACACACACACACACACACACACACACACACACACACACACACACACACACACACACACACACACACACACACACACACACACACACACACACACACACACACACACACACACACACACACACACGCCGGCCCTGCTAAGAGATGGACGCACACACCAATGCACAAGCATAAACATCAGGCCACTTACGTAGACTAGGGCAAAAGCGCCACGTGGAGCCTCCGCACAACCATAAATCACGCTGAATGGGAGGGGCTGGGATCTTGATTGCATAGCTTTGTTGGTACGGGGTAAGCGGAACCGGTTTTAGGATGTGGGAACAATTGAGCCCATGATCATTCTATTGATGCAACTTTGCACATATTTCTGTTTTGTTGTAAAATTCTATTGTTTTCTAAATGTTATATTCTATTGTAAATTAGGTGTGAATGTGTTTGTAAAATTGTGTATTCCGATGTTTTGTACTAGCAATTGTGCTACAACCGGGTGCAATGCATCTCTCCTTGTTCTTATACAAGGCTCATGTTTTATTGTGCATTGTCCCGGTTTAAATAAAAATTACATTACCAACATCACCAACACCACCATCACTTAATCTTAAAAAAAAAAAATAATGATCAAGCTGTCCAAACACTGCTTGAGTCAGACGTCATCATGATGAACCCTACATACACCCGATTGGACAAACTCGCTAGGCTCTCATCAGTCTTTGCTTCCAAATTTCCATTCAAACAACAGACAAACAAAACTTCAAATTTCCATTAAATACACTTGAAATGCATAAGCGCATGATGCTGAGTCATGCTGCATTTTGTGCCGTTTGGGGAAGTGGTGATGAATCACAGATAAGGAACTCCTCATGGTTCTGGTCAGGCTCCACGAGCCAGCCGGTTGTTTTCAGAATAAAAGCCTCTGAGCTTGCGAGTCAATTTCGGCAGGCTGGGCTCTCTCTCTCTGTAAAACACAAAGCTGCATTTGACTGAGCTAAATCCACGTTTGTTCAATTCACACAGGCATATGGGGCAAAAGTTCAAGCTGCATTTACTCATTCTAAACTGCCGAGGGATATTGTGTTGAAGAAGAGTTCTTTCCTGTGCTTTTATCATTGTAACTAATGCGGTCCCACTCCCCCTGCAGCACAAACAAAAAACAGCTTTGCGTTTATATTGATCTGTTGAACACAACTTCTTTTTTCCTTCTTTTTTAAATCAATGCTCCAACATTACTTATTGTCCTTTGTACTTCTGTTCCTGTTCCCGTCTTAGATACAACATGTCTTTAATGGCCATTAAACTGTGTTGACATTCTTGTTCTTGTTCAGGAACTAAGAAAAACTGAAATTGTTTCACCCCTGAATGCTGCTTATACATTTGTTTCATTCTTTCGGATGACAAACCATTGCTGACTTTGTAGTGAAGTCACAGAGAACATGGAAGCCAACAGAAATGTAGGGCACAGAAGAATGCAGGGGTTTGAACAAGCAGCATTTCCAAAGAAGTCAGATTGCAGAGTTTAAATATTGTCAGTAATCGGTGAGTAATTCAGGATCACATGTCTGTGTGTTTAGGTGTCGGAGAAAAAGAAATCCCTAAAGGAAAGAGGAACTTACTGTAAATGTAGTATTAATAAATCTCCATATACCTTCGTGACATGTTCACCGTTGGCCGGGTAGAGCAGATAGCTTTAACTAGAGACTCTTTGTAGACAGAACAGATAACCAACCATAAAACAGGCCTAGGTAATCACACACAGTATCTCTGAGCACGATTACAGGGAAGGGATAATGTAGAGCGAGTTGGCCATTATTGCAAAATGAACCCCCGACAGGATGAAGCGACTTTAGTTTTGGCAAAAAAAAATATTTTTTTTTTTCGATTTTACTGTTGGAGCTGCGTCCATAGCAACGTAAACTCTGAACAGATGAATACAATGACCGCAGCACCTGGTTGAGGTTTGCTGCCCCGTAACTGTCAAAGTAGGTCGACGTTTTTGATTAACCAAAAAATTTGTTTGCAGCGGTGGAATGTAACTAAGTACATTTACTCAAGTACTGTACTTAAGTACAACTTTGAGGTTCTTGTACTTTACTTGAGTCTTTTCTTTTCATGCCACTTTCTACTTCTACCCTGCTACATTTCAGAGAGAAATATTGTACTTTTTACTCCACTACATTCATCTGACAGCTTTAGTTACTAGGTACTTTACAGATTAGGAGTTTTGCACACAAAACGCATGTAGTTTAATATATATGATGTTTTATTATAAATTAAACTACCCAACAATATACAGGCCTACAAGTCCAGCTGAAATGATTAGACCATTAAACACTTAGTTGATTGACAGAACTGTTTGGATCGTTTCCAGTTTCTAAAATATGAGGATTTAATTTAAGGAGTACTTTTACATTTAATACTTTAAGTACATTTTCCTGATGATACTTGCATACTGTTACTTAAGTAACATTTTCAATGCAGGACTTTTACTTGTAACAGAGTATTTTTACAGGGTGGTATTAGTATTTTTACTTAAGTAAAGGATCTGAATAGTTCTTCCACAGCTGTTAGTTTATCCGAACTAACCCTTTAAAAACACCAAAGTTGTAATAATAATAACACAAACCAACTAACCGATCGAGACAGCGGTAGACCAGAAACGTCTGTTCTGCGAGGTAAAATTAATGTTTTTGGTCAAAGACGTCAGGTGGCTTCAGTTCCCCGTCAGAAAGGGCTGTCTGACAGCAAGGAGAAAAGCGGTGAAATAATTCGAAGCTAATGCTTTGAGGTGTCCAAAATACATTTAGCTTCTGACCCCGTCCACAGCAGTACATTGCTTAGCTTCCGTGTCGGTACTCCTGTCTGCTTCTCCTAGCTGGGGGGCGAGCCGACCGCCGTCTCCTGTAGCTAACACACTGACTATGGAGAAGAACCAGGTACGAAAACCCAAACTATCCCTTTAAGCTACGAACTGTCAGCAGGCTGGTGAAATACCATTTGTCGAAAAGCAAACCACAGCAGGTGAAACGTGCCATTCTTGAATCGTACTGCTTACCTCATCGATGATGTCATCCTGCATTGTAAGGTCAGGCTGTCCCAGGTCAATACTCTTCCTGCTGTCCTCTCTTCCTGATCCAGGTCCTGTCAAGCAATCAACCAACCAACCAATCAATCAACCAATCAATCAGTCAGACACTCAGTCCACCAGCTCATTACTCAAACACGTACTGATGTAAACATTTTAACAAGGATGAATTCTGGCATTATTACATTGTTTGTTGAGGATTCGAGTAATCAAGGACGTTTTTAACATCCTGGAGTTGCATTTGACAGATTCAATGGAAATAAATAAAGATTTTGCAAGACATACAGTATATCTCATCTTTTCTGATGTTGCTAGAATGACATTAGAAGAATTGTAGTCCTGCTTAGACTAAACAGGTAAGGTATTACAGTGAACATTTAGTTATGTCAAAGTTGTGTTATTGTTACGATTCTAGTGTGGTATGCGTTTGTGTCTCTCTCTCTTTGTTCTGTTCTCCCCCGGTGTCTCTCCCTGGGTGTCGCCCCCTCTCCCTCATTACGGTTGCAGGGAGCGATTAAGCGCACCGGTGCTCACGCGGTCATTCAGGACGTTCAGAGTTAAAAGCCCAGGAGAGGCAAGCAGACAGGACCAGCGGGCCAGTTGGCAGCCTCCAGGCTGTGTGTTGGTTGCAAAAGTAGTCTATACTTGGGGCGCCTGGGTAGCTCAGCTGGTAGACCGCGCGCCCATATTACAGAGGTTTACGCCTCGACGCAGCGGCTGCGGGTTGGACTCAGACCTGCGGCCCTTTGCTGCCTGTCATTCCCCCTCTCTCCCCCCCTTCATGTCTTCAGCTATCCTATACAAATAAAAGGCCCCCAAAAAATAATCTTAAAAAAATAAATAAGTAGTCTATACTCTAGTTGTAATGTACCAAGGTCGGTAACTTTAACTCTGGTCCACTTGTGTTGTAGCATTTGTTTAACTTAATAGTGAATTTGTTGTTTTATTCAATCGGATCCAGTTTCCTATTTTTTGTGGAGCTTAGTTTTCAGTTGGTGCTTTCAACTCCTTTGCAAACCTTTTATTTACAGTTATCAATAAAACCTAATTTTGCTCATACATTTCCCCTAACCTGGATTCTTTCCCCCTGGGTTTTCCCTGACGCAGTTGCAAGCAGGAATTTGCATATGAGAACTTTTCCTATTGCATGCGAGAACACTCGCATGTAATGGATTCAACATGGATTCAATGCGGCAAAAATAATTCAAATATTACAGCACAAAGCAGGTCCTTTCAGAAGGCCTTTGCCCGCAACAGTATTGCCAGACTGATTTTGTCCTAGTGTATTAAAATGAACCGAAACCAGTGGCTACATGGAGGGGAAAGCATCTGAGGAAGAATTCATGGTATGCTTTGAAATGCGGCAGAATCCAATCAGTACTGGCTCAGCAAAGACTCATTACTCTTTTATTCAACTTGTCAGTAATCTGTTATTATGCTCAAAGCCCTTTGGTTGGGGTTGTTGTAGAACTGTCTTAACTAGGGATCGACCAATTATCGGCCTGGCTGATTATCGGGGCCGATATTTGGCAAATTGCAGATTATCTGTATCTGTGTTTTATTTTACCGATAATTGATAAAGTGAATTATTAAAAAGTGTGCTACTTTGGCTCCATCACAGCTCTGTAAGCCATATGCAACAATTGCAAACAAACTGGTAGCATGTTTCTCAGGAAGCAATTTTTGTATTATGTTTAAGTGTTTCAGTTTTATTACACACTTGCCTGAAGCATTTTGCGTTGGAGTTTGTAACATTTCCAAAATTTAAATTTTGACTAAAAGATTTTCATTTTGACTGTAAATGCGTATCGGTTCTAAATATCCCTTATCGGTTTCAGTAACTACGGTAATGATCGGTATCAATACGGGCGCTGGAAGACCAGTCGGTCGGCCCCTAGTCTTACCGGTCTTCTTCTGTTTGTTATTGGGGAGTTTCTTGACGGAGCTGCCGTGGCTGAGGCGGCGGACTGGACTGGTCAGCCACTTCCTCAGGGTGTTCCCGGAGCGTTTGGGACCAGGGGAGCTGGACTGCAGCGAGCTGAGGGATGGCTGCGGCTGCAGGTTCGCCACCGACTCGGTCTTGCCATCAGAGCTGCTGACGGGATAGTTTTCTGAAAGAAATCAGATACAAGTTGACATTTTAGTAAGTTCCAATGAGCTGTACTTAGTCCGCTTCCGCAGCGTTACATGTGTTTTTTTTAAATAACTAAGGGTTGATCAGATAAAATTGACCTTTGACCAGGTTCCAATCAGCTGTACTTAGGTTACATTTACATTGCTGCGTTTTGGTTTAAAAACGAATATCTTATGAGACGTTTACACCTCGCCACAACGGAGTCCTTTGGCAAAGTTTTTTTTGGCTCTTAATCGCTCACGATGTCTCGTTCTCTGAGACAAACCTATTAATGTTACCATGGCAACTACCAGTAAAAGGCGGAATATACATGCTGAATCCTGTTCACCCCGGCACGCACATGCCCAGTATACGAGAATGTCGATGAGATGTGCGGTTTGGGCGTGTTAATTTAAAAACGGAGATTAGGTCTTCTCCTGGAGCTAAAAACACTTTTGGGTTAAAAACCAAAAAGGGACGATGTCAACGTAGCCTTATTCCGCTTTCATAGCGTTACATTTCTTTTAACCCTTGTGTGTTGTTCAAGTCTGTGGGACCCGTTTTTAATGTTTGCTAAAATAAAAATTATGCTATTTATTATTTCTTCTAACTCAAACTCATTGGCCTTGGCTCATTTTCTGTGAAGAACATAACCGATAACTTATTTTCAATGGCTGCACACGGTACACCCCCCCCCTACACATAACTATTACATATGAGGTGTTTGGGTCTACTGGACCTGAGTGTATTTAATTAATGCTGTGAAAATATGTTGTCTTTCTGCACCTGCTATTCCCGCACAAAGTTACAAAATTGTTACATTTCAAGCACTTTCACCTGTTCTGATGAAGTTCTAAGTAATAAGCACCAATAATGATAAATGTGTATATGTATATATCATTGGTAATTGAGCTAAAGTAAACACCTATTGAGTATTTTTAAATAAATTGTTATGGCTGTATTGCTTTAAAAGCCTAATAATGTGGTGGGTCCACCAGACCCGGGAACATTGGCTGTGTAACAAAAATATGAACACCACACAAGGGTTAAATAGATAAGGGTTGTGACTTAAGATTCAAACCTTACATGCTCAACAAAAAAGGTCCTGTAGAAAAAATATCATCAATGAAAAAAAAAAACAACATCATCATTCTGTAGATGTGTTTCTTTTCTAACTACACTTCATTAAAGCTCCCTTGTTCTGCTTTCATTAGGTTGAAATCATTCCCGCCTCAGGATTAAAATTCAAGACGTAAAAGTTCTTCGTGGTGCTTTGCAGGCAAATAGAAGGAACTTGAGGACTTTATGTCGTCCCGCTCCACTCCCGCTTTCGTTATCATCACTCAAACAGAGGTTACAAGGCATTTTGACATTTACAGTCTTGTTAAATCAGCTGACGGGAACATAACAGTTCAAACGCTCTGACTTCATCGATCATCAATCCATCAGGTTCACACGCCCTGCCGGTTACTTCCATGAACCAGAAAAGCAGAAAGAGGTAGGTTGAGTGAGAGGGTGTGTGTGTGTGCATGCGTGCATGTGTAAATTAAGACGCTGACACAATGACCTTTCCATCAGTGCTTATAATAACTGCTGACATCAGGAGTTCCAGCTATGTATTAGTATCTTCCTTTTAAATATTCATATAAATATAAAATCTTTAATAGTGAGAAATCATAGCTATCGCTAATTGAAATTACACCTGGTCAGAACTAACTTGAAGATCTTGAATTTGAGTTTCTACTAGTCCTTTATTTAAAGAGATTTTTCCAGCTGGCATCTTTGTGTGTGCACAATGTGTGCATTGTTAATTATGTTCAGGCACTACGGCATCATGTTTTGGTTTTTGGGAAGGGAATTAAAAAACAAAACAAAAAAACAGTGTGAGATCCAGATAAGACTTTATATTAATGAAAAACAAAATGTGTCTAGCAGCTGCTCTCATGTCACACACACCTCGCCTGATAATACTGTCACTTCAGACACATGCTGCCATGCTGGAGATGCATTCCTTCTTCCCTTGCTTGAGTATTAGGTTGGTAAGCAGCGGTTAATCATTAAAATGAAATCAAAATCAAGACATTGTTTCAACTGTTTAAGCAAAGGAGTATTCGGTTGCAGGAACCAGGAGGCAGGAAATAAAGGTTATGTGTCATGTTGAGCGTTTCACTGAGATGATATCACATATTTAAAGTTACAGTGACACAGCGCATAGTTCAAAACAATGCAGCCTTTAAAACCATTCTAGTTAAGAGAAAAAGGAAGCAAAATGATCTCTGATGTCGGCTGCAAAGCCAGAAAACATTTGAACATCTGATTGTGAGTGTGTGTGTGTGTGTGTGTGTGTGTGTGTGTGTGTGTGTGTGTGTGTGTGTGTGTGTAAGAAACGGTAGTCATGTGTCAGGAGTGTTGTGGATCAGCTGCACTCTGCACAGCTGGGAGCCATGTGCTGCAGCTGCTGTGGTTTTTTTTTTTTTTGGTGTTATTGCTTTTGTGTGTGTGTGTGTGTGTGTGTGTGTGTGTGTGTGTGTGTGTGTGTGTGTGTGTGTGTGTGTGTGTGTGTGTGTGTGTGTGTGTGTGTGTGTGTCAGAAAGGAAATGAAAGGTTAAGGGTCAACGGAATCTCCTGAGATGTTCTGCAGTACCATCCGTACACCTTTACATACAGAGAGCCTTCAACACTGTTGTATAGACGACCCTACGTTACACCGGCTTTGCTTTCTTTACACTCAACCCAACAAGGCGGCATAATGCTGTCCCAGCATGGGATTTCAGCAAGCCTGCTGGCGTGAAAATAAAAGGAGTGTGAAAGGGGATTATGAGTGTTCATCTTCATTTCTCATCCTATTCATGTTCTCCCTTCCTTCCTCTCCCCCCTAATCTCTGACCTGCTTTTTATCTGAAGGTCTCCTACTTGTACACCCATGCATTTTGCTGTGCTGAAGACGGCAAAATAAACATGTGATATTATGTTTTTTCTGTCACAATGTTCCCATAAAATCACTTTCACTTCCTAGAAGTATTATAAACCAGAGGGGTCAAAGGCCAGCAGCGCAACAATGTGCATAAACTACTACAACTACCCGGCAACAGCCATGTTGGCTTCTAAGAAACATCTCCATCTTTTTCTGCTATCTATATACATTTATTTCAACTTTACAATGTTTTTCATTTATTCAACAATGAAGAGTTGGTAATTTGATGTAATGTATTAAATCACAGGTGTCAAACATAAGGCCTGCAGGCCAAATCCGGCCCCCACGCAGATTTTGATCTGGCCCTCATATCAATTTAGCTTCACAATAAATGTTGGCACACATCGCTTTTGTCACTTTTCTGAAGTTTTTGTCACTTTTGCGGACGCTTTTTTTGGTGCTTTTTCCCATGGTTGTGTTTTCGATGTTTTAGTCTTTTTCTGGCATTTTATTTCTCCACTTTTTCAGAGTTATTTTGGTGCTTTTTCCAATCATTTTTTTTCAACGTTCATGCCACTTTTCCCTACGTTTTTTTGCTGCTTTTGTTTTGCCACTTTTTCAGACGTTTTTTGCCAATGTTTTTGATGCTTTTGCGATGATGGCTAAGGAACTTTTCCCCCAACTTTAAGACTTTATGTCGACCAAACTGTAAGTGAGAAGACTTTATAAGACATGCGATAATACGGTCAAAGATATTTGACTTTTCTTAAACTCTACATCTGGCCCTTGATGTGATTCTCATTTCCAGTGTGGCCCTCACTGAAGTTTGACACCCCTGTATTAAATGATTTGTGGTATTTGTGTTGCATCACTTAAACTCAAATATGTGTGAAATAAAATCTGTTCCCACTTCCTTGTCCCCACACCTCTTCCCTTCACAGCGTGCAGCACTGCGGGTAAATGTGTCCGTATTAGTGGGAGCTGTTGTTTTAGTTGTTACCCGTCTGTGTCAGCAGCGTGGCAGAGATAAAACAGCAGCCGAGGTCACCCAGTGCTACTAAAGGTGCCTCTGTCTCGATTTTATTTTTTTTCCTCATTTCTGCCTGCCGAAACTCGCCAAGTTTGGTGTTGACAGGTCCCTGATGACTCTCTTCTAAAAAACACATTGACTCAATTTTAACATTTTCCCTTATCTGTCGGTCTAAATATCCAACCCAAGAACACACTGGCTTAAATAGTGATTACAAGCAGCAGAATGACAGGTGTCCAGCAGAGTAGCCTGTCTGTTCTGTATAATGTGGTGAAGTACGTCACATGGTGATGAGGACAGCGGTTACTCCCTGAAGTGCTCTTGAGAAAATGCGGTCATGCGTTCTTAAGAGAGGAAAACATGTCATAGGTCATTTGTTCACCTGCGCGTGTGCTTTCAGCAGAACCAATGTCAGGCACTGAGTGGCCTTGACAGCTGGCTGACGACAGAAACTCATTACAGCCTCGAGATCACGCGCACACAGACACACACAGAGACACACACAGAGAGAGACACACAGACACAGAGACACACACAGAGACAGACACACAGACACAGAGACACACACAGAGACAGACACAGACACCCACACCCAGACACACAGGACTTTATGTCGACCAAACTGTAAGTGAGAAGACTTTATAAGACATGCGAGACACACACACACACACACACACACACACACACCCTTATCTAAGGAAGCTATAGAGATAAAACACAAACAGAGACACACAGAGACATACACACACACCGACACACAGATACACAGAGAGAGACACACAGAGACACACACACACACACAGACAGACACACACCCATCCACCCACACACACAGCTGACTGATAAGACATCACCGCTTTAACTTTTAAGAAAAAGGACGCTGCAGGACCACAGTGTGCTGCCGTCAGCTGCTGGGAGCTGACCAGTCACCACGACAACCAGGAACAGCTGTATATGGACCACGCCACACAATGAGCTGGTCAGCATGACCAAGAAAAAAATACTACACACACACACACACACACACACACACACACACACACACACACACACACACACACACACACACACACACACACACACACACACACACACACACACACACACACACACACACACACACGGTCCGTTGCTTGGCGTTTCTGAAGCTTTCAACCACATCTCGCAGCCTTCCTCAGCGGAGGGAGTGATGGGTTCAGTTGGTGAAACCTCAGTAACCGAAAAGATGGAATAAAATACACCAGTCTTGTGATTGTACGGACGAAATTGAAGTGCAAAACAGGTGAATAAAGAAATAAATATAAAAGAGCTTCTCAATGTCACTATTAAAAATGTATTTAAAAAAACGTGAGAAGATTGTGAAAAAAGAAAGACGCACAAACCAAAAAATCATTCCCTGTGTGATTCGACCTTAATACTCAAGTAGCATTAGGTGCAGTTATGGCTTTTGGGTAAACCGTTGTAAAGTATGCGATTGGTACTTAATGGCCCACAACACATTCCTCTATATTATGTCATCAAACAAACTAGATGACCGCAGATACACTCATGATCTTAGAAAAGGAAGAGGGCCCAACAGCCCCAGGAACAAGGGGACTTTATTCTTTTTACACTAGTTAAACAAAAGGTGACAAAACCCATACATGCCCGTCTTTGTGACTGGAAGTCTCGAGGTGTTGTGGATGCCACATAAATTACAGTGTCACCCGACACAAGACAAGTGTGTCGACAAGTACAAAATCCGAACCACCAGGTTTGTACATCTTCTATCTTGTTCCCGGTAAAAATCACACCCACACCAACGCAACCATTTTCTGACATAATGCTACAGTCACAAATGTGTCTCTCACACAAACATTTCAAACTTTCAAAGCTACGCACAGCACAGAAACTATACACACAGTTTGTCAGTGGTCATCATTTACCGAGGTCCAAAGCTTATTTTTTTTCAATGTTCATTTAAGAAGTGATAGTTGGGGAGTGTTGCAGCGTTACTACGTGTGGGAAACACGGAATATTGCATGTACTACAGAGTACAGCAGAGTCACACTGACGGCCAGAGTCAGGTGGGACCAAACAGGGAAGCTTTTGTTCGGCAGCCGACAGAAAGACAGACTGTCTACTGTTAAAATCCCCATCACTCACTATTCTTTAAAACACACACGTCTGTAGATACTAAACCAGGAGCTCTGAAATGCAACAGAACAGAGTTGTCTTGCTCCCGCTCTCACACACTCCGTTTCATTTTGTAATCACACACACACACACACACACACACACACACAAAACAAACACACACACACACAAACAAACACACACACACACACACACACACACACACACACACACACACACACACACACACACAGTGTATGAATGGCTCTATTGACAAGAGAGTATTTAAATTCACACAAAAGAGTCCAGGTAAGGGACTAAAATAGTCTAACCACCAACTATCCATGCTCACTAGATGGATAGGACTCAAAATCAGAGAAATGCGTGCAAGATTAAAACACATTACAAAGAATGTAATGTAATGCTGCAAGAAGGCAGAGAATAAAAGAAGTAGAACAGCATTTGTATATACAGTACATTGTAGTCATCTTTCCAAGAACCCGCATGCTCTCCTCCCATCAGGCTTTTGTGTGTGTGTGTGTGTGTGTGTGTGTGTGTGTGTGTGTGTGTGTGTGTGTGTGTGTGTGTGTGTGTGTGTGTGTGTGTGTGTGTGTGTGTGTCAATGACAGGAAGCGATACAGTAATCGGGGAAGATGACATTCCTGCCATACCTCTCTCACTCTCCTGTCCCTTACATATTTGACAACACAGACAACCGGACTAACTACTCAAACATATTTACTGAGCGTATCACTAGGGCACTACTTTAATGACTGAGACGCACCGATACTGACTATAGTAATTCTAGGTTGATATACTATATACACATTATACACTGGCATTTTAATTCCCGTTTAGGTGTTGACCAATTTGTTGCAGCATTTGCAAGGTTTACACTTGAATTGTAATTCCTGTTCATTTTTTTATATTTTGTACCATGTTGCTGGTGCACAAATTTATTTATTTAATTATTTGTTTAATAATAACAACAATTTAGTAAATTTAAAACTATGTATTTATACGTTTTCTTTTTTTTTTTTTACAAAGTTAGGAACAAGCACACACACACACACACACACACACACACACACACACACACACACACACACACACACACACACACAGTCCCTTATCTAAGGAAGCTATAGAGATAAAAAAAGGAACTTCAAATGAGTCAAAGCAGCAGAAGTGGGGAAACTTTACAATAGCAGGAGGTTACATAACGGGCCCGTTACATGGTAGCAAAACACATATGCATTCGTACGGACACATTTCATCTCTCACTTGAGAAGACTTCAGTATCTTGCTCCGTCTCTACAATCTCCTCAATTATTCTCGCTCTCCCACTCTGTCACATTGTATTTGATTCAGTCCTGCACTGAGCCACTGGATTGGGCCATATTCCTTGAAACAGCATTAGGACTAGAAATGATACTAGCAGTGGAGGAGGGTCCACCTTTTTCTCAACGAGCACAAACAGAATCACTTCCAGTCCTCCCAGCGCTGGAGCAGCACTTCCAGCAGAACTGAAAGACGTCACAGATAGGCTAACTGACAGTCTAGTGCCAAATAAAAAAGTTTTGCAAATGTAGAAATTAAGACTACTTAGTCATTTCTGGAGGGAAATGAAGATAAGTAACAAAAGGAAAGGCAGAAAAGCTGCTAACCTTCCTTCCATATACTCGTTTCCCTTTGTTTTGAGCTGCATACAACACAGAAAAACCCTGTCAAATATAAGTAAAACTTAAGTCTAGTTGTTGGGAAATCACAACAGTTCTCTTACTCCACTGCTGCTAATACTGCCACCCCACTGACCAGACATCTGTAATAGTGAGAAGTATAAGAGCCTTGGTCCTAATTTAAAAGTGAGTGTGAAGCAGTGGAGCGAAGACATCTAATGCGGTCTCTGTCCATTATCTCTGAGACTGTCTCTCTGTCTCTCTCTGTCTCTCTCTCTCTCTCTCAGGGTCAGAGTAGTTTCCTGCCCATCTTTAGGTTTAATGGGTAATGGACGGACGTAGGATCACTTTACACCACAGTTAATCACTCTGGCCACTGTGTGAGTGAGTGAGAAAGTGCCTCTGTGTGTGTGTGTGTGTGTGTGTGTGTGTGTGTGTGTGTGTGTGTGGTGTGGTGTGTGTGTGGGTGTGTGGTTGTGTGTTGTGTGTGTGTGTGTGTGTGTCAGGAAAAACATGCAATATCAACAATAACATAAGTAAATGACTGAAGGCAGCACTGAGTCTTGACCGAAAAATATAATTTGGAACAGTTTGTACAGTTCATACACATGGAGATGCATGCAAAAAACCTATTTAATTGTAAGATATTGAATAATTCAATGCTAAAGCAATGATGTGACGTTTATAAAAAGTGTTTAACACTGCCAAGACAGGCTGGGTTATTGAGGGAATACGCTGACATTTTTAGAAATACAGAACCGAAAGCAAGGGCACATTTCACCCGAACACACACAGAGATGAACTCCAGTCTGTACAGCATGAAGCTCAGATGCTCTGGGGCCAACGTCCACTGTCTGCCCACACACAGGAACTGAGTTAAAGGGTAACTACTGTTTTTTTCAACCTGGACCCAACTTTCCTATGTTTTTGTGTCTAAGTGACTGATGGGAAAAACAATCTTTGCCATTGGTCCAGTATTAAGCAAGATCGCTGCAGTCGGCAGCGGCTAAACAAGCTACAATGTAAGTTAGTAGGGAAATTGTCCAGCTTGTATTTGCCTTCACAAAAGGGCTCGTTTTGCCGCTGACAGGCTCAGATTAATATTCTAAGTGTCTGACAACATTATGGAAAGGATTTCTAAGGAGGTCGACCTTTAGTTAAGATCGAGTAAGATCGTTTTTTTTAAACATAAAAACATCCGTGAAATTGCTTTTGTTAAACCCACCAGACTCCATGTAAATAAACAGTAATTTTAGCATAGTAAAATACACTTCATTCAAAGTCGACAAACAAACTAAAACTATGGAAAGCCGTTTTGTGTCGTGTTTACACTTTTCCATCCATCACAACTCTAATTTTGGTTGAAATATAAACAGTTTACCGATTTACATGTGAAAATACGTTGGCTCTATACACGCTAAAAGTATTGCTTTTTTAAAATGGAGTCTGGTGGGTTTAGCGCTAGTGACTTCAGAGCCATTTCTGGTTAAACAGAAAAGTCTCAAAGAGGTTTTAAAGGTCCATCTCTGAAGGGATCCTTTCCATAATGTTGTCAGACACTTCTACAAAAAATACAAGGGGGACAATTGCCCTACTAACTTACATTGCAGCTTGTTTCGCCACTGCTGACTGCAGCGATCTTGCTTAATACTAAATGCTTAATACTTGTTCCCATCAGTCACTTAGACACAAAAACATAGGAAAACAGGGTCCAGGTTGAAGAAAAAGAAAAAATGGTAGTCCCCCATTAACGATAGCTAGGCATAGCTGTATGCTAACCTGCACATAATAATCTTTCAGCATATTGTAATTCAAGCAGTGAGAGAAAACTAGACTTCTGTATTCTCTACCTTGACTCTGTATTCAGGCTTTAGTAAATCTAGTCATCACGGGAGACTTTGGCCAACCACAGGTCATTTCAGAGAGAGAGTGTGCAGTTCATGTTCCTTTGTTGAAAGTTCTGTTTACTGTTGCCAAAGGCTCAGGGCTACAGGTAATTCGAGGTTAAACTATTAGATGGGAGACCATCACCGTCATCCGTCTTCATACAGTGCATATAGGAACAGAATTGTGTAAAAGAGTAGTCCCGTTTATAGTCGAGGAAGCATGAATACAGTTTGGAGAGCTGCTTTGCTTGGGGTAGCCTTTAGCATAGCAGAAAAACACCAGCTTATTTGCCGTGTTTACGTTTCCTATCACCCTGTTTGGATGGCAGCGGCCTGCTATGAGGACCAATCCTTAATGGACTGTATTAGTATCAGTGTCTGTGGTAATAAGTAAGCTATATAACTGGTCACAAAAATGTCCACGTTATTAATTGAACTAATTCAAGCCTGCGGCACATAATGACTTTCTGGTAGGTACCATTTTTCTAAAAATCCCCTAACCTAAACAATATTTGACAGTGACTTTTTAAAATGACCAAAATGACTAAAAACCAAACAATATCCAACAACAAATGACCAACTTGAGGGCCAATCTGGAGGGGAAAGTCAGCCACACAACCAAGAGGTTGATCATTAGGAAAGCACAACTAACAACACAAACCACAGACATGTACTCAAATTAACAGTCGCAGTCAGAAAAGCCTGTTTTTTTTTTAAATTCATTAAACTGGTATCCTTAGCAATAAAGATCATTAATACAGATCCATTGATCTGCAACTAAGGCAAGAAGGATGGTCTGATATTGTCAGTCAGTCAGTCAGTCAGTCAGTCAGTTTGTTAGTCATCAGATGTCTGAATGTAACCTGGCGACAAACCGGTTCAGTCAGAGAACGTGCCAGCAGCTCTGAATGAAACACAGTAGAAACCACTGAGGCTGTCTGTTTGTAGGGACAGACCGTTATTGGGAAATTCGGAAAGATTACTACAACTCCGGTGCGGTAAGGGTAAATCCTTTGATGCTGGCCAAAGGCTCGGTCACAACTTGCTGCACACCCAAACAAACCCATAAAAACACACACACACACACACACACACACACACACGCCTTGACTAAGCTGCAGGAAAACCGATTGCACAATACAACATCTGATTCTCAACAGAGACAAAGAGACAAACTGTCCTCTTCTCAATATGTCTCTCTCTCCCTCTCTCTCGCCCTTTCCTATCTCCGTCTGTCTGTGTGACACTAACTTCCTGTTTCACAATTCATTTTCAATTCAAATGAGTTGCCAGTGGCCCCAGAACACATGATAAATGAGAAACCCCTTTTGTCTACCCCTCCTTTATTCAGTGTGACACACACGCACGGTAATACGCACACACACACCCCTCTCAAAGCTAAGTGTGGAGAATGCTGACAGCCAGAAACCTGTTATCTGCTTCATTCCTCAGCACACATACTCAATACAAACTTCCTAACTTTTAAAGCATGCAACACACACACACAAACAGTGTACACACATGCCAACACACACAGTTTTCACGCTGAGTATCACAAACAGTGTGTTTCTCCGCATCTAGTCCCACCTGTGCCGTTGTAGCAGCAGCAGCAGCAGCGGGTGAGGATCCATCCACAGCAACGCCAGCCTCGCTTCATCCTCCCTCACACACACATCCTACACTCACACACTTCTCATTAGCTGTCTGACTCCACCACCAACTGGTCGACCAATTTGTTAAACAGACGGATTGACTGGGAGAGTGTGTGTACACCACAAGCTTCAAGTCCACACTGCTGACATCCACCACAGAGAGGGAGACAGAGACAGAGAGAGAGAGAGAGGGAGAGACAGAGAGCAAATGAGGTAGGTGGAGGAGGAGCCTATACACACACATCCTTGTCTTTCTCAGACATAGTAGTTGAGTTTCTCTCCCCTCCCTCGCTTACACACTTCAGTGCTCTGGAACAGAAGTCAGAGTTAATTATTGTGGAGGGCTACTTTGCCCATTGTGGAGAGCAGGGACTCAGGTTCCAACACTGTGTGTGGTTGTGTGTGTGTGGTTGTGTGTGTGTGTGTGTGTGTCTCAAGGAGACAGAGGGAATGTGAGTCTCAGGCCTCGTCCTCGCTTCTACGCGTCGGCCTGTCATTCACACGCAAACTGCTTCACTGAAAAAAGATCTATTGGAAAAATCCTGCCATGCCAAAGATTTTCAGAAACTTTAATGTTGACGTGTGCACAGGGAAAATCTACTTTTTGGCACAGTTATCCCTTTTGTGAGGCGTCACAGATATGGTGATAATTTAGTGCAATGGCGGAATTGTCCAAAACAGTAGTGATTCTAACTGCTTACAGGACCTTTTACATGTTTACACATCCACGTAGTTACTTGCAGTGTTGGTCATCTTACTTTAAAAAAGTAATTAGTTAGTTACAAATTACTTCTCCCAAAAGGTAATTGAGTTAGTAACTCAAGTTACCACATTGTAAAAGTAATTAGTTAATCAGCAAAGTAACTGTGACGTTATTTTTTATGTTCTATAACGCGATTACGTTCTATAACATCTTTAACAACAAGTGTCGTGTTAGCATGTGTTGATGTGAAGTGCTTCATAAGATTAGAGTTGCTTGAGGTAGACGTGGATAACATCTTTTTTCCCTGGGCATAGCGTGCATGTTGCATAAACATTCTTGCCTTTAATTTCAATGAGGGAGAAGTAGTGCTAATCAACCCGATACTTCCCTCAGTAAATATTGTACTCACTTTTTTCCTCCACCCGGATTTATCTTGCTGACCTGGAGATCAAACTAGTGAGCTTCTGGTCAAACGGTTACTTCTCTAACCCACCACTCCATGCATTCATAGATAAGCACTGTGCGTGTGATGGACACTCACTCTTGCTTCTCACTAGTCTAATGAACCCAGATGTCCTAATGCATTTTCTCATCCATCTCAATTGTTATAGAGAATCCTGCCCATTAGCCTGCAGTGCCACAGCTCTCTAGCATAGTTGTAAATAACAAGACATTGTTGGGTTGTGACTCATTCAGTGCCTATTTGCTCACATGCAGTATCCGTTGGCAATGATGGTCTGATGATTATGGTTCCCCCCCCCCAAGGGTTTGTTATTGCTCTTCTGCCCTGCACCATGAGGGGAAGAAACCGAAAGAAAACATTTTTGTAAACGGAAGACATGAGATGAATCTCCTCTACAACTTTTAACTGGTTCACTCTTACGTATATGTTGCAGTTTATGATCTTCTGTCTCTCTTTCTGTATCATACACACACACACACACACACACACACACACATACACACACACAGCCTAGATAGAGTTCTTCCAGCAGCTCCGTTTCCCTGCAGTGTCCCATTTTTCACACAGTGTACTTCAGCGGATGTTAGACAGCAAGAAATAATACTATACTACTGCAGCTCTGACTATACACTACTATAGCATAGTTCAGTCTTTCACAGTGCTAGTTAAGAACTCCCAGAGTCAACTACAATCTCATAACAAGAGGCAAACTTGGTTGACATAAAAGAGAACCAAGGCGACTTACACTATCACTCTTAGTCACAGCTATTAACTATTAGGATTACAGTGATGAAAGTCCTGAAAGAAGAGTTACAGCTCGGACTTTCAGTCGGTTTCATTGACGTCAAAACTCCATCGTTTGGTTCAGTTAACATTAGAGTTTCAGTGTCTTCACAGTCTTTCAGAGAGGACAAGGAGACCTACTTTACAGAGCAGTCACAAGACCCAGGACACACACACACACACACACACACACACGCACACACCTGACGCTTGAAAGAACTCAAAAGTTCTTATCCAGTCCACTTAATTAGGAATGGCTCCTATGGGTTAATTAAAGGTTTGATTCATTCATTCATTCATTCATTAACAAATAAGAGTTTTAATTAAATACCCATCAGCCTCCAGTCACTTCACTGTTGAGTAAGTAGACACAAGATCTGCCTAATTCTGCATTATTTACACTACCAAACAATGTGAGGAATTCGTAGGTTATCGGGGGCGGGGAAGCCTGCACTGGAATCAAGTGAAACTAGTGCGACTGACAATGCAAAGGGTCTTTGTGGGACATATTAGCTCAATGTAATTACAGGTCTGCATGTCTTGCTACTGACGACCAGCTGAATGTATGGAGCACAGCAACATATTGTAAAATACTGTGCAGATGCAGGATCATTGTTGCCCTGAATTAAGGTAGGTGGAAAGCCAGCCTCTGTGAAAAGAAAGTCCCCTACTTCAACCGGTTCTCACTCCGAAGTCGTAAAATACCGACGTTTGGGCAGTGGCTGTCAGTGTCAGATACGACGTAAAAAGCGCCCTTCAGCGTGTGTGTAGAACGCAACTGGGAGAGCAGCGGTAGAGAGTAGAATGAAAGCCTGAAAATCTGCATAGGGAGGGGTGGTTGGGGGGGTGGATGGGTCAAACAACACAGGACTTTCACCCAGGAGACCGGGGATCGTGTCCTGCGTGTCACGTTTCCTAAACCCGTCACTTTCTTCTTTTCCTGATACCAACCGTCCCATTCTTCTTTTCCTAAACCCAACCGTCCCATTCTTCTTTTCCTAAAACCAACCGTCCCATTCTTCTTTTCCTAAACCCAACCGTCCCATTCTTCTTTTCCTAAAACCAACCGTCCCATTCTTCTTTTCCTAAACCCAACCGTCCCATTCTTCTTTTCCTAAACCCAACCGTCCCATTCTTCTTTTCCTAAAACCAACCGTCCCATTCTTCTTTTCCTAAACCCAACCGTCCCATTCTTCTTTTCCTAAAACTAACCGTCCCGTTCTTCCTTTACTAAACCCAACCGTCCTGATCTTCTTTTACTAAACCCAACCGTCCCCTTCTTCTTTTCCTAAAACCAACCGTCCCGTTCTTCTTTTACTAAACCCAACCGTCCCGTTCTTCTTTTACTAAACCCAACCGTCCCGTTCTTCTTTTCCTAAACCCAACTGTCCCGTTCTTCTTTTACTAAACCCAACCGCCCTGTTCTTCTTTTACTAAACCCAACCGTCCCGTTCTTCTTTTACTAAACCCAACCGCCCTGTTCTTCTTTTACTAAACCCAACCGTCCCGTTCTTCTTTTCCTAAAACCAACTGTCCCGTTCTTCTTTTACTAAACCCAACCGTCCCGTTCTTCTTTTCTTAAACCCAACCGTCCCCTTCTTCTTTTCCTTAAACCCAACTGTCCCGTTCTTCTTTTACTAAACCCAACCGTCCCGTTCTTCTTTTCCTAAAACCAACCGTCCCCTTCTTCTTTTCCTAAACCCAACTGTCCCGTTCTTCTTTTACTAAACCCAACCGTCCTGCTCTTCTTTTAATAAACGTCCCGTTCTTCTTTTACTAAACGTCCCGTTCTTCTTTTACTAAACCCAACCGTCCTGTTCTTCTTTTACTAAACCCAACCGTCCCGTTCTTCTTTTACTAAACCCAACCGTCCTGTTCTTCTTTTACTAAACCCAACCGTCCCGTTCTTCTTTTAATAAACCCAACTGTCCCGTTCTTCTTTTACTAAACGTCCGTTCTTCTTTTACTAAACCCAACCGTCCCGTTCTTCTTTTACTAAACCCAACCATCCCGTTCTTCTTTTACTAAACCCAACCATCCCGTTCTTCTTTTACTAAACCCAACCGTCCCGTTCTTGTCCCGTGTGTCATGGAAACGTAAGCCCACCCACGACCTTTTCCTTAACCTAATGGTGTCAAAAATGACGCCAATAGTCCCGACCAAGTGCGTTTAGATATGACAATAAAAGGATACTTTCAGCGTCAATAACAACGCCAAAGGCACCTGACTAAGCGTCCATATTTTATGCGATGGGATTGGCAATGTGTTGCCTATTTGTAATTACGTTTGCAGATATTAATGATATAGCACAATTTAACAAATACTGCAAAAACTGGCTGAATTTGAGTGTTTGAGATCGCAGCAACATACATTCTTGAAGGGGCTGGAGGCAGCTGCCTGCCGGAGCCCTACATCAAACAAAGAATTGTGAAGATGAAAGTACTGCACAGTGTTTGCTTTCTCTGGTGTGCCCTGAAAGTTTTAGTTGTCCTATATGTCTGCGTCTGAAGTCTGTCGGTTGTCCTTGCTCCTGCTTTTACTCCCCCTCCATGCTCAAAACAGAAAGAACAGGACATCTATTTTTGATTTATTCTCTCAACTGTTTCACTTGACTTGATACTCATTCGTAACAGAACTTCAACTTTAATGTGACAACAAATCATTTTAGGTTAGGGTAAATTGCAGTGAAAATTACCTAAAGTTACATTAAGGTTTTGGTTAAAAACAAAAAGGTCAAAATAAGGCCTGCTTCAGTCCCCAATTGATTCCTATGATGTCATAGGTACATCTAATAACTAACTATGAAAAAGCCATGACACTAGCCTGAAATTACTACAACAAACATGTGAGTCTCTTTGGGAGAAAGCTGTAGATGGCCTGAGAAATAAGCCATGTAAATGACCGTGTCAGACCGAGCCTCAGATAAATAAATCCCATAAATCAAGTACTTCATTCATTTTTTTATCATAACTAAGGTAAAGTAACATAAAAAGGAAACTGACCCTTTCAGATGTTAAAGCTATATTTATTGCAGTTAACCGTGCAGTAGGACATTTGCACATGGAAAGAGTCAATTTGCAAACGGTTAGCCAATGTGTTTTTCTGAATGGGGGAAAGTTAAGAGCTTACTTAAAGGTCCGATGACATGGTGCTTTTTGGATGCTTTTATATAGACCTTAGTGGTCCCCTAATACTGTATCTGAAGTCTCTTTTATATAGGCCTTAGTGGTCCCCTAATACTGTATCTGAAGTCTCTTTTATATAGGCCTTAGTGGTCCCCTAATACTGTATCTGAAGTCTCTTTTATATAGACCTTAGTGGTCCCCTAATACTGGATCTGAAGTCTCTTTTATATAGACCTTAGTGGTCCCCTAATACTGTATCTGAAGTCTCTTTTTTATAGACCTTAGTGGTCCCCTAATACTGGATCTGAAGTCTCTTTCCCGAAATTCAGCCTTGGTGCAGAATTACAGCCACTAGAGCCAGTCCCACAATGAGCTTTCCTCAGAACATGACATTTCTGTGTCTGTAGCTATTGAGGAGGAGAGAAGGAGGGGCAAGGTGGAGGGTGGGGGTGTGGCCTTAACTAACTGCCACTTTGCTCGTTTGAAAGCCATGATGTCTCTCTCTCTCATGGGTTGGCCAAATTCTCTGGGCGGGCAAAGCAGAGAAAGGGGAGGTAACCTTGCTCCTTATGACCTCATAAGGAGAAGATTCCAGAACAGCTCATCTGAGCTTTCATTTTCTCAAAGGCAGAGCAGGATACCCAGGGCTCGGTTTACACCTATCACCATTTCTAGCCACTGGGGGACCATAGGCAGGCTGGGGGGACTCATATTAGTGTTAAAAAACCTCATAAAGTGAAATTTTCATGCCATGGGACCTTTAACCTCTATCTTTTCAGCACACTACAATCCTAATGTTCAACTGTTGTCCCTTGGCGTGTGTCTTGAACGTGTGTGTATGTGCCGGTGTGTTTACTTCCATGTGTAGCAGCAGCAGTTGTCTGATTTGCATCTCTCTACAGAAACGCAAAACATCATTTTTATCAGCGAGAGCATAAAACAGACCGCGGCTGCAGCAGGCAAATCAGCTGATCTCGCACTGTGTGTGTGTGTGTGTGTGTGTGTGTGTGTGTGTGTGTGTGTGTGTGTGTGTGTGTGTGT